>NC_091821.1:356241641-356597891 GCF_038994185.2 Dermacentor albipictus
ATGGTTTAATGTGCAGAAAAACACCACTGGCCACTGCTCCATGCCGTGATTAAAGACGCCAGGCGACAAAATTACAATGACTTGCGCTCTTCGAAGTTTCCACAGCCAGCTGATTTCGCTGGTCTCGATGCTATTTCACCCGCGAGTCGTTCTTCTTCATGCGTCATTCATACGGCCCGAAATTCTCGCGCCAGAACATGAGGCCAAAATATCCATGAACACGAATTCACGAAACAAATAAAGCGGCGTCTACAGCACTTTGTCAGGGGGTTCTCGTGTCTCGACAGAGATTCGCACCCGCCCAAGGCCAAGTTTCTTCTTCAGCCACTTGATGAACCAGGACGTTTCGTCTAAATTCCCTCGCTCGTCTGGGGCGCTCTGCAGAACCCCGCCACCGGTCGATAGTTTCTCGTTCACGACATCGACGCTCACGTTGCTCGTGTTGAGTGACCGCGTTGCCAAAAAGAACTCGTCATCCACGGCGCCAGCGATTGGCGTTTCTAGGTCGCTGTAGCCGTCGTCGTTAACGTATCGTCCGTCAGTGTCGTTGAGCGCGGACCTACCTCGGTGCCGGCCGGACCCTTGGTGCTGCCTGGCGAGGTGGTGTTGCGCGGCAAGCCTTGAGGCCGCCTCTTCGCTGTGCTTGCGCAGCCACACGTGCATGACGAGTACGATGAGCGTGAACATGGTGGCGACGTAGAAGACGACGGCCGGGTTTTGGCCCACCGAGGCTCCCAGGGGCGTTCGGCCCCGCAGCACGCCTAGCATGGCGCTGCGCTGACGCCGTTGGCGCTGCCCGCCCGAATGCCACCGCTCAGCGGAGAGGAGTGCAAGCTTACTGTACGCAACCACAGTTTCGAATCTTCAAGTACATCATGGAGAAAAATATTTTATATATATTTTTGCGTTATATTAGCAGGCGTAGCAGAGATATTAGCTACGGTCAACGTGCTCTAGCCGCCTACTCAACGTGAAGCAAGGGTTAAAGGTGAAGAAAATTATGAAGACATTTGAGGAGAGCGGAAAGAACGACTGCTAGTCTTGTGCACGGCACAGGGCTTTTCTATAAGCTGCGAGTTCAGTGCCCTACAAGAGGCCTTAGGTGGACGCAAGGTCTCGTTGTGTCCGTGGGGCGAAATCATTGTCCTGGGTCGATGGACTTATACAATAGAAAAAATTGTTCTTAGGTAGTTTACAGTCAAGTTAGCGAATAAACAAATACTTAGCGAGCTCAGTTGTGGTCATCAGTCGCTCTGCGAATGTCGGATAATCATACTGGACATGGAGCTCGCCTGTAGTGATCGTATGAAACGGAGGTAGTAGTGGGGAGCAGATGTCACAAGTGCTATTGAATTAAGCAAAAAGAACCAGATTTGCAGGCAAAAAAAGCGCTTCGAGAAGTTACGTATCGAAAGGCGAAATAGCCCATCCCTGCCAGGCGGCGACGTTGTGTTGTTTCATCCCGTTCTTTAGGCATAAAAAAAAAGCAGAGACCTGCGCAACTTTCAGCAGGTACAACATAATATCCAGCGGTTCACGCTGCAGTGATGACACATTGATTATGCCAACATCAAAGTGCTTTAAGCTGTCAGCGCCGTGGTCATGCACTATTACATATTGCAGCTAGAGCTTCCTGGGCCGACGCTTCAATAATGATGGTGATGGTGATGTTGCCTATACCTGACTAGGCCATGGACCTAAAATAATAATATAATACTAAATACAAAAACAGTAACATTCAGTTTCTTCTGGGGATGACGACAATGATGCTCTCCTCAAGAAATGGCAAAAGCCTACTGTGAAAAGTAAGCGATGAATATGGGGGGTAGAAGGAGAAGACAGAGATACATGAAAATACCGAAATAACCAATCGCGGGTGAAATAAAGGAATATGTACCAGAGTAGACAGCTTTTCAGGAGTAAAAAATATCTTGAAGAGCAATAAAGAAGGTGAGTGTTGTGTCTTCGTCATGATAGTTCTGCGCATGCCCAGTATACTTCCGTTCTTTCTTTCCACTCCCACTTCCTTTCCCACTTCATGAGATAAAAGCTATCACACACCCCTAAATAAACGTCTTCTATTTTCGAGCGGTCTGTGCCTCGTAACTGTTCGGGCCACATGCCGTGGAAATGCAGTAGTGAGAAAGGAGTAAACCCACAAATCTCTAACGCAAATTTCAAATTCCCGTTTTTATAATTTCCTTATAGAATTTCCCCGCGACACTCGGGGCTACACTGGACTTCTTCCTTCTCATTGTCTTTATGGTGGTGATGACAATGATTATCATAATGATTAAGATGACGATCACACATTTCACCTGCACCTACCCCACTTATTTCTATTATGTTTTCCTACGGACAATAGGAGATGGGAGAAGATGGGGCACTTAGAAAAAAGAATACTATTAAGATAGTGATAAATACATAAATTATATGAAAATGTAGTAGAAGGGAAATTGGAAAGGGAAGAATTATACCAGAGAGAGAGAGATTATTTTGTGAGCACTGGGCACGTTTCCCTGGCCATATGCTTGGCACGCTTCTCTCTGCAGATGAGTTTGGCGATGCGTGAAATGATCCACACATACACATTACACATACACACACAAATATAACAATTACAGGCATCCAGGGCATCTTGTTCAATAGTCCAGTATTGAGTAGCAGTAATAGTAGTAGTAGTTGTTGTTCTTCAGTGACCTGGCATACTCCAGTTTGCGGGATTAACCATGAATCTGGCAGTGCAATAGTTCAAAAAATATATGTTCCTAATTTTGAGGATTAAAATTTAAATCAGAACTGGAGAGGGCAATTTGTGCGATTTAAAATTTAGCTGACATAGATATGAAATCTATTGTATCTACATATTATAAAGATGTGAATTACAAAAAAATAACGAAACGATAAATTTTGAGATTTAGTTCTTTTTGCAGAGGGCATATCCAAAATTGATTGAGCAATCACGCCAGATGAATAATCAACAGAATTAGCGCGCGCACTTCGTTGGCGTCTCCAGAGCGCAGTGGCCTGAAGCGTCAACTACTACGAGAAATTAAAGTTCGGAGATAGCGTGACGTTACAGCGATTCAATACAACCAAAAGTTCATTGCCTTTTGATATTCCTGATGAACTTTCACGGAGATCGGCGAAAGTAGCAAATTGCAGAACTAAATGGCTAAAGACAGCAGCTGCAGCGTAGTACCATTTCTTGTCATCATTTCTGCAGGTTTGTTTCAATGCGCCGCTTTTCTTTTAATTAAACATTATCTCTCTCCCTTTCTCTCTTTCGGGTTCGATACCGGGTGCGGTGCTTTCGGTGCTTTGAACTGGTAGGTTTCACTTTATCGTCATGTGAAGAGCAGATAATGCAAATCTTCTGCTAACGGGTCGCGGATGGGCAGCTCTAGCGCTGACTACTGCATGGTAGGGCTTGTGTTTATGTACATGCACGCACGTGCGCGCGTGCGTGTGTATATGTGTGTATGAGTGGACGTGCGTTAGTTCGCATGTGCCCGCGTACTTTAACGTGCGAAGCGGTACAAGATACAAGTGATCGGTGAGGAGGACTGAGTAGAAGAAGAAAAGGGAATGCAGACATCCGGGCAAGCGCATCCAGAATTCAGGCAGAATAACGGTTGCCATAGAAACAAGTTATAGCGAATCAACAAGGTCTGCACCGCCGAAACGCGCACGAAAGGGAACGTGTGAGTAGCTCGGGAAGGGGGGGTAGAGAAAGAAAAAGACAGGTAATCTTAAAGTCAAAAGGAAACGAACCATCGAGCGGCCACGGCCATCATCGTCAACGACGCCGGAGACGAAAAACAGGCGGCAACAGGGACACATCCAAAACGAACAAGTGATTGATGAATCTCGAAAAGTCGTGCGCTCCCGCGCCAGGGAGCGCCAAAGGAATAACTCTCCACGGCGCCGTACGCGTGCGACCGCCTCGCTGCTTGCTGTCGACGCGCCGCACCTCTTTTATAAACAACTAGCGCACGCGCATCGCCAGCGAAACAAAGTAAGCGCGAAGAAAGAAAAAACAAGAGGAGACGGAGCGCAACACGCTGGGTGAGAACCAGCGAATTGGCGAGGTGAAACAAGATGCAGCGTGGACCCACGCGCCGTACACGGAGTCGAGCCTTTTTGCGAAGCCGAGGCTCGTTCCGAGAAAAGAAGACACAATATATGTTTGAAGACGCACCGGAGAGAGAGTCCTCTTCGCACTGGCGACAACTTCGATGGGAAACGAGTGGAGCGCGCAGCTCCGTGAGGCATTGCGCCCGAGTGTTTTGCTCCCGCGCTCTCTTGGCGCGTGGGGACCGGTGGCCATGAGCTTGTAGACAGAAGGGCGCCTGCCGAAGTTTACGCTGTAGAGGTACGACTGCGACGGAGTGAACCGAAACTCGAGTGTATTATTTCTTTTAGCAAGAGAGGCGAAGCGCCAAGTGTTGCATAAGACGGAAGAGATCTCACTTAACCTATGACACTGTTGATGGTGGTGACGGTGTACCTGTACATGCAGTAGTTTAGAGTATAAAAGACTACGAAACACAAAAACATGGCACAATGCTGGGTACTATGAAGCACACAACATCGCAGCGCCTGACTTGCCAGCAAGAATCCCTTGTGCAGAAAAACGGTGCTTCCACGCACGAACTCCCACTCGCACGGGAGTTAAAGGAAATTAAACTACTAGGATGTTTGTGTTAACTTGAAATGAAAACAAAAGTCAAGATACAGCGTGGTGTTACAGCCGCTCACTGGGCCCCACAAATGCATTGCTTCTTGATATTTTTAGTGAACCTTCGCAGAGATCTTCAAAAATTACAGTTTAGAGAACTACAGATTGCAGCTTCGCGTAAGCACCGTTCTTTCTCCTTCATCAGACCCAATTGTTTTTCCCGGCTAGATTATGTTTTGTTTTGCTTTATTTCAGTGCAGCTAGTGTTGTGACTTCAAATAAGTTTTCGAGTAGATTTCTTCAGCACAATGAAGTATGAAAGCAGCTTAATCCTTTGAAGCGTAATGATGACGGTGCATTCTTATCACAGGATGCTAGACATACGTGGACATGTGTACCCTGTAATAGCACAATTCGTCATGCATCGTGACATCTTTCCACATGGACTGTCATCTAAGTAAAATGGCAGCCTTTTGTGACAGAACAGTCATCCAAAACAGCATCAAGGTGCTACTTTGGTTATAATTTGGTATGGATGAAGCCACAATAGTGATATCTGTCGAAACGTCGAGTAATTGGTTAGCAGAGTTTCATTTCAAAACTATAGAGCGCGTTATTGGTGACTTGAAATGTGTTATCTAAACATAAATGAAGGAAAGTAATATATACATATCCAAACACAGGACAAGGAGAGTTCAATTAGGCATGTGCACGTTCACCTCCTTTCTACGTCATCGTCCCGAACAAATTACGCAACGGCGCAATATCAAATGAAAGAAAACGTTTTTATCCTCAACCTGTGCTACTCCTGATTCCAAACAACTACCACTCAAGTGCAACCTAACGGAAAATCTGCAGTAATGGAAAATATCGCAAAGCTGCAATGGGATGAGCAACTTGGTTAACTACGTATTCTAGTAACGTACTCCATGTTTACGCATGGGCGTGAGGTCCTCGGATGTACTAGAAACTTGTTACGCTCTCCGTCTAGTTTCAGCTGCAATATGAACTTGAAGGAAACATGTGTGCTCCCCGAAACCCCGGACGTTGATATCAGTTTCTCATTTTCCGCACTGCTTCAGAGTCGTTTAATCTGTCGCCCACGTATTCTGCGGCAAATTAGCTTTAGTCGGAAGCTGGAAAGCGAGCGTGTTGTACGCTCGAAGAAGCGGTAGCAAAACAAAGGGGACGACGAAGCATCTCACAACGCGCGGTGGGTGACGGCGGGGCGGCAGTGGGGCCGAAATTCGCCCGGTGTTTCGTCGGTGCCGTGGTCCCCTGCCGACTACGTAATAAATCATTCGCAGCGTTTTTCGTCGGTTCGTCGCGCCTTGTCCTCCCCCCTCCCGTATCGCCCTCGCTCTGTGTGTGTATAACTGCGCGCTGTGTATAGTTTTTCGAATCATCCCGCAGCACCTATAGCGCTCCTTCCGGGGCCACGCACCTTGGCTGCGTCGTTCTGCTTCCTTCGGGGCTTTCTTTCTCGCGGCCTTCTGTCTCTCCGGGCCGACGCACTCCTCGAGTAAACGGTTTCTTCGCAGAAAACGGCGGACGTGACGCCGCATCCTCAACGCTCATTTCCCGACGCGAGCCGACTCCCCGGGCGCAGACGCGACGTGTTCAGAAAGACGCGGCTTCTTAGCGCGACGCGCCAGCCGCTCGCTTCGACTTCGAGGCGGCTGGCGCTCGCCCGGAGAGCCGCCGCCGAGGTGGCCGGCTTCCCGAGGCTTAGGGACCCGTGTCGCATTTTTCGACTGCATTCGGACGAGTAGCGCGATACACTTGCTCCATAGCGTTTAGATTGCTGTAAGATTAGTTTTGATGATGCCTGAATATGAAGAGAAATTTTAATGATGTTTGGAGAGGTTAGCCTAGCGACAGGCTTGGCGGGCTACTCAAGCTGAGATGGTGAGGAAATAAGGAAAGCGACGACAAAAAAAGAAAATAAATTGCAAACGAACCAACTCATACACTCGCACAAAGTGAGCTAATACGAAATTTATTTACAGAGTCTGATTTAGACCTCTACACCGCGGAAAGGCCACAACACAGAGGTAGACAAACATAAACGTTTTCGAAAACGAATCCAATCCGCATGGAAATATCGAATATCGAATGAAAACTTGAATAGTCGTACGCAGACGAAATATATGTATGGAAAAATTAAGTTTTATTTAATCATGTACCATGTCTGTACCGACAGGTCAAGCAAAAGAGCTATCTATCCGGAACAAAGGAACACTTTTAGACACAAAATCACTAATTGTTATTAAAAATAACTGCAAGAATTACGTCTCCACAACTTTACTGCCTGGTTGCAATGGCTACTCAATGACCAGTTTTCCAAAAACGATAATAAATATAGGGCAGCAGAAAAAAAAAAGATCTGACGTTGTAGAAAAGTAAAAGACAATTAAAGCTATTGAAGGACATGTGTGCGGTAGACGCATGTGAAAGTGTTCGTTGCAAGAAAAACACCACAGGTTTTAGTGTAAAAATATAGCTGCTAAATGACTACACTTCCGTAAACACTACCTGACAGACAACAAGCAAAATCCCAGGCTTTCACATAGGCCGGCACCTCGAAACCAAAAATATTGCTTGCATTATTCCTTTTGTTCCTACATTGCAAACTTTTGTCGTTGCCCAGTTCTGATAACTTACCATACTTTGCTTAGCAAACAGAGAACAGTAATGAGCAGACTTTAACATTCGGTTGTTTCTAAATACTTGAGCAGCATTGAATATATGAAAATACTGAGTAGTTCCTTTTCCAATACGAATACAAATAGTCAGCGTGTAGTATTCGATTCGTACTCGCAACCTTGAACATTCGCTCACCTACCATAAACGATTTAGGGGGGTGTAGTTGAGAAATCGGAGATCGTGAACTTTCAATAACATCCCGCAGCTGAAGTCGCGTGTCGCGTCGCATGTCTAAAGCGTTTCTCAAGCCAGCACTCCAGGTTGTTAAGCGTCTACGAATACAAATGAAAATGACTAAGTCCCTGTCACAACCGCAGCTGGGACATATTGGCATGCTGGACAAATGATATTTAAATGAACAGTGCCTCGTGTAAGCGACATAACCCAATGAGATTACTAAATGAGTTAGCCCTACAAACTAGTATATGGTAACTAACATAATAACATCACAAATAACTGAAGAGGTTAGCCCACATAGCTGTTGGTTGCGCGTGGTACTCTGAGTATGGATGATGACACGAGGAAAAAGACACACGCACGTGCACGCAGAAGCATTCACTAGAACAAAGAACACTCAAGTCAATTAGTTACACTTTACAGGCTCCTGTCAAGGCTGTTCGTAGAAATGTGGAGGCGCTTGCGCCATGTCATTCGTAGCTAAGAAAGATGTCTCATTATTCGTGACATTCTAAAATGTTTTGCTCGCTGTCGTGTTGACCAGCTCCTCTAATCGCCGATTTTTATTTTTTTGCACAAAAAACTTTGCCTTTTAGAGTTCTCAATTTCAATATCGTACGACGGTGACCATAGCGACCACAATACTTTATTGGTTGAATATTTATTTCTCCTCTTCCCGCAAACGAAAACAACATTCACTTATACATCGAATATAGCTTTGTAAAAACAAGTATTCGGCTTGGTGGCGTCTACAAAAACTTCAACCTGTAGCCGCACTTAATGCTCGAACTCTCTTCGGCCACAGCGCCCAGCGTATCACCAGCCCAGCGTCATCAAACATGTTGTAATGGTCAAAAACGCGCTGCTACTTATTCCCTGCTCCCAGACAAACCGTTAGATCAGGAACAGGATATGCAATCTGAAGCGAACCTAAATAAACCTGCTCACAACGGTAAAACACTTTGTCCACACTTATTAACGCTGTTGACGGCTGTATAATGGACGCAAAGAACAAACAAATTTAATGAAAAGAATGGTCCGGCAGTTTTTGTTGTGGGGGCCTCAGGTGGCGGCTCGAAGTCCTTGGACCAGTGGGAGGTATCTTCGGCTTGCCGGACGGCCCAGAGCTGGTCTTCCCGCTTCGAACTTTTGAGGACCACGTGGTAGCGGCGGCGATAAAAAAGCCAGCCGCGAGTGGATTCTGCGACACCATCAATCTCACAGCGAAACCATGTGGCAGTAAAATCATTAAGTTTCAGATACGTGGCCCTGAAGATATTGCGTGACCTACTTGTTCAAAGAGCGGAACTTTGAGACAGAGCTATTATCGAGCAGTAGTCGCCAAACAAGAGGCATCAAGATACCGCATTCTTTTCTTTTTTTATTATTTTTAAGGTGACTGACTTTAGGTAGCAGCATTGACCGTAGCTCAAGAATATAAGAGCGCACGTGAATTACCATTTTAAGCCGTGCTATATCAAAACATTGCACGATGAACCTGTGTAGATGCGTGCTGCATACCACTCAATGGTTCAGTCGATCAGCATTTCCCTTATCGAAATGCCTGAGGCTCAATACGAACTATATTTTGTTTTTGGGCCCGGTGGCAGTAACTTAAAGCGTCCGCGCACAGCTAAACGCTCTTATATTGCTGCTGGCACATAAACCAAAACATCCACGTGTTGGTGAGTACGCTTCTGGTGGCTTGTATCTGTACAGAATAATATAATGGCGCCCTGTATGCTACCCCTTGTAGTCCGTCGTTTTGTTGCCATTTCTTCAAACATAGAGCACGCTTTAAGCTTCCGACATTGTGCACGTAAGTTTCGAAACTTGTTAGGAGATAAGCGCCCCGACCAATTTTCGGAGCTGCATTTCAATTAAACGCCAAAGTGAAACCCGAATAGAAAAAATTCGCATCAGATCACGAAAAATCGCTGGTTTAGAAAATTGAACATGACTATCAGTCATGCCGGGCTCAGTACGCCCGTTTTCGTTGGATCATCAAAGCTAAGCAGCACTGGTCTCAGACCGTCCTTGACAGGGAGGCCACGTGGGAGCGCCGATTGTCTTCTGGAGCACAGCGGTTACGGTGTCTGCAGAAAAATAGTTCCCAATCTAGGTCCACCCCCATCACTTCTCACTATCAGCAAGCACCACTGCGTTCGAGGTGGTGCAATTGACTAATGCTCCTAACTAGATTTTTGGCATGCCGTATACTGGTCTTTGCAGGAGAAAACTACCTGCACCTTGGATTGACGCATTGAGAGCGGCGCCACTCTTGTTTGCGCCTTAACGATATCAATAGGAGTCTTGAAGTTTTCGTTCTCGCGCTTGAATTGTCCTGTTCGCGTTTTATTCGCCTATGCAGACGGCTCGCATTCAGTATCGCGTTCGTACACTCGCATTGCGAAGGCGGCCTCGACTGACAACAAATAACTCACCGCCACTGCAGCCCGCTTGGAAACCAAAGCTAGCGCGGAAGGGCGTCGAGGGTGGCTGCATATGCACGGCACGGAATTTACCAAAGGAATAGAGCAGGCAGCAGAGGCAGCGGCGCCATATATTGTCGTCGCAATCGCGCAAGAATATAGGCCGCCGCGAAACGACTCTGCCTAAACGCCAGTGACAAACCGGCGTGGCCGCGTACACGTTGGGCACAGAGCGAAGAAGCGGCGAGAATTGAGATAGCGAGAAGTGGCGCCACACAGAGCGATGGGACCGTGCCGTCTCTGGGCGGAAAGTACAAAAAAAAAGCAGAGAGGAAATGGTGGGCGCCGATCGTGACTTGGTTACAAACGGGTGAAGTCGCGAACGCAAACCGAAACACTGAGAGGCTCGGGGGAAGCGAAACAGCTTGCAAATTTTGTTTGCCTCCTGTTCTGTTTCAGCCGTCGTGGCCACCGAACGGAGTTCTTCAAAAAAAGATTTGACGTTCAGTGAAGGTGAAAGGGCCCTCACGACCACGCGGCTCTGAAAAAAGAAGTAGTCATGTGCACGAATGTTAGTGAATGTCGTATACGCTGTGTGCGTTTGGCTCAATCTTATATTGTTTGGCATAAAGAATAATACGAGAATTGGAAGTATACTGAAATAGGAACGTGCATTTCATATCTTGTTATGCGATAAGCGCCCGCAGAAATTCTACAACGCATCCAATATCACTGAACCAACCGGGGAATGGAGACACACATGTAGAAGAGCTTTCGCCTTAGCGTTATCATCACCAATGTTGTTTTTTCGCGCTCTTTCAAGCAGTAACTTACATAGCGCTTTCTTTCTTTCGGAAATTAACGAGAGGACTGCCAATTGTCATGATTAAACGATTAGACAGGGTGCGGCCAGGGTCATTCGGTGGCGTAGGTGAGCGCATCCTTCACCGGCTCATTAGAGTAGAAAACTGGCAAGAATCCTTTTTAGCATATTTGAATCACCCTGGAAGCCAGTTTTTTGCCTCTGCTAATTTGCTATTTGTAATGCAAATGAGTCGCAGTGGTGTGTCAAACTGGTTCCTTGCCTTGTTCTTGGCAGCCTGCGGCTATTTCTATCGCAAATGAATGCTCACACAAGTTTTAAAAAAAGTATTCCGTCTCCAAACTACCAGCACATCCTGTTCCTTCGCATGGAGATCACTGAACGTTAACTGTTGCTAATATTTGCGCACATAACTAGTTAGGCCGCTGTATCAACACAGAAAAAGAAACATCCTGAGCGTGCCTGCCTATTTTACGTTATGTTACGTCATGCACTCCCACATCTGAACACATTATAGAGACCAGTGAAATTGCAACGAAACAAAAAATAAGAAAGAAAGGTTATTTTTTATGCAAAATCAAAAAAGAGAAAACAGGCAATATTCAATAGATTGTTGCAAGTGGGGCAGTGCTTCACTTTGCTACGGCTACTAGCTGCATTACACTGCTCCTCCAATTTATATGTCTTTAAATTTGTCTAAGCCTGGACCATGAGCACTCCATTACAAGACAAACATTGCCAGCCAGAGCTATTTCTAAAGCTGTGCTTACTGACCGTATAACAATGATAAAAACAACAACATCAAACAATGAGATACACAGTGCCGTAAGCTACAAATAAGGACGCCGCAACCACAGGGTGTTGTTCACTTGACTACGGTGGCCAACCGCTCATCAAGTCGTTATGAGACTCAAGTGCACGTACAGGGTGTTGTTCGCCTAACAACGGTGGCCAACCACTCATCAAGTCGCTTTGAGATTCAAGTGCATGCACAGGGTCTTGTTCACCTAACAGCGGTGGCCAACCGCTCATCAAGTCGCTATGAGACCAGCAGAACTACTGCTGCTGCTGCTGTGTAAAGGGGCAGATACCTCGTCAAGCTACTAATCTCAGTAGCTTTTTGTGGCTGCTCCTTCCTTGTGTATTTGTTCAAGGAGAATAAAATTCAATTCAAATTCAAATTCAAATTCAAGTGCACGCACAGGGTGTTGTTCACCTGACGACGGTGGCCAACGGCTCATCAAGTCGCTATGAGACTTAACTGCACGCACAGGGTGTTGTTCACCTAACGACGGTGGCCAACGGCTCATCAAGTCGCTATGAGACTTAACTGCACGCACAGGGTGTTGTTCACCTAACGACGGTGGTCAACCGCTCATCAAGTCGCTATGAGACCCAAGTGCACGCACAGGGTGTTGTTCACCTAACGATGGTGCCAAACCGCTCATCAAGTCGCTATGAGACTCAAGTGCCCACACAGGGTGTTGTTCACCTAACGACGGTGGTCAACGGCTCATCAAGTCGCTATGAGACTCAAGTGCACGCAAAGGGTGTTGTTCACATAACGACAGTGGTCAACCGCTCATCAAGTCGCTATGAGACTCAAGTGCACGCATAGCGTGTTGTTCACCTAACGACGGTGGCCAACCGCTCATCAAGTCGCTATGAGACTCAAGTGCACGCACAGGGTGTTGTTCATCTAACGACAGTGGTCAACCGCTCATCAAGTCGCTATGAGACTCAACTGCACGCACAGGGTGTTGTTCACCTAACGACGGTGGCCAACCGCTCATCAAGTCGCTATGAGACTCAAGTGCACGCACAGGGTGTTGTTCACTTAACGACGGTGGTCAACTGCTCATCAAGTCGCTATGAGACTCAACTGCACGCACAGGGTGTTGTTCATTTAACGACGGTGGTCAACCGCTCATCAAGTCGCTATGAGACTCAAGTGCACGCACAGGGTGTTGTTCACCTAACGATGGTGCCAAACCGCTCATCAAGTCGCTATGAGACTCAAGTGCCCACACAGGGTGTTGTTCACCTAACGATGGTGGTCAACCGCTCATCAAGTCGCTATGAGACCCAAGTGCACGCACAGGGTGTTGTTCACCTAACGACGGTGGTCAACCGCTCATCAAGTCGCTATGAGACTCAAGTGCACGCATAGCGTGTTGTTCACCTAACGACAGTGGCCAACCGCTCATCAAGTCGCTATGAGACTCAAGTGCACGCACAGGGTGTTGTTCAGCTAACGACGGTGGTCAACTGCTCACCAAGTCGCTATGAGACTCAACTGCACGCACAGGGTGTTGTTCACCTAACGACGGTGGCCAACCGCTCATCAAGTCGCTATGAGACTCAAGTGCCCGCACAGGGTGTTGTTCACCTAACGACAGGGGTCAACCGCTCATCAAGTCGCTATGAGACCCAAATGCACGCACAGGGTGTTGTTCACCTGACGACGGTGGCCAACGGCTCATCAAGTCGCTATGAGACTCAAATGCACGCACAGGGTGTTGTTCACCTGAGGACGGTGGCCAACCGCTCATCAAGTCGCTGTGAGACTGAAATGCCCACACAGGGTGTTGTTCACCTAACGATGGTGGTCAACCGCTCATCAAGTCGGCTTGAGACCCAAGTGCACGCACAGGGTGTTGTTCACCTAACGACGGTGGTCAACCGCTCATCAAGTCGCTATGAGACTCAAGTGCACGCATAGCGTGTTGTTCACTTAACGACGGTGGTCAACTGCTCATCAAGTCGCTATGAGACTCAACTGCACGCACAGGGTGTTGTTCATTTAATGACGGTGGTCAACCGCTCATCAAGTCGCTATGAGACTCAAGTGCACGCACAGGGTTTTGTTCACCTAACGACGGTGGCCAACCACTCATCAAGTCACTATGAGAGTCAAGTGCACGCACAGGGTGTTGTTCACCTAACGATGATGGTCAACCTCTCATCAAGTCGCTATGAGACCCAAGTATACGCGCACGGTGTTGTTCACCTGAGGACGGTGGCCAACCGCTCATCAAGTCGCTATGAGACTCAAGTGCCCGCACAGGGCGTTGTTCACCTGAGGACGGTGGCCAACCACTCATCAAGTCGCTATGAGACTCAAGTGCACGCACAGGGTGTTGTTCACCCAACGACGGTCGTCAACCGCTCATCAAGTCGCTATGAGACCCAAGTGCACGCACAGGGTGTTGTTCACCTGACGACGGTGGCTAACGGCTCATCAAGTCGCTATGAGACTCAAGTGCACGCACAGGGTGTTGTTCACCTAACAACGGTGGCCAACCGCTCATCAAGTCGCTATGAGACCCAAGTGCACGCACAGGGTCTTGTTCACCTAACGACGGTGGCCAACCGCTCATCAAGTCGCTATTTGACTCAAGTGCACGCACAGCGTGTTGTTCACTTAACCACGGTGGCCAACTGCTCATCAAGTCGCTATGAGACCGAAGTGCCCGCACAGGGTGTTGTGCACCTGACGACGGTGGCCAACCGCTCATCAAGTCCCTATGAGACCCAACTGCACAGAACATGCCCGTGCCAGAGTGAAAAGAAAAAGAACATTTGTGGCCCCTCGACACGGTGTTATCGAGGAAGTGACACAGCTCACGGACTGCGACGGTGCTTGGGTCGTTGCCGAGACTGCGTTAGCAGGCCTGGGTCAGGCCTGATTCGGGATACAGGACGCACCGCGCGCGCGGTCGAGGCCGTTACGGCGATAACGCGCCGGTAATTGCCTTGCCCGCGGCGTTTATTAATAAAGCTAAGCCTCGCCTCTTCCCTCCGTATGGAAAGAAAGAAAAACCGTGGTCGTGGCGATGCGTATGGATTACCGAATCGCCCACGGGTGCGGTTGCTGCTGCTGCTCCTGCTGGGCCGCGGTCGTGCAATAATAATAATGATTGCGCGCTCACGAAGAGGCCCGACGACACGAAATGTGCGCTTGTCAACAAAGGCGAAAAGAATGGTCGTCGTCCGCTGGCGACGCTGCTCTCATGCTTCGCCCTGCGCTGCTGCCCTGCGCGGCAACGTTCTTGCGAAGAAGACAAAAGAAAAGACACTTAAGGAGAGAGTATACAGTAGTGGACCTCTAGAATAAAGCACCACTGCGCGACCAGAATGCGGAAGAAGGCCCGCGTGTTCATGCTGGCATGATCAAAGCACGAATTTCGTTCTCGTATTTCGAAACAGCGCACCGTCTATTTTGTTCCGCGGATAATTAATAAGAGTGTTTCCGTCGTGTGTATGCATGTGCGTTTCTCCGACGTATATAGATTTCCTTCATTTACGTGCAGCTCACGCGACGATTGCTGCTGTCGACGCAATGCTTCGGAAGCGCACACACATGGTTCCAGGCGTTTTCACCACAGACGGCTTCTTCGCGAGGTCTGTTGCTCAAAACAGAATCTAAGCAATTATGTATAATACGTGTATAACTCATGTTTCTCAATTTGATGACGATTCTGTAAAGAGTATTTTGTATAAGGTTGACCTACATCTGCAGTGTCCAATCACTGGTGGTGCGCTGTTCATGCCAGGTACTCTTTGTTCCACCCTCTCGAGCTGGTAGTTGGGTGTAGAGGTAGCTTGTTGCATCTTAATTTTGTGTGCTCTCCTTATTTATTTATTATTATATTTATTATATAATTGACTGAAATAATTGGTTTATGTGTAATTGCACAAACAACAGAATCTGCCGTGTTGTTGGTTCCTTTTCTTTTTGCTATCTATTGAAGTACGAACGGGTATTATTGTTTGATTACGAACAGGAAAATCGAAATCGCACTTTCCAATTAATGTCATGGTGTGATTAAATAGATCTCTCAGCTTAAAGAGAGCGCTTCTGGTAACAATTTTCCAGCTTATGACAGAGAGTGGCATAGAAGAGAAAAAGAAATCAAACGTACAAATAAGAAGAAATTTGAAGTGAGGGTAAGGAAGGCGCGCTAACAACCTCGTTTCGAGGACGCTGCCACTAGTGCGGCTTTGCCTCAATAAAGCTCATACTGCAAAAAAGCACGCTTGCAGGCACCACGACAACGGTCGGAACCCTGCGAATAATGACCGCGAGGCAAGAGTTTGCCGAACTTTAATTACGGACAAATAAATCCTAATTTGAACTTCACTCAGTGGTAAACGAAAGCCAGGTCCAGGTCTCGAAGACAGGGCACAAAGGCCAGCACAGAGGTGAAACTCAATTACTAGAATGCCCAGCCACCAAACTGCCGGAAAGAAGTAAACTCACACTTAAAGAAACAAAACTATGCGGCAAAGAAGAAAGCAAGCGACAGAAATATCACGTTTACCCTCTTGTTGGAAGTGTCCTGCGAACGCAAAAAAGAAACGGTAGCCTTGCAAACTAGCTCCGTGTGATGTAACAAGGTTTGCTTCCTCACCTCGCCAGCTCTCGCTAACTCTTCAGAATGCCCCACAGCAGTAAACAAAGTGGGAGGTAGAACCAGTTTTGACTGTTTGCCGCCTTTAATTGAGTTACAATCCTGACCCCCTCACGTGGATGGACCGGCATTCTTGTTTGCTGAACTCTGAATGGAGGAACGCCGAGCATGTTTTAACACTCTTCTCCTCTCTGTGAGTTTTTTCAATTTGTTTCTTTATTTCGTTGTTTGCAGCAAACTGCGCCGCATGGTTGAGAGGGTATAAAACGCGCAATACAGAAAAAAAATCTAAACAATTAATTTTTGTAAATTCAGACGTAAAAGTATGCACGCCGCGTATTATGGTTCCAACCACACCATCATTAAGGAATCTGTTCCAAAACACGAAGCTTCTCATTCTCGGCACTGTATTAGCCGCATACCTTTCCTTTTGCTCCCTTTCTCAATACGCGTTAAAATATCTACCCCAAGTATTTTTGTTGGTTTGTTTGTTTCGATTCTTATTGCAAATAGCATTGAACTATACTGTAACAATTGTGCGAGAACACATTTATTTCCGTAATCATCTGAAAACTTATGTCAAGAGGCCACGACTCTCCGTGGCGTACATTCGGCTCTTCAAGCTACAACGTCTGTTGACGCTCTATAATTAACATGTGGACAATACCCTTTCGGCCGGATTTCGCAAATCTTTGTGCTCGCAGCAACTCTTGTCATTGCCCGGCCGCCTTCAATGACACGTTAGTTCTCAGTTCGCCCCTTCTTATGAATCACAATAGCGCTTGAACCACATTGCGAATAATAGACCCAATTCTTTTTACTATTGCCTGATAACCAATGCATCACTCCCAGACGATTCCCTCGTGCCGAAATAGCAGGCATGCTAGCACAATCCAGACGTACGCTCCATGCAGTCGCGAAATCCTCATTGTTAACTAGACGTTCTTGCATCATGGCGACCTTGACACAACCCCTTTTTTCTATATTATCAATGTTCAGTTTTCTTTATAATCTTCTCGTTTCCAATTGCAAACTGTGATCGTCTGGCAAGAACCTTATGAGCCAGGCTGACTTCTGGGCTTCACCGTGCTGGTTTTCAACATCATCGATAAAGAAAACTGGTAACGGCAATCGAAGAAGGGCGTTTTACGGTACGACAACACTTTACAGCCTGCTGCTGGGAACATACTAGACGGATTTGTTTACTGAGAAAATGGTACAACGACTGTTAAACAGCCATTTATGAAGACATTTGCTTACTTTCGCACATTGTGAAATGGTTTTTCCTCGTTGCGACACTAATACCCCATAAAGGAAATATATCTACTGCGTTATGGTGTAAGTTGTACTGCTTAGGCGGCGCCTGCATGTGCACTGACACGGAAACACTAAACGAAGACAGGCCCATAGCGCAAGGTGAACACATCGCCTTGCGCTAGGTCTGTGTCCGTTTCATGTTAGCGCGTCAGTGTCTCTCTGCGTGTCACCAAGACAGCGCAATTGACACCATTCCACATCAAAGATTCGCATTCTCGCCTTGAGCAAATGATTGACGAACTTGCTGAGACCATTACTGCACAACAATCATCGCCGCACCGTCGTCAGCGCGATCACGATTGCCGTTACAGAATCCCTTCTCGGTTCAGCTCCCGTTCTGGCCCTCGTCGCGGCGCGTATTATTGGTATCACAACTAATTCGGTGCCGGCGCACGTCAGTGCCGGGTCACCACGTTACAGGGACCGAGGTTAGGTCCACTGCACCAATGTGTGAGTCAGCGAGCGAAAGACCTGAGAAGCGTTCGGACCGATGGCAGGAGCAGAAGCTCTTTTTATTTTAATCTTCTTCACTTATTTTCTAGCCCAGCAACTCGCGAGACGAGGCAGGAGACACACGTTCTGGAGCGTACCATATATAAAAGGCGGCCGAGGAAGATGACGTTGGGTGCTAGAGACACCATAATGTCATGCCATAGCAACTAGCATCCGTTGCAGTACTATGACGCGTTAGAAATCTCGAATTCAAATCTAGTCAGCTTTCTTTTCGCTGGCCGGGTCGCATCAGCGAGGAATTTCATCCTTATGAATGATCACTGTGATCACTGCCTTCATTATCATCATCATTATTTTCTCTACCATGCCGCATCTTGCAATAAGAAGTGCTACCGATTCTCTACAAACTTTTGTAATTCGTTGCTCAGCGATAGACTTAGCCCAAAGGAGTACTTTTGTTGTTCTTTTATAGCACGCTTATGTAAGGCCTGACTTGTGGGGAGTAATCAAATCTTTGTTGACCGCCTGTACCTAATGCCAGTGCCTTATCGCTGCCTGCAGATTTTTCTTTCTCTTTCACCTAGCTGCGCCGCCGATATTTGCTCCACTTTCTTTCAAAGCACTTCGGTGCGCTCACTTTACGACAGCATGCTCATTTGACCATCTACCGGCGGTAGCAGCTTAACCCGGACCAATGTTTCTGAGCAGCGAGCTACAGCGTTTATGAACGGATTTTAACGCGCAGCTCAGCTGTCGCCAGGAAGTCTTACAGCGCTTACATTGTTTTCGTTTGACCCTTTCCTTAGAGTGCAGTTTTGTAATGTTCACCTGAAAGAGGGGGGGGGGGAGGGGCATGACATCAGCTGGCTCCACTATTTGGCCGCGCCACCAAGTAGACGAAAAGAAGCTACAGAGAGAGACCCTTCCTTAATACCATTATATTTATCACTTACCGCTTCTGTTCAATCTACAGCTGCACCAAAAACATCTGTGACTCGAAAGCAGCGAACACACTTGGTGCGCGTCATAACTGAGGCCTAAAGTTTGAAACTACAAAGAATTATAAAAGTGAAGCTCCGCGAAATGAACAGTAGGTTAGAAAATGATAGCTTGACATTAAGAAATAGAGCGCGAGCAGTATCAATTGGGAATCAAAGGTGAGTAAATGATCTGTTTAAGATGGCCAGGAAAACGTGGATTTGGGTGGCACGCACAATAGGTAAAACGATTAGCTGGAGTGACAAAATGATAAAACTTAAGCTTGGCGTGGTCACTTTCGGACTCTTCTGACTGGAGAACCCCACGAGCGGCATTGGTCCTGCCATCGTTGGTGTAATAATGACGGTGTGATCTCAACACTAGCAACAAAGAAAAAAAGGGGGCATTCGTCGATCTTCAAGAGTACAAACTAATATTGCGAATTCCGTTTGGGGGCTATAAGCGCTGATATTTCACAGTTTCGCAAAATAGGTCACTGAATAAGGCGACGCTGAAATGTCTCCGGGGAATAACACTGCTGCTTTGCTTGAACACTGTGAGTTTCTAGACAATTAAGAACGTGGTAGGTATAATTCAAGATATCTTTAATTGAACTTAATTTTAATAGTAGAGTGATTAGGCCTTGAGAACCAATATTTAAGACAGGGTTGGTGCTGCCTTTTGATGCACTCCTGGGAGATCGTTCAGCTTAATGAACGATCATCATCGATCACACACGGCAACAGCGCTATTTCAGTTCAATCTTCTACAGCTCGTATATTTGCTATAACGTAGATGTGATGCCTGAAAGGAACACTCAAATATACCGATCAGCATGAGCTTCCAAAGGAGGCAAAGTACACGCTAGTCTGTTCAGTAGCAGCAGCACTGCTAAGCACACATAACTATAGTTTTTTTTTTCCTCTGTGCGACCAGACCCGTGCTACTACTGTTCCAGCTGGGTTGCTACAGGTGTTCAGATAGTTTTTGGTAATTGAATGCACCATTAGTTAGGACGTTCATGTGTGAGTAAGGCAACCGTTTACGAGTTGAAAACACGTATTTAAGGACACTCTTCTGACGATGACCCTCTCCGGTCAAGATACGAAGAACTGTGCAGATTAATACTTTTTACATCTCGCTGGCTACTCTTGTGTTTTGCGGCAGTGCTTAGCTTCGTGTTGTTGCTTTTGACAGCGCTTCTCTCAGCGCAACTTAGAAGTAGTGGTCCTTTGGTCACATTATTACACTGGGCACTTTCCGTTCCACTCATCAGACCTCTCAAAGAACCAAACAAATCCAACAACATTTAGTCCCTCCTGGAGACAGCCTTGCCCGCGGGGCACGCGAAGCTCCTGTTTGTCGCAGCCACTTCGTTTGCCCAGTGCTGCCGCACAATAGTCGTGCGCTTCCTAAGTGGCAGGGAGACGACTGTCGACAATACCACGTCGCGTGTGTCAACTCCAGTGACATGCTAGCAAGAAACAAGTATAAACGGTCGCTCGCTACAGCGTGCGCCAACAAACGTCCTCAAAGCCACTGCCAGATACGAAACAAACCTCGTGAGAACGTATATCTAGGGACACTGGTAGAACTATTGTGCGAGTGAATACGACGCGCAAAGTTCGAAGGAGACTAGGGGGGCGGAAAAACAACTCCCGACCGCGAACGTTCTTTCGAGCACAAAATAGACTGGTAAAACGAAACACTTCCAGCCAGTGACAATTCTGGAGAAAGGCGTGATCCAAGACACAAAGCTAAATGTTACCCACGTGCACGTAAAGAGTTTAATGCAAATTGCAAGAAAAACAAAGACGCTGGAAGAGAAGACATCCCGCGCGGCGAACCCCCGGGAGGGCAGGGGTCGTTGCGTGTAGAACGATAGGAACAAAAATAGAAGAAAAAAAAACACTCAGATAGTGAGCGAAACGCGAGACGTGGCCTTCACACGGCGCCGAGCAATCGCGAGAATCCGTGGGCCCGCTTCTAAGTGCAAAGGCATAGCAGCGGTCGGGCCGCCGGCCAGTATAGCTGACGCAGCCAGAGGTATCACTTGGCGCCGCTCCCCAAGTGGGCTACGAGTGGCGGCCTGAACGCACTTGTCCGGCTCCGGGGTCCCCTCCTCTCGCATCGCGCCTTCCACCGGGGCGGGCCTTGTAGTTCTGCTTCGCTTTCGCGGGCCTCGCTCTTTTGCCGAGTCGTGTCACGAGGAAGACGCGCCGCCACTCGATGGCCGAAACTGGAGTCGACCAGGCCGCAGTCGAGTCGCTCTCGACTCCGGCGTATCCGGTGTGATGCGATGCTCGCGAGTGCGCGGACACTCTCGATCGTCGGAACGACGACTGCAATGTAAGGCTGCTGCTGCAAGGCCGTGGCGCTCTTTGCGATGAAACTAAGAGTTGTTACGCGGGTGGATGGCCAGAATATTGACGGCAACGGACGTTGCACACCTTCAGAGTCTGAGTAGCTGCGTGCACCGCAGTGGGCTTTGTTTATTTGCCTTACAATATAGCGGCTCCACCAACCATCGCGGTTGTAATTGAGGAGATGGAGTCCCGCTACTGGGCGTCATTCTGAAAGCGAGAACGTGGTTTTCGCGGTGGTAATAAGGTGACGCTGTCGGTGTCGGTGCGGCAACCCAGCCGCACCGTTTTCCATCTGAACGTTTCAAGGTAGCCAATCTGAAATAAAGAGGGCGTCGGAAGAAAACAAAGATTTGGCAGTGACAGTTTTCAGAATTGAAATTGTTTTGCCCCCTTTATTAGTTCAGGTATAAGCTTGCACAGCGAAGCGCCACTTCATCGAAGTCATTTCACTAAGTAGACATTCTCTTTTTCTTTCTTTTCTTTTCTTTTAAGCAGGCTTGTTATCATTGCTTTTTTTAACGCACAAGGTGCAAAAGCACGGTGCAAGCAAGGTGCAAAAGACAATGCAAAAAGACAAAACTGACAATACGACTACCGTAAAACACATTACAAATAGAACGCCTAGAGATATGACACCTTGAGGTCGCTATTCCAAAGCGTACCCACAACAAAGCATTGAGATTAATGAGCGGTTTTTTCGTACTCGAGACCGGAAACTTCTATTTTTTGAAATGGGGAAAGCAGCCAGCTTATTTTGCCTCTCTCGATGCAACGTCATACTGAATTGCGGGACGATTTAGCGCTTCAGTACACCTCGAGAAGCAAACTGACCTGGCGATGCTCGAGTCGGCTCAATAACCCTTCGCGTAACCTCTCGAAAAAAAAAAATACGTCAGTTTGCTGGCTTTCACAAGAGACCTGAAACTCTCATTGATATGCGTATTGACACCGCAAAGAAGTAAAAAAAAGAAACTTAAGCGTAGGCGTCAAATTAACTTAACCAGCCCGCATTCAAACAACTGACCCGAGGGTCATTAATTTAATTAAGACGACAAACACTGCGGGGAGGTGAAAAGTTGCGAATCCAGACCCGCACTGAGCCCCCGGACAAGTGAGGATAGATATGTAGTACAGCGCCGCGTCACAGCGCACAGCGTTTGCGGTGAGCACACTATAACACGAAACGTCGCTGTTGAGATGCGCGTCGCGGATAACGCCGGCGGGCAGGCTTGTTGTACACAACACTTCGCAACCTAGACGACCACCCGGTGACGACAACTGCACGCTACGACGCTTCCGAGGCCTCCAAACAACGTGGCTCGCGCACGCTTGGGGAGCTCTGCTTGCAGCGGAAGGGGCCTCGCAGCGTGTAATCCGATTAATCGCGGGGTCATTGCCAAGTTGGACACGTACGGCATTCCTCCTCCTCCCCCCCCCCCCCGTCTCGACACCCCCCGGCGCTGTTTTCCGTGCACGACCCTCGCTGCTGGCAGCCTTCCTGAAGCGCAGCGCCGTAGCCACGCTCCGTGACCGCCGGAAGCCGCGGCGCGTGACCAATCATGCTCATCACGTGACCGACGGGTCACATTCGTCCCCCCCCCCCCTCTCCCCCTTTCCTGTTTTTTCTTCTTTTTTTCCACAACGTTTTGCAGTTTCTATGTTGATATACGTGCGACTCATTAATTCGTTTTCATTCTTTTGATGGTATCTCTCCGCATATCAATAGCGCTTTTCGCGATTGCCTTCGCTGTGAGAAGAACATGGTTTCAGTGCCTGTGGAAGCCCCGTGCTCCCGCATGTTACAAGACGTTACAAGATGCATGTTACGAGATTGCGCCGAGTTCAATCCTATTTTATTCTTTTCTTTCTGTTTGCAACAAAAAGGCATTAGTATCTGCTACCACGCACAAATAAACCACAGAAAGGGCAACTTGCAAGCAGTTCAGCGAACAAAGTTTGCCGAGAGGAAGCCTGACTTGTTTGGACACCAATCCCGGTGGCTGCCCATCAGGATTCCGCCAGAACCACTCTCGATCCGATTCGTGCGCTCGAAGACAAACACACAAAACGAAAGGAATACACATGAATCACTCTTTCGTAACTGTGTCGGTCGCCGGCAGGCAACTTCCCGCATAACGAATGACCGCGCAATGACTGGCCCACGAAGGGCACACGGGGTGCCCGTATATGCAAAAGAGTTCTCGCCGTCCTGCTCAATCCGAAACCTTTTTCCCTCGACGTGCTCACGCAAGCGCATCGCTGACCCGACCGGAGCTTCGGTCCAACGTGTGCGCCTCGCGACAGTAGTATGTTAACCTCCCTCCCAGCGGCCAGAAACGGACCCAAAGGTGAACACGAGCTCTGGCGCGACGAACAGAGATGCACGCTGGTGCGACAGGTGGAAGGGGAAGAGGAAGGGGGGGAGCGACGCGGTGTGGAGAAGGGAGCAGTAATGCTGTGCGAGCCACTTCACCGAACTCGATGCTACATCAGGGCTAGGGGGTTTTCGCGCATTCTCACGAACCGCTCCGTACCGAACGCAGAAAAAAAAAAAAGGTGGCGTTGCCGCGAGTGCCCGCAGGGGCCATGGGCATAAATTAATCCGAAAGGCAGAGAGGCCCCCTTCTAATGAACTAAGCCCGGGGATTTGATGGCTTCGTGGCGCTGAGGAGAGAGAGAGGGAGAAATGAGGAAGCAAGAGGGAGAGGAAAACGAAACGCTACTGAGGTGCGGCGCGTTGCGACGAAGCATTGTCTAGGATGTATGCGAATCAAGTGCCGGGAAAGTGCACGTTTGCGATCAACTGGGGGTGAGCAGGTACGACTATTAGTACTCGTAATGGCAGCGTCTACAGAATGTCCCTTGCTAGGAGATGACTACGTGACCCAAGGGACGAAGCCGATTGGTCGGAGACCCCGTACGAGGCCCTCTTAGCGAGGAGAGCCTTATCGAACGCACTCGGGAACATCGGCGCAAGCGTGCTTCGTGACTCCCTGCTTTCTAATGTTAGCGTAGATGGGGAAGCGAGCGTGTATCGTCGTGAGCTTTGTTACAGAGCAACCGCTCGAAAGCTGCCCAGATGCGATGCACGCTAAACATAAAGCTGAAAGCCAGTGTCATTTCGTGTGACATAGTTTCGAAATGGAACCCGATTTATGCGTGTTTTCGAAATGAAAAGACCAGCGATACGGAACCACATGACCTCGCCCAAATCAAGCTGCTTATGGAACCTATGTACAACTTTTACAAAAGAGTGTCGGAGCAGTAAGAACGTGGTCGCTTCGCCCCTCAACATCGGCCTACACTGAAGTCAAATATCAGGAGGCCCGCTGATCAGCCCGAAGCAAAATGCGAGCGTGCCGTAAGTGCGATCCGCGTAATCAAGAGAGTAAGAGGGTTCTACGTGTACGGAAATAAAGTTACATTAGTCACCATCATACATCATCGCGCCGCGTGTACAAGAAAAGCAAAGCAAACTGCGCAAAGTTTCCAAATGAAGGGATCAGCCTAAATGCGGCTGAAGCTGCCCGGTCACACGCGCATGTCCGCAGCGAAGCGGACCGTGCTGTTGGGGGGCGATCACCGGGGCGTCGCCGTCAATACGCGTCGTTCGTGAGCGCGCACACGGAGCTGGCGGCAGCAGCGGGCCCGCGATGAGTCACGACGTAATTATTGCTCGTCGAAACAAGAGCCACAGGCCATTACCTCTCGGCGGCCCTGCACCGTGTGCGGCATGGACGCGCGTTCCACCGGCATGGTGGGGCAACGCATCTCATCTCCTCGTCTCCCTCCCGTTCTACGCACAACTCCAAGCGCGCACCGCACCCTCGCCCGCAATGCTCGTAACGTCCTCCTCTCCACATTTGCACCCACCTAACCTCTCCCACATAACCTCGAACTCGCCCCCGTAACTACTACGACCGCCCTGCACTTTCTGAAGCCACCCCCTCCCCCTTTAATTTGGTCTGCGTCAAAACCCCCCAGGGGTTGTCCTGAACAGGCATATAAACAAGCTACGCCAGCGGCCCGCGCAGTCGTCGGGGGCTGGAGGATGGAGGTGGTGTTACGCGCTCCACAGCTGCTCGCGATGTTCGACACGTTTCCCCAGCGCGACAGAACAAAAGCAAGCGCAGAAGCTAAAAACGATGGCAAGGAGCGACCGAGGTTGGCAGCAGTACAAGAGGCGCCACCGAAATGGGCTTGCTAGTGCTAGAGAAGAACAAGGCAGGCAAGGTTAGCGGGAACCCAGGGTGGGTCGCGACATCGAAGCAAAAAATTGACTCGTTTATTTTCGCCGCTCGGTTTGCGCGGATTCAATGAGCCGCGGCGCTCAATCGCTAACGAAGGCAGCCGTTGCGGGGCGATGCCGGGCGAGCGGACGCCGTAATGGAGCGGAGTCCCGGTCCAAGACGAAGGCAGCGCTCTCCGCCGTGTTCGGCAGCTTTGTTGCCGTGCGGAGCATCAACCTGGATTTCAGACATCGCTCGCTCGTATGTATGGATTAGCGCCTCGTTAAGACAGCTGGGGAGCGCTCTTAACTTCCTGTCGCTACTCGTATATGGAGGCGGCTTAACGAAAATGTAATGCTTAATAAAGACAGCTCGGTGAGTTCACCGCGGATTGGGTGGTTCGTGCAGAGTGCCGAAGCACGTGGAAGATTTATTTCTGTGCCACTCGCGTATGATGTGCAACTTGCGCAAGGTAATGCCTGTTTTTATAATGCCACGTGTCGTGAATTTTTGTGCAAGATAGATTGGTGCCTAATAGGTCTTGTTTTTCATGCCGCAGCAATTGTTCTATATAACTTGCTGATTGGTGGTCACGCACCATATTAACGATATTATTTGTTGACGTGTAAAGGAATAATTAATACTTATGGCTTCTTTTTAACGTGACTAGTCATTAATCATGTTCTTGTACTTTAAGAGACTGCAGTGCCTACCTCCAGCGTTTACTTCCGTTAGAGTGGTGACCTCTGCACCGCTTCTAGACCATCTAGCCCTTCCTATTTAGACAAGGTCTTGGGACCACTGTCTCACTATTCACAACTGCAAAAGACCACAAAGGCTCTGTTGCGATTCCTCAAAGGCAACACTGAGCGACTGTCCGTGATTCAGTGCTTAGAGAGAGAGAGAGAGAAAGGAGAAAAGAATTAAGTGTTGAGAATTTTCACTACGTTGGCGACTCCAGTGCCGACCAACTCTTGGCTATCTGTCATCAATCTTATCCTCCCTTACCTCCTTCTCTTAGTGCAGGGTAGTGAACCGGGATCAGTCCTGATTAACCTCCATGCCTTTCACTTACCGTTTTTTTTTTTTTCGAGAGAGAGTTTACTATAAACGCGCAACTTTTCCTGCGCCTTCCGCCATCTTTCATTTCTCTTACATACGCTGTTCCTAGAGCAATGCCAGGAGAGACAGCAAACGTTGGAATCGGGATGGGAAAAACTAGGAGATGTCCGTTTATACCCCAGTATTTGGCTGCAATGTCATACCCTCCCCTCGTAAGAAGAGCAGCTCCTGATTTGCATCCGGTAATGCTTGTGTGAAACTCTATAGACGAGAAGGCATGACAGCTCGCCGGATCTTATCTACTTTGATCGCAGCCACACCCTCCTACTTCTATTTCTGATCTATAGCTGACACCGCCGTCACTGTCACTGCAACCGCCAGGCTCCATCAGTTGTACTCCACGTGCCAACATTTAAAGGAAAAGAAGCAGCCCGGACATACTGCATCACATCGTACGCCTTGGTCTGAGCCACAACGTGATGGGAAACAACTACTTCTTGGTCCTGCGAGATATCTTAAAATAAACGAGATGTCAGGCTCTCAGTGCCGACGACAGGCAACCCTCCCGACTCTGTAAAGCCATTGCCTCGCGTGTCTGGCGTCAGCGTCATTTCTACGTCCTATAGCTGACGGCTTACACCGAAAATTCTCGATCGCCGCCCATCCTGCGTATATTTTGCCGTCGTGATGAGACACTCCATCACTTTACCAACACGTTTTTCCCCTCCCCTCTTGACACATGTGCTTTTCAAGTAAGGCTGCATTTCTCGTTGTTTACAGGTGGCTTTCTGTTCGTAACGTTTCTGCAAGTTCGTTATTTTCAAACTGAAAATTTGTGTCTTTCCTTCTTTCGAGAATGCCTGACCCAAGGTAAGGAGCTAGGGTGAAGGAGCATTATACATGAGTGATTGGCGTCATTTCTTGCCGATAAGGCAGTTCTGCTGAAGTGGTTCTTCAGACGTGCAACGTTCCTCAAATACATTTTTTTTTTCGCTGATTGCACTCGAAGCACAGCCAATACGGTACGTTCGCATTTTTTCGCATTAATCTTGGCTTCTAGTTCTAAACACCGAGGGAGCACATGGCGAAAAATACATCAAAAAATGTTTTATAAGCAATGAAGTTTGCCACAGGCGTTCTGGTGGTTGCAGAAAGCCATAGTGATAGATCACTATACAGAGGGGTTCCAAGATGAAGATGTCATTTGAAGTTATATTTCTCTTCAAGCGCATCGAAATTTATATACCGAAGGCGTCGGTTCCATCCACAATTTACGTAGTGCTAAGTATATTTCAGCAAGAACAACCGTAGTAAGCGGCATCAACAATGATGATGAAAAAAATGTTCTGCTCAGATTCTGAAATAAGAAACGAGAAGTTAGTCTAGACGAGTAATCTCGCAAAACTTTTAGAAGCATTGCCCACCAAAGCAAACAAAAAGTTAAAGGAACGAAAAAGAAAGAACTTTCGAAATAACTGCAAAAAAGAGGAATCGAGGCGCATCCTAATGCCAAGTGTATTTAGATGTATCCCTGAGCTGTCCAAACTCACGTGGTTTTCATCTCGGCGTTTTCTGTATAACATGCAAATCAGAAGCGGTGGCCAATTTCCGTTCGTCCCGCAAATCTGGTGTATCGTCTCCTGCAAGCGTTCTTGCTTGGTTCGGCACAAACATACGAAAGCTTCGGTAAGCTATACTACGGAATGAAACGCCTGAGTTGAAAACGCAACACACAAACGTAGCGAGGAAATGTCACGTGGCGTACAGTGACCCCTCTCGGCAACTCTGCACAAAACTGAAAAAGACGCGTCACCAGAGTGAAATGGCATGCGGGGGCGCAAGATTGAATTTAAATTGAGAAGTTTGCTGAATGAAAAGAGAAGAGAAGGAAATGAACTTGGGTGCGTGTTATAGAATGAGCTTTGCATCTGAAAGAAATAGAAGCGACAAAAAAAAACAATTTAGGTCTCGTATATATAGAAGAACACGCTGCACAGAATTAAATACAGTTTTAAAATACAAGAGTAAACATATTCTGGTGAAGACCACACTTTTCATTGCGTGCTTGATTATATTGTTTGGAGAATGAGTTTTAGAGAAGCTTCAACTTGGTATGTTGAAGCACCCAAAATCTTTGGGTACGTGAACTTCGTTTGCCAGTACATGTGTGCCTTGGAGGTCGTGTAGCTAATTATAGGTGGACACAAACACGCGATTACACTTCCTGGAGACACAGCTCTCACATTTGATACGCCTTGGCTGCAACTTTTTTGTTGGCTTCCTTTTTTTATTTCTTCTTTTCATCAAAAGCATCAAAGCTATTTGGGCTTTGCGTTGCGTCCACTGTAAGGCGTCTCTTCTATCCACCGCGTACTATTACTATAGGGACCTTATGTTGCGTCTAACAGTAGCTCGTAGGTTTTGGAGTAATTCTCTCCACGTTTTTCGGTTTTCATTTGTAGATTTTTTTTAAATGCTTACTTACAAACTAAACGCTCTTCGCATAAAACCGCTACCGAAAATAATTTTGACAAGTTGATGTCGATCGAGCCCACGGTTTCTTCTATGCAAGTTCTTAGCTCGTGTTAATCAAATGCGGGTCGCAGAAGCACGTCGACGAACCTGCACTAGAAAGGCGCGGATAAGAAGCCTCTTAAAGAAGGCGCGTTTTCTCCAACGCCATCTTCGGCGAACGACGGCTGTTGCCTCCGAGGTTCGTGTACATACATTTATTTACACTGTCTTGGCCTTTCATTTGTTTCTGTGTGATTAGACGGGCGAAATACAGAGGGTTTCAGACAAGATTACACCAGTGCAAACGCCATATACAACGGGCCATGAAGAGTACAATTTTGAGAAAAAACACATCTGAGAGGCATATATACGATGCACAAGGGGTTTCAGACAAAACACCTATGCGCGAAGCATTTCGATGTACAAATGTCATTCTATATCTCAAAAGAAAAAAAAATGCCTTCCTTATGCAATAAAATACCACGAAAAATCCACTGACGCGGTATGCAAGCATTATGCTGTCTTATGAGTTACTTGTCTGATACTTGGGAAAACAGGCGGACGGTGGGTGGAAATTCAAGACGATGAGGAAAACGAGAACAAGGTGAAAGCAGGAGCCAGCGTTTCGACAAGTGGACTCGTGTTTTTCAAGGCACACACAATAATAATAATAATAATAATAATAATAATAATAATAATAATAATAATAATAATAATAATAATAATAATAATAATAATAATAATAATAATAATAATAATAATAATAATAATGTATTATATTATTGTAATTACATAACAATGATAAGTATTATGCCTTGAAAAATACAAATCCACCTGTCGAGACGTTGGGTCCCGCTTTCATTTTGTTCTCATTTTGCTCATCGCCTTGTCTGATACTTGTAAGATACTGGCCCTTTTGTACTTTTTTATATATTAGCCTCCCTTTTAACAATTCACGAAAAACTGTGTAGTCTTCACTTTGATTCGGTGACGGGTGTCTTGAGATAGAGGTCTCTTTGAACATGTTGACAGCGGCAAGGCAGCTGATTTGCGAAAATGTTCTTTGATTATCAGATAAGTGGTAGTAATGTGTCCCGCAAACAAGCCGGACCAACAAATCTACGAACAAATGTGTAGCACCGTGCAGCAGCGTACCGGGGAAGCTTCCTTCGTAATTGGAACTCGACGTTTTAATACCAAGCAGTTACGCTAGCAACATAAGCCAAGAGCACTGGAGCAAGCCTTCCCGTTTTCGGCTAAGAAAAGGCGCAATGGACGAGAAAAATAGCGTGGAGGGGCGATTAGACTAAACGTGCCGACGGGATGAAGGCTATGCAAAAAGTGCGTTCGCATCTTTTCAAATTGTGTCCTCTTCACCAAACAGAGATAACTTTTATTCGGCAAATGCTTTGAAAACCTCAATCAATCATTCCATTGCATTCCTGTAGTTTTTATTCGATTTGAATATTTCGCTCTACGAGCTCGCACTTCCACTGCTGATTTTCTTCAATTCCCTCGTGTTCTCGGTAGTTCTGTTGCTTAGACTGTTGCCGGCTTTTGTCTCGAAACCACTTTATTTGGAAAGATCGCACACTCCCCATGCTCCCCGCTTACCTTGTGACGATTTTTTTTGTGAACGCAACAAGGCATAAAACGGTGCGAAAGGGATAAAAAAAAGGGAAGGAGAATACACGGACGCCTTTCATCAGTGTGAGTATACCTAAAGGAGATGCAGGGTGTGGATCGGGACGGAGAGGCGGGGGTTAGTGTGAAGCAACAGCGAGAGGTGAGGACGCACTCGCATTCAAAGCAGCAGCAGCAGCATCCCAACTAGGGAGATCGCTGGCCAAAAGCGTATTTCCAGCGTCTGACGCTGCCTGGGCTGGTCGCTCTCTTTTCATTTTTTTTTTGTGAACGGGGGCTTGGGGAAGTGGAAGAGGGGGCAGAAGGAGGGTTGCGCGACCGTCGCGTGAACAGGAAATGCAAAAGAGGGGAAAGGCAGAGACGGAAGGAGGAGGACTGAGGAAGGGACTTCTCCGATTCACTCCTCCTCCCCCACTTTGGCGCAGTTAAGGAAAAGAAGAGAGGAGAATTCGGGAGCGCGAATGTTAACGAGTACAGCGTCAGAGAAGATGCCGGTTAGAAAAAGGTAAAGGAAGGATAAACGTAAGGAAGTGACGCCGTTCGAGGAAGGCTAAAGGAAAATGGGGGAAGAGAGACGGGGGGGGGGGGGGGGGGGCGCCGACGACGAAGGCACGCAATGCCGTGGCCTGGCTCCATTATTCACGGCCGATCTGGGAACCATCAGCTCCCACCTGTGGGGAAAGCGGAAAGCAGAATGAGGGAGAGAGAGAGACACACATACAGACAGGAAAGCGAGAGAGAGAGGGAAAGAAAGGGTGCGAGTTCGCAAAATGTGCGTGTGCGTCCCTTCTCGCGCCACGTCGCGTCCCACGCCGCCGGCGTCGTCTACGGTAAACTCGACTTCACGGCACTCTAGGGAGAAACGCGGAAAACACGCTGCGAATGGCGCGCGCAAAAGATAAACGCCGCGCGCTTTTGTGCGTCGCTCCCTGGGTTCGTGCACCGCCTCACGCGCCTCTCTCTCTCTCTCTCTCTCTCTCTCTCTCTCTCTCTCTCTCGCTGTTTTGTTTCAGCTTTTCCGTCGTCTCGTCCTCGCATGCGCTCGTCATTTCTATTGCGTTTTACTGTACTTCCAAGGCCTCGTATTTCCTGAGTATACTGCCATTTCCCTATTGAGCTCACCGGGGAAGATTTTTAGTTCGTGTTTGCTTCATTCATTTGTTCCCTTTTTGTTTTCATTTCTTTTCTCTGCTGTGCTTCGCACCTTCTGCCGTCTGTGACAGTACTCCGATCGGGCTGTTACGAATAAAATAGCGCAGTCTTTAGAAACACAAGCGGAGGTTTTCCAACGCGACATGTTTAGCGGGCCGTGAAACGTGAATAGCAACCTTTGCATAAGTTACAGCGGTGAATGGAGTGATGTACTTATGCTGTGAACTGCATTCTGCGGAACCGCCTTCTCCTTGCCCCTTCCTCTTGGTTTATTTGTTTTGTTAATATTGTTATTTTGCGTAAATTGTGCGTAAATGGGTGCTTTCTCGCAGTTGCGAATGCTTGGAAAGAGCACTGTCCAAGTAAGGCGTTGTGCTTCAGCACTTTGCTGGCTGAAAAGCGAACGACACGCTGTCAGAGGAGATCAGTTTATCAGCTCGTGATACACATCGCAAGTTGCCGCTATAGCTTTTCATATTGAACCATGCCTGCTCTTCTGAGGCACCGAACCGCTGCATAGAAATGCATTGTAGATGACAATGTAGCTAACTTTGAGCATGCAGAGAGCAAGAAAACATCGAAACGGCCATGCCAGCTTCTCATAAGAACTTTTGCTGAGAAAGCAAAGTGCCCACCAAAATGGTTTCACAAACGTATGGACAACTATAGTGATTGCACATTTTTTTAAATGTAAACTCAGTTCTAGTCTAGGTAAACTGCTCCTATAGCACAGGTTGTCCCAGCTAACGTTAGCCAGAAATTAAATATATGCGGATGCCACGTAACTAGACAGAACCAAGGTAACGTTGTTTTCCTTCACTTCGAGATACTCAAATTATATATTTTTTTCATTCCGCCTAGTTAGACAATTAGTCATAATTAATTAATCAACGTCTCAAATGTAATAATTAGATAAAAAGTGTCAATTATAACATTTTGGAGCGACATGAAAAACTCCCGGAACAGCTTTCTGTTGCTAAATACGTGCTACATAAAAGTGTTTTTCCGAGCGTGAAAGAAGCTCTCAAATGCACGCAAAATTGCCGTGCGACTGGCTCCTCGATGCATTTTGCGTGTATTCGCGGGCTTCTTTCACGCTCGGAAAAACACTTTTATGTAGCACGTATTCAGCAACAGAAAGCTGTATCGGGAGTTGTTCATGTCACTCTACAAATTTCTCATTGACACTTTTCATCTTATTGTAATATACACTGAAGAAGCTTGGGCAAGTTGGTGTAACATTCTTTTTCAACAGCGCAAAGGACAAGGACGATATGAGTGCACATACTAATAATACAATATTTGAGAAGTCTATTAAATAATGAAGACAAGTTATCTAATTAAACGGAATTAAAGAAATGGTAATTTTTTTAATCTCCAAGCGACGGCAAACAACATTACCTTGCTTCTGTCCGCCTACGTGGCATTCGCATATTTTAAACTTTGGCTAAAGTTAGCTGCATTAGTCCTCCATAAAGAAAGCAACAAAATCTCAATAAAGAAGGGCATCAGGCAGGGAGATACTATCTCTCCAATGCTATTCACAGCGTGTTTACAGGTGGTATTCAGAGACCTCGATTGGGAAGAATTGGGGATAAGAGTTAATGGAGAATACCTTAGTAGCTTGCGATTCGCTGATGATATTGCCTTGCTATGTAACTCAGGGGTCCAAGTGCAATGCATGCTCACTGACCTGGAGAGGCAAAGCAGAATGGTGGGTCTAAAATTTAATGTGCAGAAAACTAAAGTAATGTTTAACAGTCTCGGAAGAGAAAAGCAGTTTACGATAGGTAGCGAGGCGCTAGGAGTGGTAAAGGAATACATCTACTTAGGACAGGTAGTGACCGCAGATCCGGATCATGAGACTGAAATAATCAGAAGAATAAGAATGGGCTGGGGTGCGTTTGGCAGGCATTCTCAGATCATGAAGAGCAGGTTGCCATTATCCCTCAAGAGAAAAGTGTATCACAGCTGTGTCTTACCAGTACACACCTACACGGCAGAAACTTGGAGGCTTACGAAAAGGGTTCTACTTAAATTGAGGACGACGCAATGAACTATGGAAAGAATAATGATGGGTGTAACGTTAAGGGATAGGAAAAGAGCAGATTGGGTGAAAGAACAAACGTGAGTTAATGAAATCTTAGTTTACATCAAGAAAAAGAAATGGGCATGGGCAGGACATGTAATGTGGAAGGAAGATAACCGATGGACATTAAGGGTTTCGGACTGGATTTCAAGAGGAGGGAAGCGTAGCGAAAGTTAGGGGCTCGGATGAGATTAGGAAGTTTGCAGGTACAACATGGCCACAATTAGTACATGATCGGGGTAGTTGGAGAAGTATGGGAGAGGCCTTTGCTATCAGGGGGCTTAGCCAGGCTGATGATGATGATATGAAAATTAGCTGGGACACCCTGTATATGGAAGCACCTCTCACGGAAACGTTATTTCACTTTTTAGACATCAACAATAACTATATTACGACTTTCAGATACACATACTCTTTTCTAATAAATGGTACATATGGGGCGTCCTCACGTAACCTGAGTCAAACCTTAAAGATATGCAAATGCCACGAAGCTGGACAGAACGAAGGTAATGTTGTTTGTCGTCGCTTAGAGATACTCCGATTTTTGCATTCCGCCTAATTACATAATTAGTTTGAAATAATTATCAGCTTCCGAAATATTTTTATCAGATGAAACGTGTCGATGAGAAAATTGTAGAGCAACATGAAAACTCGCTGTACAGCTTGCTGTTGCTGAATACGTGCTACATAAAAGTATTTTTCCAAGCGTGAGAGAAGCCCGCGATTGCACGAAAAATTGTCGCGCGACTGGCAGCTCGAGGCACTACGCGCTCGATGCAGCTTTTCGTGACTGCTCTGTTCTTGTATTTCAAGAAACATGTAAAGCTGATTTTATTTTATTTTATTTGACTTTCCATGTACCGTTCGCGCATTACACTTCATTTCGGCGTGATTGGTATGTTCGACCGCTCTTTGTTCGCCTTCGTTGTAATCAGAAACAACATACAGGGAGATTTCTCTTCCTTCTCTTCTTGTTCAAGTCAAACGTAAGGGTACTGGTCGGAAACTACGCTTTTCTCGCTGTAGCAAGCTAGGTCTTGTAAATGGCGCCGTTTAAATCCAGGGAGCAATACAAAGCACGAGAAAACTAAGCGTAGCTTGGGACGGTACAGCGGGCACTTACTGTAAAGCCGTGAACGTGGGCATGATAGAGGGGCCTTATTTGAAGGCGTGTCTTGTCGGCTCGTAACAGCAGTGCTTATACCGCGCCCGCCGAGAGCATCTGTACAGAAGGCCAGTGTAAATCCGCACTCGTTCTCTCCGCTCCGTCCCCGTGTTTGTGGTGTTGAGAAAGGAAGACCATTTCAGTGCTTTCGCCGTTCTGCTAATTCCACGATCATTTACAAAGGGGAGCACCCCCAGCGGCGTCGACGTTTCCGCCCCTCGTTGCCTTTCGATTTAGGAAGGGACAAAAGACAAAAGAAATACGCCGCATAAGCGCAAAACGCAGTCACCCGGAAATGCTAGGTGGTGGCTCTTGCGGCACATTTCAGAGACGTATTGGCTCATCGAAGCCCCCAAACGACAACCCGTTAGCCGCTAGCGACGCGTGGTCTTTAGAAGCGAGACAGGACACCATGCAGGTTTACTCACTGAACGCATACTTTGTGATCCTGCTCTTTGCGGCTGCATATTGCTGCTCTGTTAGAGCGACTTCAGTCCTTACATTTCCCAAATACTTTCATGATCACAAAGTAGCAAAACTACCAAGACTATTGCCAAGTTGACAAATTTTCATCAGTTCCGGAACACCATGGTAGGCGCCCACACATGCCCGCCGTCTCGAACCATGCTCAAGTGTCATGTAGTGCTCACACAACAGACGCCACCAATAAGGACGAAGAACACACAAGCACAAGTATGATATGCCTACATCCTGGACAGATGGGAACGAGTGATGTGTTCCTAATGAATAAAAAAAATAAGTCTGCGAATGAAAAGCACTAAACCTGATAGATTACAGAAGTAAAAGGAGCGCTCTGTTCTGAAAAGGATGTGCCGGCTCGATGGCACTGTGGCATTTCATCTTTAGGCGAAGCATAATTTTGATTCCGACTGTGCAGGCGATGGCATGTTGCCGTAGTCATCGTCCCGTCGTCGTTATTGAGTCGTCTACCACATGTCATCGTAGTCACCATGTCATTGTCGGCATGTTGTTGTAGTCGCTATGTCTTTGTCGCCATTGTAAAAGTCGTTGCCATCGTCACCGCGTTTCATCGCCGTCGTCATCCATCGCTTCTTTACCACAACCTGTCTTGTTTCAATCAGTTACCACGTCACCATCATCATCGGTATCTACGTTTTATCGTCCTAGTGCCATCCCAGTGCCATCGTTGATGTCGTCATTGTAGCGCTGTCGTCGTCAGCATGCTTCATCACCGCTATCATCGTCGTAGTCGACGCACGCGATTCATATGTCTCAAATTGGGTCGTCTTCTTGTGTTCTTGCTGTCGTCGTCACCACTACGCCGTGGTCGTAATCTACATCTCGTCTTCGCCATGCCGCTGTCATGGTTGACACCTACTGTCGTTCTCGCACACAAGCTCACCTCACACATGCAATTTCATCATCGATTCATTATTAATGGCATCCCCTTGGAAATGAGGTGGTGACGAATAGTCACCTATAACTTCCTTGAAATAATATACATGTTCCACTGAAAGCACAAGAAGGAGGCATATGTGCCACTGCAAGAGTACTGAACAACAGAAATCGAGGTAGTAGACCAACCGCGAAAATTGAGAATACAATTACAGGAATACATACTTTGATATTATTTTTTACGTTTCGCTATATCTGTTGCAGTCTAGCTTTATTGTGCATCGCTATTTTGCATTATTTCTCTGAATTTAATCTTTATCTTTAATTGTTAAGCAACTTGTGCATGCAATGGCCCAGGCTCCCCTTTTTCTCTGTTTTTCCTTTCTATTCTTTCCCATCAATGCACTACACGCTTCGTCGATTATTTAGACGAGTGATTAGTTAACGCTTTCATCAGATTTTAACCACAGGGCATTTGGAAGATGGACGTTCCCTATACGGTGCTGGCTGGGCGGATGTCATGACATTCCATTACAATGAGCTGAGTCGTCCCCGCAATTTTTATTCTTTAGACAGAAGCCTCATCCTGTTTCATATGTTATGTCCTGCATGTTTTTGTCCTCAGGCAGCCGTCTCGCGCATAAAAACAGCAAGGCCCTTTGCTCTCTTCACATAATTGTACAATTTTTCTCTCCTGATTTCTTGTGTGCCATCTTTGTAAACCTCCATGTACTTTCATTTTTTTTTTCCTTCTTTTACCACATATAACCACAGGGAGCAGCGTGTCTGCATAATACGGATATGTTTCGCCATCGGGTAACACGTTCTTCAAACCCAAACTAGGTGTGTATAGCTAGCTACTTGCCAAGTGGGTGCAGGTAATTAAAGAATGATTAGAAAAAAAAGTTCCCTCTAAACGTCTCATTTCTTTTCTTTGTTCTTTCTTTCTTCTTCTTTCTTTTTACTTCTTGTGCTATAGTAACGGGTGTGAACATGGTCGGCAGCTTATAATATTGCAGCTGGCTTAAGAAACATTTATCGCCTGAACACTAAAGATAACAGTATTCGATGCCGTACGTAGAGTAAGAAGTATCTTTGGAATTGTAGGATTCAGCATACCAGGCAATTTGCAAGCTATCGGACAGTAACAGCGCAGTCTACTCTCTCTACAGAAAAGGGAGTGGGTAACACATACCACGACGTCGCCCAACGCGCCTCTCAAGAATGCAAGTGTGAGCCGATGCCACCACGTGCCCGCGGACTCTTTCTTCGAGAACGGGCAATAAAGGGGACGGAACAAAGAGAGCCGTTAATGGAGGTGGCCCCACGCAACGCCTCCGCGCAACGTCAGCAAGTGCAAGCAAACTGAAAAAAAACAAAAAAAACGTAGAATCTTCGGGAGCTAGAGGAGAGCGAGCGGGATTACTAAGATAGACCCATCTGTCGTGGCTGAAATTTTAATGGCGGACTTATCGCGTCGGCGCGATAATAAAAGAGCCAATTAAAAGAGTGCTTCGCCGCGCATCGCCGATCTGACGGCGGCTTTGTGTAAGGAACCGGGCGGAATGCATGGGCAGGGCTTTGATGAAACGGGAGAGGAGTTTTTTTTTTTTGAGGAGCGAGGGAAGCGGGCGACGGCGTTGCACGGGCGGAGAGCGAAGGGAAGTGTGGACGGCTTCGGGAGAAAGGGTCGACGAAGTGAGAGAGGAAGAAGAGGGATGCGGCAAATCCCGCGTGCAGTCGCGTGATTGGCTTCGCGAAGGCGCGCATTTCGCGGGACGCACGCGCGCGCGGCGGCGGCGTTTCCATCTGTTCGGGAAATTCGCGCACGTCATGTGTTTCCGCACGCGGCACGCACTGCTGCGTCAACGCGGCGTGGCGTGTGCCGCGCCTCGGCACAACGGCGCCGCATAACGCGACCGTTAATCTCGCTCTTACGGCTCCATAAATAACGGACAGAGGGATTCACCTCCGCGCCCTTTTATTTCCGGCAGCCACTTTTTTACTGCGCGCGGTGCTACAAGTCCGTGACTGGGAAGAATTCGTTTCCTTGTTTCTCTCCGGCGCCTTTGTTTTTCTTTTCCATACTTTTTCTTTTGAACCCAGCCTTGCAGTTCTGTTCTGGCTGTGCGTGCACGTCACCGGATTTTCGTTAGAAAAAAAAAGATCCTTTAAACTTTGAGTCTTCGTTTGCATGCCAACCGCGCGCGCCGTAACGGCGACTTTTACTGTTGGCGTACGACCGGCTTACGAACGAATAAGGGACAGTCTTTGCCCGGCGCGATTTTCGCGCATTTTCTCCTTATTTTCTGTTCTTGCATAGAATGCACGCATTATAGAGTCGCGCTTGAGTCATAAGCCTCGCTGTGTGGATAACACTGGTGAAGGCATGGTACATATGTCCTTGTTAACAACTGTTCCGCTGTGAGTTCGCAGAACTAAAGCATAACTTTTCTTCCAACGTGCTGCAGCCTGACAGCGCCAGGGCAAGAATAATATAAGGCTGTTTAGCACTGCAGCGATTGCCGGAAGTGTCTTGACTTCGTATTCTAGACAGCACTGGAGCGAATATGCTTCGTCAGTATCAGAAAGGGACAGTTTAGGTTATAACTATTATACCACAGTAAGACCAAAGCTTCTGGTCTCGGTAACAGCGGGATACACTTTACTTAGAACAGGTCGAACGTACGTATACCCCCAGAAGGTATCCACAGCTATTTAATTGCCAGATACGGTTCGAGCGCAAACATGCAACATATGAATTCGTTTCCAGTCTTCACAGTAAATAACTCAGATCGGTAAGAAAAAATGAAATAAGACCTGTGTCACGTTCACGCATATAAAACTATGCCTCTCGCCATGCATCGCCGGTGTTCTCAAATGATCCGGGCTGCTGCTGAAGTGTCTTACGGATAATGATAAAATTCTGAGAAAAAAGATTTTTAAAGCAACCTGCCTGCAGGAATGCTCACAACTAGAGACACACGCTTGCCGCAAGAGATTGCGTTCTGCATGAATCTGCCACTAACACAGCGGACAGCCGCCGTGGTGGCGTAGTAGCTTTGAAGTTGCTCTGTTAAGCCCCATGGCGCGAGATCAAATGCCAGTCACAGCGACCGCATCTCGATGGGGACGAAATGAGAAAACGTTTAAGAAGCCCAGGTCGTTGAGATTATCCTCGGGTCCCCCACTATAGAATGCCTCATAATCATCTTCTTTTCGGCATGTAAACCATTAGAATTCAATTCAATTCACAGTAAAAATTAGTAATACCTCACCAACAAGCGCGAAGTTACCTCTTCATTACATAAATATGGGCGTGTAGCCACGATTGCCGCTTTCGCAGAACTAAAGAAAAAAAACTTGAAGCATCCACGGTGACTCTGTGGTTGCATTTTCTGGGCATACAAAAAGAATGCCTGGTTGTCATAGTTAGTCTTGACGCCTCTACTTAGGCTCACAGCCTACAGTGCAGCTTCCGGATTTAAACACCAACAAATATTCCCTCATTATACATCTGGGACATTTTACTCATTGAAGTTGACGGCAGACACGCGGAATTAGAAGAGCTGTTAAGATTATACTGTAACGCAGACGCCACCCCGACTTGCATACTACACTTTAATACAGCACTGGTCACCATGATGATGAGGAAGATGGTGATCACCTTGATGTATCTGGCACATTCCCACTCACGGGGATTGGCCAAGAGTCGGGCAGATTTTGCATATGTCACCATCTTATAGCTTTTCTCATTTCGTCTTCCTCGTCCTTCCCATGCACAGCTTCTAATGCCACAGTCTTTGTTCAGCTGATACCATATCCCCTCCCTTCGAAGGCTGATCATCCCAATCAGCAAACATCGTCACCACGTTCTTATACATTACGACAAAAAAGGGTCTGAGAAATAGGTGTTTCATCAAGGACAATATTACAAGCACCGAGTACTCTAACCTGAGTCGAAAGTGCACCGTCGGGATCATCATGATGCAAACTGTTCGCCTCAATGACTTGCTTCGCTGACATTGTCTATAGCTGACATTGTCTATGTCCTCCTTGGATGCTTGTCTCTTGATAATGTCCCTTCGCATGATGAGCCGATTGGCGGAAAGCTTCCCTCTGGGAGGGCCCCCGTGTGCTCCTGGTTGTGCTGCAGGTTATGTTTTCTAGTGACTTAGTACACTTTGTCTTTGACGGGCTGGATAAAGTCGCGGACACTTTACATCTGCTTGTCCTCTCATCAGTGAACTGGCAGAAAACCTTATTGCGATGCCGAGGCTGGCTCAAACGCTATAAGCAAGAGACTCGATCGATGATGATTGACATGTTCTCTGGAAGTCTGAAATTGTATGGGCATCCGTCGTCCTTTTACTGGTTTTGTCGCCTCTGGCCCGAAATCAGAACAATGAGGAAGCATACGCTGCGTGCGAGCGTGTGAGCTTATGCTCATTTGGCTTGGCGTTCACTTGACTACTCTCTTGTTGTTATCTGCATGTGTGTGCAACATGCTAGATTTCAGAGAACGGTGGCCTGGCAGAAACGTTGCCCGTCGGGATCTACGTGGGTCGTCGTCGTCGTCACTCTCACGAAAGCTGCTGGCTTTTCGGCTGGCTCGTCGGCAAAATTTGGCACGTCTGCGAAAGTCTTGTCGCGGTACACTGTAGTGACGCCAGCGCCGTTTTGCTTGGTTTACCCTTCCTGCTCGCGTTTTTTCCAGTCCAGGCCATCCTCGAGCGGAACGTCCGTTGTTGGGTCCTCCTTGCCGTTCTCTTCGTTCCCCTTCTTTCTGACCTTGCTTTTTTTTTTTTTTGCAGCCTCGACGTATGCACCATTGCTGTTTACTGAAAGAAACGCTAACAGCGATTGTCGGAAGCCGCATGCACCTGTTCTAAGTCGCCCGGCGCCTCCGTGGAAACCGCCTTGCCAGTCCTGGCGCTCGGTCTTTTCGGGCTCCCAGACGTCCTCTCGTTCGTTGCGAATGCTCGTATGGTTCTTAGAAATGGTTTGCTCTAGAGGCTCTACGCTCTGACTGACGTCAGCCAACGCGCGATGCTGCGCCTTCCTTTCACGAAGCTAGTCACGAAGCACCGCTTCGAGCCTAGCTTGTTGCCATCATTCAAGTTCCTCCCGTGCCTCCTTCAGCGCGCTCCCCACCTCGTCCTTGAGTCCATCCATTCTCCAGATCTCACCGCTTCCCGCCAAATGAAAGGGAAACACCACGCCGACTTAAACACTATGATGATGAAGATGATGCCCTATTCAATGGCACAAACCCATTGTGGGGGATAGGTGACGAACCGGGTTGTACAATGATGTATAAAAAAAGTAACATAAATGAATAATCGAGGATGAGAAAGAAACCCAAATTAAGTGAAATTAAGTAGTGTACAATAAGTTAGTTAGCCTTGCAAAGGTAGGAATTGTAACATAAGATTAATATTTAAAATGCGTAAGAAAAAGGCAGACGTAAAAATGAGTAAGCTAGATTTTTAATAATTACAATAATAATATCTTAACTGTGAATGTGTGTTACTGCTATGAGAACTTTCTAAATTGACAATTTAGTGAGGGAGGAATAAATAAATCAGGTAAAATTGGAAATATTAACAAGGCAATCTTTTTTGTCACTGAGAAAATTATAGATGGCTCGGCAAACGTTCGTGGGTCTGTTTACTAATACCATTTTCGAAACGGAATTTCCAAACATTGTTTTCGTATAGTAGAAAACCGTCGACACGATAGTAAAAAATGATCGATGGATTCCGTCTCATTGCAGATGTAGCGTAAAGGGGATACCACCGGACCACATCTGTGCAAGTAAAAATTGAGTGATGGAATACGGCAACGCAGCCTTGTATATGATATTTCGAATTTTTGGTTAGGACACCATTGACGGTTCCAAGAATAATTTGGATGCATAAAGTGTGTAGATTTTTCTAATGAGATACTTTTTTTCTGTCTTGAGCGAAACAAAACTGTCTACATCTAGCGGCAGTGATATGCGCAGTTGCCGGCAGCACAGACATCACCGGACCATTTAAAGAAGCTCGGGCTAAAGAATATGCTATTTCATTAAGATGAATGTCTCGGTGGCCTTGTACCCGTACTAAATGGATCGGTGGCCATCTTCTTAGCTTCTCTCCCTTCGTCTTCCTCGTCCTTTCCACGCACAACTTCTAATGCCAGTTTTTCGTTCAGCCCATAACAATATGAAGCAACGCGCCCCTTTTAATTTGCTTTCATCACAAACTCGAACAGTCGGTACGAGTTCGTTCAAGGTCGCAAGTCTCCAGCTCGAACCAGTGTTTCAAGTCTTCCGCGCACGTTCTCGAAAAAAAAAGGGGGTGCTGGCCAGCATTTCTTATCGCCGCTTATATGACTGCGGAATTCCTAAAGCGCTTCCCAGAGAATAAACTTCTCCTTCATCTGGCGCGCAGCTGCGAAGTTATGCATAGTGTGATATCTGCACTTCTATGTTGGTCATGTTACAAGTAAGAAAAAGGTGGAGAAAGAAAGAGAGAGTAAGATCCAGAACGCGTATTCTCTACAGGATTCTGCTGAGGCTTTCTTCATACAACGCTGCCATTTCTATCGCAGCGCACGGCATCGGAAAAGTGGCGCTCGTGCTCGAACTTTCGGTTCACGTAGTCAAACTCAACAGATAAGTATTAGAGCGCCGCCTACTCGTCTGGTGACTTATCCTCACTTGGCTGTCTTTGCTGCATTCAGCACTTTTTTACCGCCGAGATATCTTTCCCCAAAGATCGTGCAATTTTACAGTTAGGGCAGGCGGTCGTAAACTACTACGATATTAATATCGCGAGCTGCCGGCCAGCTTTCGTTGTGCAAACGTGACCATGGGGACGGGCCCTTCCAAGTTATCAAGTTTCTTCTTAGTCCTTACCTACCTCTCTTCAGAAGGGTGACAGAAAGAACAAGCAAAGTGAACTTTTTCTAATTTCGTAAGCGCGTTTTTCAAGATAAGCTGCGTAATGGACTGCCATTGGTTCGAGATTGTTCTTTCGACACACGATAACATGAAGTCTTCAACGTAATTACTGGTGAAATATTGGAAAGAGCGTGTGCTCAGCAAAATGTCGTTGAGAAAGAACGAAAAGACTCATACGTGATAGTTAAGCGATATTAGGAGAAAGTATTGGTGCTGCCGTATCAAGAAGGCATTTTCACGGGTAGATTAGGTCGACACATGCTTACCAATGTTCGTTTTTGTCGTAAGCTATAGTTTCTGAGTGTCTAATTTTTCTTCAATACATGGCACATTTTCTTTTCTTTCTTTTTTTCGATGGTACTATCTTTTGTTCTTTTCTATGCCTCTCTGATATGTATTTTTGCCAGACAAAAAGTAAGACAAAAGAAGCTGTGGCGGTAGCCTTGTAAGTTAGTGAACTTCATTCAAGGAATAAGGTTGGATTTGCGCAGATGGCGATATAAAAAAATGGGGCTGGGGAGGGGAGGGGGACAATGCAAGTCTTGGCAGACTTGAACAGAAAAGAAAATGCATTAGAGATTGCTTTCACTAACGATAAAAAAATAAGAAGAAGAAAGAATTGTGGGAAGTAGGTGGGGGTAGGAGGTGACGGGAGGATAGTTTTGGGACAGGGATGGACTACGCATTGCAAATCTAGAACGTGCCGAAGAAGCGATCGCTTTGTTCCTTTTTCTTGCTTTCTTTTTTATTTTTATTGATCGTCCTGCATGTCATTTACAAGCAGGTCATGTCCGAGCAATTTAACAAAATGATGAGCCCTTTGGAATAGGGAACGATAAAGAAGGCCGCGATTAGAGTGCAGCAAGGCCATCCTGCGCAACGCCATCTAAGAAATAAATACACAACTAAAACAAACACCCATTTGCAATTCTAAACATCGGAAACATTTCGAGAAGCGTGGTTAAACAAACAAAGAAGACAGATGAAAATGATTCCAGTAAAGGGTTGAATGATGTCATCTATTATGGTAAGCTACACACACAAAAAGAGAGAGAGAAAGAAAGGTTGGAAGCTGGAAGCTTCGGCACGTACGGTGTAGGCCGTGCAGAAGAACGGAACAAAAAGGGCGTTTGGGAATGGTGAGAACAAGAGGCTGGACGATTTTAAAAGAAAGCAAATAAGCGTCTTCGGAAAAGGGTGCGATTTTAAGCAACTACGTGACGCGAATGCCTAATTGAAAGGCAACAACAAATAGACTTGCAAAGCGGGGTGAACTGGAGAACTGTAAATACAAAGACATTTGAGTATTTTTGTTTTACACGAGACACGAACTTTAAAAAAAAAGCTTTTCCACTTCACACCTTCTTAGAACTCCCTTTGTTGGGTTATATTTCTGTATATATCTGTTTTTATATGTTATTTACGCTGCTTTCTTCACATCCATTTCGCACCTTTAAAGCTGTGTCGCACTCTTGAAGAAAGTTTGCCCCAAGGCAGCGAAACACAACTGCAATGTCTACAATGTATTAAACACAAAAGAACTACAAATGAACCAAAATCTCAGAAAAGCGTTTTCATGAAGAGTAGGCTGTGGTAGGCTACCTAGTTTTGTTTTTCACGTTTCACGTTTAACATAACCAGCAAGAAACTTGCGTGGTGCAAGATGCGTTACATTTCTTCCTTACTACACTCACGCAGCGGGAAATAAATAAATATATTTAAGATAAATAAAATAAATAAATGAATAAAAATGAACGAAAGAGCTACAAAACCACCAGCCGTGGTGGCTCAGAGGCTAGAGCTTTCTGCTGCTCTGCACTAGGTCGTGTGTTCGATTGCCAGCTGTGCGCGGCCATATTGTGAAGGGGAGGGAGTCTGAAATCGCTCGTGCGCTGATCTTCGCGCGTAGGTCAATAAACCCGATGTTGTAAGTTCCTCAAAATAAACAATTAATTTCCTAAGTGTTACATGCCAAACCCACGATCTGGCTGTCAGGCACGCCATCAGCAGGGGGACTCTGGAATAATTATGACGACTTTGCCTTCTGCAACGTGCGCCTAAATTTAGGTACACGAGCGTTTTCTGAGTTGCTTTTTTTTTTTTCGATGAGGGCGAAATGTGAATCCCCTACTGCGGCGTATCGCATAGCTATATTGTTTATTCGGACCTAAAATGCCATAATCTAACTATTTAACGTGTAACTACACTATGAGGCAGTACTCTTTACAAACACTGTGCGTCAGGAAGTCTTGAGGAAGACCTAATCAAACCAGCTCTTCCAGAAGAAAAAAAGGTTTTCCTTCGCTCATGTTCTGTTGTGCTTTCCTTCGGTACGCCCACTTTTTTTCGTATAATTACTTTAGGTTCACTTTATGAGATATTAAATTAGATGTCATATATGTACTTCCTTGACCTCCTTGTCACTGTTATTTTTTTTTACTAAATAGAAACTTAAGCATCATTTTATATACTTTTACAAGCAGAGAGATAGATGACAGTGCATTTGCGGACTATTTACAAGGTAAGTAACAGTCAAGATTGCGGATAGTCGATCATGGTTGGTTGGCTGGTTGATCTTCATTTACTGATTGTATAAACCTATACTTTGGGGGATAAGTGAACCAAAAATTTTTTTGGTGGGAGAATCAAAACAACCAGAAATAATACAATGTATGGATATTTTGTTAAGAAAAAGCAACCTGAAACAATGAAAAATTCCTCCGAGGCTGTGCAAGGATCCCAATGCCATAAAATCGCTGCGTCGTTGTAAGTGTTGTCCTTGCCGAGCCGAAGGAAGAGCGACAATAAAAATAATAAGAATGTGCTTTGATAATTGTGACTTGCTGGGCGAGATGGTACACGGTATTACATAAGAGAATACCCGGCAAACAGGAAAGGAACCAGAAAGGACCACGAGGAAGAAACAGACACATGGGCAGGAAGGGTACTAGATGACTGGACTCACAAGTGACTATTCCGTGGGAACGATGTCCCGCAAAACCCACAAACGGGGCGTGCGTCTCCGTAGTTCGTCATCCTTAAAGTAATCACGCTTACAAAAAGCAAAGCTATTTCCTTGTCAGGAGCACAGATGGCGCGCCTACACACTTGTGCAGACCGAGTTAGTCAATATGACAGGCTCCTATTATCTCCACTTCCTGTTGCGTCTTAGCATTCGCAACGATGGAAACGTTACTGAAGAAAGAAGTACAACCGCACTGTTTACAATGTGTCGGGAGGCTTCCGTCCGCGTCTGTGGGAGCTAAATTGACCATGCTCGCGCATCCTGCCGTTTATACCGCTACCCGAGTGCCCTAAGTGCTATTTTCCGCAGGTAATAGGAAGCCTGTAAACAGAACATGTGTTGCACCTACTATACCTGTTCAGATGTAAGGTATTGCACTCGACCCTTATAACTTCATATCGTATATCTCAACCCGAAGCAAGCTTACACAGGCTAGCCAACTTGCAGGGCGCAGAAAAAAGTTTGATGGTGCTTCTAACAACATTCTTTTTTTTTTTAGCTTGCGTGAAACGCCATGTAGGTACGACATTACAACTATATTCCCTCTCTCCTGATTGTACTCTTTGCGATCACTATGGCATCTGTGTTTCATCTGTTGTCGCCTGCGCAATGATTCTGCTACAGCTGTGATCATGGCCTGGGGATATACAGCCCGCTTTAATTTCGTGCTTTTCTCAGCTGCTTTGTTGACACCGTTTTGCATTTGACGTGTACAACTTTTTGCTAACAAATTAGATGCGCGCATCTTGGTGATACCACGCTTAACAAGTTTCGAGTGGAAGGAGCGATAACTTAGAAGCTTGAATCACTGTGCCAGCCGGAAATTATTGTCCAGCGAATGTGCACGTGTGTGCCTCCTTCTGGTCCCGCGTCTTGATTTTAGCTTTGTCTTGTTTTTTTCGCTATAAAAGGGGCCGTAACAGTGTCTTTTTTTGTCCTCGTAGTATAATTCCCAAAAATTTGACCATGGGCAGGGAAGGCGAAAGAAATATTTAAAAGCATTATGGCATTTGCCTGTGGCGCTTCGTGAGTTCAAAGATGATGAGTATAGCAAATCATAGTCATATGAGTCACACTGATGGGATATTATGAATGACGTTAGTAAGAAAGTTACGTTGTCAGAATATTTAAAGTAAAAACTTGAAAATCGTCAAAGTATCTAAAGATACGGCCCACCACCTTCATTTTTGGCGTGTTTCTTACCCCTGGTTTCTTTCTCACGTCCTTCCGGTTTGCTGCCATTCCAATACGCAAGATTATGCTAATCCACAGAAGTGATTTCATCTTCCACGCTATTGCCTTGCTCTTAAACGACTCCCTGAGAGAAGGCAACTACTTACAAACGTAAATTTACATATTAAAATAAAGAGACTTCCGGTGGGCATCCGTACTCAATTCAATAATCACGTCACAGACGATACGTCCTTTCCACAAGTTCCACTGACTAGCTATAGATTTGAGGATGCGCGACTAGATGACGTAGTAGTGAAGGTCTTGAAGTAGATTTCGCCACATGGGGGACCCCTGATGTGCATTTAGATTTCGGTACAAGTGGTGCTTTGTCTGTTTCCGCGAACAAAAGGAACAGCCGCGGTCCAGTCGGAACACGCGACCTGGCGCTGAGCTGCCACACTGAGTGACCGCAAGTGGTTAAACATAGCATGCACCGAGCTTTGCTAAACAAAACTGAACGTTTAACTGGACTACACTAAGGCGCGTTGCCACGCGATCGATTGTAAAATGCCTTTGAAATGTACTTCATGCATGCGTAAGTGCCATTCTACCTTCAGCTTGCGAAGTCATTGCGTGCATCTTGCTCTAAGAACAGACATAAATGCTTCCGTAACGGCACATTGCAAAAGTACCACCCGAACAAAAACGTACTTAAAGGTAACTTAAATAGCGGCACTGTGATGTTATTCCTTCCATAAAGATGGCTTGGACGAAAAGCCATTTGTAAAATAAACTTCTTTCTTTCTTTCTTTCTTTCTTTCTTTCTTTCTTTCTTTCTTTCTTTCTTTCTTTCTTTCTTTCTTTCTTTCTTTCTTTCTTTCTTTCTTTCTTTCTTTCTTTCTTTCTTTCTTTCTTCTTTCTTCCTTTCTTTCTTTCTTTCTTTCTTTCTTTCTTTCTTTCTTTCTTTCTTTCTTCCTTTCTTCTTTCTTTCTTTCTTTCTTTCTTTCTTTCTTCCTTTCTTTCTTTCTTTCTTTCTTTCTTTCTTTCTTTCTTTCATCAAGAGAACATGTACAACAGTTAGGCAAACCATTCGGTTGAAAAGCCATTTCGTATGCTCATTGCTTCATCTGCTTCCTTACTTCCAACGGCGTTGCAAAGTGCAAAAGGATAGCGAGTGAAACTCTCATCCGGCGAGCTTAGAATGGCAAGCGAAGACCCGTACAGGCTCTCTTCGGGGCGGCAACTATACCAGTGCCAATGGAACTCGCGAGTTAATTCCGGAACCCTAACGTGCATCGCTGAGCCGAACAAAGGCAATGAACGCCTTGCCTAACCACACGCCAGTTTCCCGGCCGCACTAAGATCACAGAAGAGGCGGCGTAATTCTTCGCCGACACGCACGAAAACCACTTGCCACCGCCCGCGCCTTCGTCTCCGTAGGCGTATAGGCTCAGCTGCCTCGCCGACTCGGCTTTGCTCCGACCACCACGACCCTCCCCTTCCCTCTGACGATCTCCGTGTAGTAGCGGTGGCATTTATGAGCAGCGCGCATAATTATGTGCTTTTCGCGGTGCTGGGGAAAATGGGCGCGCGATACGAAAGTGAGCCGAGACACTCGTATACTGCAAGTACAACCAAGAAGGGCCCGCTCGTGTTTCTTGCGGTCGGACCGTTAAGCCATGGACACGACTGCTCGGCCTTCATTCCTTTGCTTTCGTGCTTTCTTTCCTCCCTCCATTAATGAGGGCTCCGTAACAGCCTAAACGCCCCACCGTGTGGCGGCTAAGTGCCCCTAGAGACGCAGGCGGTCCCGCAGCAGGCACAATCAAACTTGGCCGAGAACAAAACTACACCACGGCGCGTGCACCAGAAGGAATGGGCGCACAGTGCCGCGTACACACGTCAACTCGCGGGAGAGCCAGCTCTGCGTGTGGGAACTGATACGCTGAGGGAAGCACGCCAGGAATGGCGTGCTACAGCCTGTCGGAAGATTCGCGGTTCTTTAATATGCAAATGCTTTCGTTTCCGCGCGTTCCAAGAGAACAGCGTTTACCTGCAGCACTTTGCATTAAGATTGGAATGGGAGCATGTTCTTGGAATATGCTACGAACTGACAGCGAGCAGGAATTTTTCTTCTCTTTTTTGCCTTGTGTGTGCGTGTGGGTGTCTGCGTGTGTGGGCGCGCGTGTGTGTGTGCGCTTTCTTGATGTGGATGACGTCTGAATTTGCGGAAGCCGCAACTTCGTGCTAACTCGCAACGGCTGGCGTCTGCGAAACTATAGTCGAGTGGTCCCGTAGTTTCTACCGTATGAAACTGCGGTAGGCTATTTGAGTTAACATAAGTTAAAAAACGATTGAAGTCCGGTGTCTTGCGTGCCAAGATCCCGATTTGATTCTGAGGCACGCCATAGCAAGTGACGCCGGATTATTTTTGACCAACTGGGGTTCTTTAACGTGCACCCAATGCACGGTGCACCGGTATTCTTGCATTTTCCCCACAACCGAAATGCGGCCGCCGGGACTGGGATTCGATCCCGCGCCTTCAGGCTTAGTAGCGCAACGCCTTAGCAACTACGCCACCGAGGCGGTATAAGAGAAGAGAAGAGAAGAGAAGAGAAGAGAAGAGAAGAGAAGAGAAGAGAAGAGAAGAGAAGAGAAGAGAAGAGAAGAGAAGAGAAGAGAAGAGAAGAGAAGAGAAGAGAAGAGAAGAGAAGAGAAGAGAAGAGAAGAGAAGAGAAGAGAAGAGAAGAGAAGAGAAGAGAAGAGAAGAGAAGAGAAGAGAAGAGAAGAGAAGAGAAGAGAAGAGAAGAGAAGAGAAGAGAAGAGAAGAGAAGAGAAGAGAAGAGAAGAGAAGAGAAGAGAAGAGAAGAGAAGAGAAGAGAAGAGAAGAGAAGAGAAGAGAAGAGAAGAGAAGAGAAGAGAAGAGAAGAGAAGAGAAGAGAAGAGAAGAGAAGAGAAGAGAAGAGAAGAGAAGAGAAGAGAAGAGAAGAGAAGAGAAGAGAAGAGAAGAGAAGAGAAGAGAAGAGAAGAGAAGAGAAGAGAAGAGAAGTGAAGTGAAGTGAAGTGAAGTGAAGTGAGTGAGTGAGTGAGTGAGTGAGTGAGTGAGTGAGTGAGTGAGTGAGTGAGTGAGTGAGTGAGAGTGAGTGAGTGAGTGAGTGAGTGAGTGAGTGAGTGAGTGAGTGAGTGAGTGACTGAGTGACTGAGTGAGTGAGTGAGTGAGTGAGTGAGTGAGTGAGTGACTGACTGAGTGAGTGAGTAGTGAGTGAGTGAGTGACTGACTGAGTGAGTGAGTGAGTGAGTGAGTGAGTGAGTGAGTGAGTGAGTGAGTGAGTGAGTGAGTGAGTGAGTGAGTGAGTGAGTGAGTGAGTGAGTGAGTGAGTGAGGTGAGTGAGTGAGTGAGTGAGTGAGTGAGTGAGTGAGTGAGTGAGTGAGTGAGTGAGTGAGTGAGTGAGTGAGTGAGTGAGTGTGAGTGAGTGAGTGAGTGAGTGAGTGAGTGAGTGAGTGAGTGAGTGAGTGAGTGAGTGAGTGAGTGAGTGAGTGAGTGAGTGAGTGAGTGAGTGAGTGAGTGAGTGAGTGAGTGAGTGAGTGAGTGAGTGAGTGAGTGAGTGAGTGAGTGAGTGAGTGAGTGAGTGAGTGAGTGAGTGAGTGAGTGAGTGAGTGAGTGAGTGAGCGAGCGAGCGAGCGAGCGAGCGAGCGCTTATAACTTTGCAAGTTTGCAAGGAGCCAGCAGTGAACAGGCCAGTTGGTGTGAAACTAGTGACTTAGTAATTGGAGTGTGAAACATCCGCAATGACCTATGAAGGTTTTTCTTCCATATAGTTGTGAAGCTCCTTCGGAAAGAGTGCCCGCCAAGCGTGAGTTTGAAATTGAGAAGGCAACACGAAGTTCACGCTGCTTATAAATCGCCGCAGGCTGCAGGGAAGTAAAGGAATAAGACACAAAGCACTCGTCAAAAACTACAGCCGTTTCCACGATCTAGGCTGCCTCAGAGCGGATACAGGAGTGGTACTTTTTCACTCCATTGATTTCTCACTCTCTTTTCTTGCGTTTTGCCCGGCCATTGGAGTTCACGGGAGGTTAGTCGCATCCGTAGCCGACCGGAACCGAGGACTCCTCGTCTCAGAAGATCGGAGTGGGCCCTGCAACTCGATTTCCTTCGATCCGTTCGTCGTCGTGCCGGCAAAGCGATGCGAGCTCCTGACGACGACGCTTCCGAGGCCACGACGCTCGCATCCGCTCAAATGTCTTTACTGCCGGGATAAGATGCCACAGCGCAGGCGAAGAGGCAAAGTATAAGCAGAGCACGCGAAAGGAAACGCAGCCTGGCGCATAGGTACGAGGGCGCGCAGGGCGTTATACGCAATGCAGTTGAGTTCGCATCCGAGCGAGATCAACGTGGCTTCACCTTGTTTCGCTGGACCGCTCTCTGTGTTTGTTTCTTCTCTGTTTACACCACGTCTCGCTCCTTGACAACTGGATAAAGCATGGACGACGAAAACGCACAGCATTTCGCCCTGGGTATATCGGAAGGAAGGCAACAGCATTGGCAAAGGAACGCGATAGAGGAGTGCAAACGAACGCTGCAGTGTATTTGTTGCAACAGATGCCAAGGAGCAACGCGGGGACTAGTGGGCTTGGTGGCGCGCTACTTCCTCGCGATGTAGGTAATGCGAACAAAGCAGAGAAAAATAACAAAGCAGAGAAAAATCGGGCAGAAGTGCTACTTCGCATGCTGCACAGCACTTGACAAAGTTGCGCTTGTGGCAAAGAAATGACGTGCATGTGATGCTCTTTTACTGCTTCAGGGCACTAAGTTCCAATGCCACATTTTTCTAGTGAACGCACTACAAGCCCACAACATATCTCTTCTCTTGTTACCGCGGCCGTGACATACCCTGCCCGCGTATTGCTTATTGAGAGAAATAAAACTCAGAAGACGAGTGCTAACTAACGTCTTTTGTTATACTGGTAAACACTCTAAATACGATGGGCACTGCGGCGGGAGCTTAATTATTCCAAGTTATTTTTGTTAATAAATGTAACTGATCATTAGTACTTTATGTTTGCTGGTAACATCATATCGTCCTTCTCGCCATGTTTGCTGTAATTTAGGTGCCAAACGTAGAGGCGCAACAATTTGTGTATCTATAACGTGCGTAACCAACGAACAACAGATTTGTCGGGCTAAAAATTTTACATTGCCATCAGTAATTAAAACCTTTCGTGCGCCTCTCTTCAGGCTACATCAGACAATATTATACAGATGTTATCGACATGTTATGAGCTTCTAGTTCCTTCTTTTTTTACCTCTCGTCTATGTCTAATATATATTTCGCGCCAAGAAGCATTCTTCCGAACCCCAGCGACTGATTCATTTTTTTATTGACTCGAATAAATTGCGAGATTTTGGCAGTAGCAGATCGTGCCGGCTTACCCCTTTTCGCATAAGAAGCATGAAAATACGTCACAGTCACATAACATCGCAACGGTAAAATAAATGCACTGTAATATGACACTCGAAAAATCCTGAAAGCACGACATGCCCCCACACAGAAATAGCAGCGTAGCTAATATAACCAAAGTAGTGCATGGTAATGCCCAAGTATAGTATATGCAATGGCAGAGTCGTTAGTATACGCTGTACGCTACACCCTGAAAGGCTTTCTTGACGGCTACGACCAGCGTGGGCGTGAAATTTTACAAACACGACAAAGTCTTTGCCTGCGTGCTTACTTCCCTGTCATATAGAGGGAGGGGAGGTGGGGGGCTCAATATAAAAGCGTGATCGAAGCCCTTGCACCTCCGCATGTCGGAATATTTCTCGAGCCGTTCACCTAATTCTAAGCTAATGGACTCACGTGTCCCCGCCACGTTATAGGTCACGAGGTCCGTTGACTTTTCATGCCCACAGCTTCGCGGAGTTTGACCTTTTCTTTTGTCACTCTTATTGCGAGCATGTCTGCTCCTATCGCTAAGAGGATGTCGCTGTACTTGTGTGTTATTTCTGAAACGACCATTTGCTGCAAACCCTAATGACTGTGACGTGAAATGACGCTAGGAGAAAAGAAGCTTGCTCCCCTGAGGAGTGCTGCTTCGTTCGTTACCGAGCCTGCAGTATTCTCATTTGGAATTGAGAAAACAGAAGAAACAAACATCAACGCGCTAATGCTCCGCGTCCAGGCATTAGCTGCATGGGCAAGAAAAAAAGAACAGTTGGAATGACTAAAAGAAGCATGTCAGACCGTACGTGAAGTGCGCTACGGGCGTTGCCGACGAGGTACCGCTGTCGAACGAGAAAGCCTACGAACGCTAAATTGGACGGTCTGCTAATGACTCCCCGTGGTGTACCAGATTTTACAAAAGAAGAAACGAGACGGTCATTTACCTGTGCATTTGATGCTGTTCAAGTGTTGAGACTCGGTTCTCTGAAGCATTATGATTGTAATTTAAAGAGTGTGTCATGGGGAGAGCGAAAGTACAGCAAAACTGGCGCCAAGCCATAAGTTCTCTATATTTATAAGCTGCTGTAACCTGCGCTGGTCTAGAGGTCTTAACCGGGAATCTTTAGGGAAGTCTGTTTGTAAAACATAAGAAGGGCTGTAGCGCCCCGCGTCGTGGTGCTGTCAGTCGGTGCAGTGACTCCGATACTACAGGTATACCCCCGGCTCCTTTGAACGTCCACTCGAGTTGGCGAACGAGGCTCAAGTACGTGATGCGAGATACAATACAGGGGCAACGTGAAAACAATACCATTGCGTTTCGTGAAACGAGTCGCCATCGGGAAGACGTCGCAATGCTTTAGCATTCGTCCACGTAGGCATACCTAGGCGCCTTTGACTTTTTTTCCTACCTACCACTACTCTCTTGAGGGATAATGGCAACGTCAAAAGCGTATAATAGCTGTGTCGTATCAGTACTCACCTACGGGGCAGAAACCTGGAGGCTTACGAAAAGGGTTCTACTTAAATTGAGGACGACGCAACGAGCTATGGAAAGAAGAATGATGGGTGTAACGTTAAGGGATAAGAAAAGAGCAGATTGAGTGAGGGAACAAACGCGAGTTAATGACATCTTAGTTGAAATCAAGAAAAAGAAATGGGCATGGACAGGACATGTAATGAGGAGGGAAGATAACCTATGGTCATTAAAGGTTACGGACTGGATTCTAAGGTAAGGAAAGCGTAGCAGGGGGCGGCAGAAAGTTAGGTGGGCGGATGAGATTAAGAAGTTTGCAGGGACGACATGGCCACAATTAGTACATGACCGGGGTTGTTGGAGAAGTATGGGAGAGGCCTTTGCCCTGCAGTGGGCGTAACCAGGATGATGATCATGATGATTATGATGATGATGATGATGATCGCTACTCACCCCTCCCACAGGGAAAGGTAGTGACCTGGATTGTCTGCGCTTGTGAATGACCCGGTCATCTTCTTTCTTTTTCGTCTGTCTTGTCTAAGAGGAGCTTTATGAATATGCACACTGATTTTCCCCGGCTGCTTCGGCGCTTTGCCTCAGCATGCCTGCGTTTAGCTTACTCGGAGCGCCGATTTGGAATCAAAACTAGATCAATCCCGGCGCCAGTGACGTGGAAGGCGTGAACAGGCAATGCAAGTAGCTGGACATACGTGAGATTTTTTTTTTTTTTTACTAGCTGTCACTAATGAAATCGCCGACACACATCGGGAGAGAAAGGACGCTCAGAACTCTCAGACTCACGCTCATGAGGGTTCAAGTTCTAGCTCTCCAGATAAAATAAATCAACCGTTTAGTCATTCACAGCCGTCGATTTCACAAGCGCAACGCATAAAGTCATCAATATGCCACAGATACCGGTGCTCGCTGGATTACTTCTCCTGTACATGACACGTGAACTGTGAGGCAAAAAGTTGAGTCGCTATGTCTGTTCATATAGGCACGCAGAAACTCCTAGTGCCTTCACTCTTTTGCTTTCGGTTTGTCGTCGAGTAGTTCTAATTTTTTATCCCGTTATTGAAGGAAGGGCCAGGCAAGTACTTCGCCAAACAACTTCCAAAACGAGTAATCCTCGCGCAAAATTCTAGCGAACGTCACTGATCCGGGCAGCAAAGTGGGGCAGGGAGAATGACGTGAGCCTTGGACTGGTGATTACGACTCCGAAGCTCTTTGTGAATGTAAGCGCCGCCCAGTTCCCGCGGACAGAAATCTGCATATCACGCGATTAAGCCCCACGACGGCTGCGGGCAGCTGACGCGGAGAGGCGATTTGGCGCCGAGCGTGCCACCCCGCGGTCGGCTGGCGCTGCAGGAATGCTGAGAACAGACGAGTCAGTGGTGCCAGCGTCGTGGCGAAGCCAGGTATACGTATACATATACCAACAGAAAAAAAGAAAATTATATAGCGTAAAAGCAAGCGATTCAACTATGGCTCTAAAGCAGGGACGGCGGCGGACCGTCGGAGAACAAAACCCAAGCGGGAAATGCACGCCGCAAAGAGCGGAGATACGTTCCGGACGCGTTATGGGGCTCGAGGTAAAAACAAAGAGAAACGCGGGTGTAGGAAGAGGAAAGAAGGAGGGCCCCTCCCATGCCATGTTCGCCGTCTTTTTAATCCCGTTGCGCCGTGTCCTCTGCCCTATCATTTGAACCGCCATTATCCTCCTCGGCGCACGGCAGAAGGCAGCGAAAAGCTTCGGCGCAGAGGTACGAGGAGGAAAGGGGGAGGAAACGGGATGAGGCAGTGCCGTAAATGAAAAAGAAAAACAAAAGGAAGGGCGCACGGTGGAGAACGAAAGGAACTCATTCGTTTCCGGCATTCTCCTTTCATTTTACTTCGCCGTCTTTCTCCTTCCTCACTCCAGGACACAGAGGAGAAAATGCTAAGTCGAGTAAGGAAGAAAAAGACGTGATTTGCCTCGTACACAACGCTCTGCCATAGAGACGACGGCTCTCTTTCGCGGAGCCCACGGCGACCCTTCGTCGACTGTTCGAGAAACTCGCCGTGGACGCTTATCTCTTGTCAGGGGCCACGGCCCCGAAATTTGCGTGGAGTTAGCTGCGGCCTCTTCAACGTCCCTGCCCATGGCAGATGAAATCACTGTGATCATATTGCCATCGTTCGTGCACTTTGCTGTGAGCGAGGCATAAAATATCGGCCATGGCGGCCGCGTTTCGATGAGGGCTAAATGAAACACACACCCCCTCCCCCTCCCATCGCGTACCGTACATTGGGCGTCCGCTAACACCAGGTGGTCAAAATTAACCTGGGGTCCCCCACTACAGCTTGCCTAGAAATCATATCGAGGTTTTGACACGTAAAACCCCCATAAGTAAATATTTTCCTGCACTTTCCGCGTGCTCTTTCCCTCGCGTGCAGATGCAAAAGGCAAAAGATATATGTACCTACGCCCGCGAGTGCTACTTCGGAAATTTAAATGGCCTCAGTCGGCCGTGCGTTATTTTTGCCATGCCTTATAGGAGTATACCGTGACTATGAAAGCACCTCATAACACAGACCACTTGCATTCCAAACATGAATTTTCAGCGCACCTATATTATACGAAATGATAACCTACATGCCGCGCTTAGTTAAGAGAAGATGGCATAAAAATAGTTAAAATGTCTATTCAAGCGCCATAAATGTATAGCAAAACACAGCTACGGAAATTAAACTCGTGAACGGTACAGCACACGATTCACAACCTCGCGCAATCGTTTGCTATCTAATAAGGTTTCGCTTAGTAAGAAAAACGTATTCAGCCTTTTCATCAATGTAGGAAACAGAAAGAAAATTTGAAGCGATGGGTCTTACAGAGGTTATTATTTTTGGCTACTCTACACTGGAGCAATCGCAGTGTCTGATCAGTCTTCTGGACTAAAAAGTTGCATCCGGAAATACAACTACAGTGCATTTATATGGTGCTCTTTTGCTGCGCGCATTACAATGTCGTACGGTACGCAATAGATTTTACAGCGATCCGCTGAGTATATAGCCAGCTATTCACTCGAAATATTACTTGTTTCCGGCAACAACTGAAGGCTCAACGCCATTAGTTTCCTGTTTTATAGTAATGCATGCCATAAAGCTGACTTGCAGTAAATAATTGGTTTGCAAATCTCATTGGTTTGCATCCAGTATACTCACGAAAGAAATTACACTGGTGACTTGGCATAGCAATGGCAAGCAATAGTGTTCTGTACATTTGTGAGTCACTAAAGGGTTCACGGAGGTGTCGGGACATTTATCGCCCCAGTTTTGTAAATACAGTGCAAGCCATACGTGCTTTGCTTGGCACTGATAACATATTTGCCGAAAGAAATGTTCGACCATATACCTCAAGCAGTAAAATCGTACTGGAATATCTCTCGGCTACCCTGGATGGGGATTGTTCCCCTTAAAGGGCCCCTCAGCAGGTCTGGCCATTTTGAGCTGACGAACGCAGAGCATAACAATGCGCGATATCGATCGTGTCTGCAAAGTATTACGTCACTACACGCCGCGGAAAGATCTGAAATTTCAGACCGAACACCGTTTCCCCTTCTCCACGCCGCCGCCGCGCTCCAAGCCGGAGGGTGACGTACGTGTGCTAGTGCGCCTACGTACACGTGTTTGTGCTGTGATGATGCTCGTGGTGACATGTGACTTCGAGAATTATTAAAGGCAGCATCTGTTATTTATGTAATATGTTGCTTGAGTAGACTAACTAAAGCTAAGAGAAATATTAAAACACACAAACCGAATGTCTGCGTGTTTTACACCGAAGCTGTATACCTCTACCGTCCAAGGAAATTTTCGTGTCGTAAGCAAAAAACTCCCCATACGTGGACCGATCCCGGAGATAGTGCCATGCCGGGCCACCCCACGGCGGAGGTGAAGCAGGCGTTAAGCACTCCCTATACACGAAGATAGCGAAAATCCCGAAGATAGTGCAATGCCGGGTTGACCCGCGCCGGAAGTGAAGCAGGCTGCTTCACTTCCGGCGCGGGTCAACCCGGCATTGCACTATCTTCAGGATCGCCCCATGTATGGGGAATGCTTCATGGCTGCTTCAAGCAGCCATGAAGCATTTCCCATACATGGGGCGATCCCGAAGATAATGCAATGCCGGGCCGATCCGCGGCGGAGGTGCAGTTCGCCATTAAGGGGCACAAATACACAGCTTCGCTGGTCATCCTTCTTCACAGAGTGGAACGACACTGAGATATTTTTATGCGAAGCATATTACGAGAGCTCAACCCAGCTCCTCAGGCGCGGCGGTGTCGCCTTCAATGACCTTTGACCCCATGCCATACCACGTGACACCGTGACGTCACGACATAGGAGAAACGGGGCTCCAACTCGCGCCGTCGCTTGCGGCGTCGCGGCGGTATATAAGCAGCTGCGCTTGTTTCTAGGTGGCTTTGGCTCAACTCTTGCAAGATGGGCTGGGGGGGAATCGAACCAGGGTCTCCGGTGTGTGAGATGGAGACGCTACCACTGAGCCACGAGTACGATGCTTCAAAGCGGCACAAAAGCGCCTCTAGTGAATGCGGTGTTGCCTTAGAAACGAGCTGTTTCTAGGCGTGCGTCGCTTGCTCAGGCGCACATTTCGTTGCCGCGCCGAACGCTGCGTTGTTCGACGCTCATCGCGTCCAATGCGGGGCGCGTAGTCGCTGCGCCGTAGCCCATTTTCTTACACCCCTTGGCGGGTCGACGGGAACGCTGTCGCGTTCCACTCTTGAAGGCGAAGCAGAGTAACGCATGAGTTGTTTCTTCGTCTAGCCAAACCAAATATAGCCAAGCAACAGCAGTTCACCAGCCTAAACAGTGGTTCAACAACTAAAATAAAGGCTAGTATGCTTCGCATCCTGGGCTTAACCTTAGCTAAGCCACAGCCATTTTTTTTGTTTTACTTAGCACCGTAGCAAGAGAGATGTACTTCCGTTTCGTCTGCTTATTGCCACGTCGCGCAGTCGTGCGCGAGGACACCGAAACTTTGTCATTTTCTACCACGTTCCAGCGCGGGATCATGTTCTGTGATCCGCTTGTGTCTGCCTCACTATTCGTGTAGCACTGACTTACACCGCTAGTCGGGTGTCCCCGTGCACATCGCGCAAAATCGCGCGCTGCGCGAAACGAGACAATCACAACAGTTCGCGCGCGATGCCGTCAGCGGAAGTGCGCCGCGCCACAAAAAAAACCAGGAGGAAAAAAAATGAAGGCAGGGCCCATGACGTTTGCGTCACGTGATCCTCGAGGTAGATCCGATATGGGAGAACGCAGGGAAGAAATTTAGCTTGCGAAAGGAAAGACGGGGCAAGTGGAAAGAGTGTCTCGTTTGGCAGTACAGCTCGCCTCCCGAAATCATGGGTTCGTGCCACTGAAATATTTCTATCTCGGCTATGAATGAGCCGATTTGAACACTTTTTCCGGTAGAACGCTGCCTAGAAGACACGTAACAACTTCCAATGTATAACCGAAGTTGGCTGTGTGGCCTTGTGAGGGGCCCTTTAAAGACTAGCATTTACTTGTGACATATTCCGTATCAGCGGTTTCGCAGCTTTTTGTCTAATGAGTGTGCGAAAAAAAATAAGTGTGTGCTCATTAAGTGGACTGTTTCTTGTCACCACTGTAGAAAGCGGGAAGGCTGTCCTGCTCTGTAGAACGAAATGACCGAAGAATTTTACCTGTGTACAGTGCACAGTGACTTAGGCTGCCACAATTTTAGACGAAACTCCATAGACTACCTGAATAAGGCGGGCCATTACCACGACCTTACTATGAGGCACGTCATAGTGCTGGGCTAGATTAATTTTGACCACCTTGGGTTCTTGAATGTGCACCTAAATAAAAGGACACGCGTGTTTATGCGTTTCGACGCCGTCGCAATGCTACTGCCGTGGCCGGAATTGAACCCATAGACCACTTTTCAACGTCAAAGGTTGAGCGTAGCCAAACGTTCTACTAAGAAATATGATATTCCATCTAACACACTTTTCAAACGAAACTTACATGATCATGTAGGTTCGATACAGGATGCCGTTTGGCAATAACGTATATGGTACTGCAGATGATGTCTTTGTAGAGGGAAGCCAATGGGGACAAGCTATTGGGTGCAGGCGTGCTATCGAACACAAGAAAGTAATTGGGTACAGACAACACAGAACATCTATCTCAAGCCGACATCTCTGCCTTACATGCAATAAATTTTCGCGCTTCACGCGTACACCAGTCCCCTATGTGTCTCTCTCCCTCATTATTCTCAAAGCTATCGTCCCAGACCAGGGTGCAACCGAAAAGCTGCCGTGCCCTGGAGTCGTGTGAAACGCTGTGCCACTGTGGCCGACGTCAAAACAAGGCCAGGTCCCTCCCGTGGCGGGCAATATCGGCGGCGGCTGCGGCGGGCGCCGAGTCGTTACTGGGGCGGCCCATTGACACGCGAGGCACGGGAGAATCGGCTCCCCAGAGCGGCCACACCGGCTTCCCGGACAACCCGGCCACATCCTAAGTGGCTGAGCCACCACCCGACTTGTTTTGGAGCCGGTTGTTTTTCTGGTGCACTATTTCTTTGCTGTATTCCTACGCGTGTGAGTTGGTGTGCTATTTTCAGCTTATTCTCGCTCCTTCTCGATAAATCTATCTATCGCACGTAGTCGCCGTATCCGGTGCACTTACTGCAGCAGGTCGCTTTTCTCTCAGGGACGACGCTATTCGGCATCGGCAAGAGCCGATGGGCAAATGAATAAGGACTGAGCTACACCCCTAGCGCTGCTTTATCTTATACTAGTCTTCTTATACTAGTCTCTAAGAGCATGCACTCAAACAGCTACGAGAGTTACGTCACAGCGAAGTATTTACGATATTGCATTTGTGTTTTACCTTTAGTAATACGACAAGAACCGAACCGTTAAGCATGCTGCTTCACGGTAAGTAAATAGACTTACTTGCTTTCAATGATTCAAGGAAACTACAGCGCTTCATCCCCCAAACCACCATCTTGTGTGACTACATGTGCCCTAGAAAGCGTGAGCATGCACACGATATCCCGATATGTTCGACCAGCCAATCCGTGAGTCCCGTAACACACAAGGAAATGTCATTATTGCGCTGAGCGGAAGAAATTGACGGGAAAAAGGAGAGGCCAGGCGTACAGGATAGGGGCTCACTGGAACTGATGATTTATTGAAACCTTTTTATAAGCGATAGAAGCACGCAGGCAGTGGGGAGCACAGGGCACTAGACAATTCCGAGAGAAACATCACCCACGTGATATATCCGATAAGGCGTATGAAGTGGCGCGATCATCTGGGGGACAGGGAGACAAATATTTTTTTTTCCTTTTATTTCACCTGTCAAGATAACGAAGTTAGTTTTCTTGCAAGGTGCACTGAAGGCGCACTTTTGCCCGAGTATCTAAGGTTATTAATCTGAACAGCTTCTAAAATTTGCCCCTCCATGCAGCCTATTCCTGCTCCTATTACTAACCGAAGTTTATGCAAACAGTGAGCTGCAGCCACATGCTTTGGTGCGTTCGGGTAAATGCGCGTCGCCACACGAAACCTTCAAAGAAGTCGCCTGCTCCGTGGGTCTATCATGGAGACGTCGGCCCATTTGAGTGATGTTTACCCACCCGCATGTTAGCGCGACTTGGTACCGTTCTCGTACCATGCCTAACACATATATTTAGCACTGCACTAATCACAGGACAATTTCCTGCAGATATGCCGCTAGCAAGAGTTGGAGCCATTTACAAGAAAGGCGATAGGAACATTTTGAGTAACTATAGGCCTATATCCATCCTTGCGTATTTCTCAAAGGGGCAGGGACAAATAATCCGCTGCCGTCTGCACTGTATTTTCTTCTCAAGCACTCTGTAAGTACTGACCATCAGTATGTTTTTATTGGGAATAGATCAATGGAACATCCACTACGTGATCAATAGGGACATATGCTAAATAACTTTGAATATCAACTACTTACATTAGGCACATTTGTAGGCTTCGGCAAGGCGTTCGACACGATCAACGACAACGTCCTTTTCGCAAAATTAATACACCATGGTGTACGGGGAACGTTCTAATGTATTTAAATCATACTTAAAGTCCCATTTGGACCTATTCCCTTTATTATTTACGTCAATGACATTATTAATGTCCCTAACGAGGCAAAATTAATTATGTATGCAGATGACGCATCCTTCTGAAAACAGTCTGAAAATAACTGACACTGCCAATCGGCGTCATTCATTACTGGCGAAGTGGTCATTGTGCAATTCACTAAATATTAATGGAGGTAGAACAAAGGCAAAGATTTTTCGCCCGTAGAACCAGTACATGTCAAATCCATCGCCTCTAGTCTTAAATGGTAGCATTGTTGATTCTTTTGACAAAATTACTTCGCTTGGTCTATTTTTTACTACTACTATGACATGGGACGCTCATATAAATAAACTTGCATTACGCTCTCTAGATATATTGGAATTTTTTCACGCAAAATGCCCAGTTCACCCGAGAAGAGTAAGTTAAGTTTATACTAAGCTTTCTTTTACTCGTACTTAAATTACTGATTTCTAATCACGGGCAACCCCACTATTTGAAATATTAAAAAATTGTTTGATCTTCATAAAAAAATGCCCCGGTAAGTGCTGATACCTCATACGATGCCCCGACACTTCCCCTACGCCTGACATAAAAATCGTTGGTGTAAATAAATTGTTGAATACAGGTTTGCCTGTGTCTATAAAAAAAACAATAGCAAAAAGTCATTCCTTCCTTGATCGCCTAGTAAAACTCACCCCCCATATTACGTCATATGAAACAAGAAAACGACATACTTATACATTACCTCAATGTAGTACTGTGATTTCACTATGTTGACGTACAGTTAACCACAAAAGCTTACGGGACGCAGAATCTGCCAAGAAGCGGAATTCTCGCGAAGCGTGGTCACACAGCCTCGAATTAAATGTTCCAGCATGTGGTAGCCTTCGCCACCTACACAGTAATTCATTAAATACGAAGTGTCATGCCTTAACAGTGCAGGGATTCACATTTGAAGGGGAAACCACATCCCGTAAACTTTTGCTGTTGACTGTACATATTGCCTAAATGCGGGAACACTCAATTCTATGAGAATTTATGCTATATATCACTTTCTGCTATTGGAAACTCACTCGTGACTTAGTTCTTGTTGACCTTATGTTCTAGAGCATTTGCCTTTTCTTTTATCATTATAATTTTAGACTGTTTCACGTTAATTCACATATTTTTCGTACTGTATACTTAATATGCAAACTATTTACTGCATGTTATAGTTGTATTTGGAGTTCCATGTATCATTGTTTCTCTTGTACTCACAATGTCCGAGAGGCTTCATTGCACAACACATATTGTACTTTATTATTGCTGCACTTTTTCTTTTTTTCGCTCCGGTCGCAACTGTCGATGTTGTTAAATGGGGTCGAGAGCAAAGTCAAGCGGTCATACAAACAGCTTTTTCTCTCTTACTCCGACTTCGGATTGCACACTGCACTCCAATATGAAATAAAGCTTTGATTGATTGATTGATCGATCGATCGAGTGAGTGAGTGAGTGAGTGAGTGAGTGAGTGAGTGAGTGAGTGAGTGAGTGAGTGAGTGAGTGAGTGAGTGAGTGAGTGAGTGAGTGAGTGAGTGAGTGAGTGAGTGAGTGAGTGAGTGAGTGAGTGAGTGAGTGAGTGAGTGAGTGAGTGAGTGAGTGAGTGAGTGAGTGAGTGAGTGAGTGAGTGAGTGAGTGAGTGAGTGAGTGAGTGAGTTTTGGTGGTCACTTGCGAGAGTGCACTTCATCAAAGAGAGATGCTCCGCATCATCAGTGAGGCTTCAGTGCACCTGACACAAAAGAAACTTCGTTATCTTTACAGGTGCAAAAAATGGATTTGGTTTTATGTCTGTCAAATGGCACGCCGGTTTGTACGCCTTATCGGTGATATGACGTGTTTGGGTTTATCTCTGAACTGTGCCGCGCCTGGTTCGTCCTAAGCGCATGCGTGCGTCTGCAGCTCGTAAAAATGTTTCAATAAATGCTCAGTTGCTAGTTAGAGTTTATTTCTGCTCAGTGCAAATATCAACATGCAACACCAACGAGCCCAACAGTCTACAATCCTAAAGACAGCTGTGCGTACGCCGGAACACAAATGGCGCCGTGTCTCATGACAACTATGTCAGTTCATGAAATTGCTCTAATCCAGTTGATCAAGCCGCGATATTCAGCAGATAGTACGTCTCCTTATGAAGTTGTTTATTTGCCTAATTTTTAGGTGAGAATTGAGCTGTTGGGCTGGAGTACCCTGGTTAAAATCCCACTATTGGCATGTACTTTATTTTATTGTAGAGGCCCTAGAGTCAAGACAAGAACGTACCAACATACCGCAAAGTGCATGGTAACAGTCAATAATTGCTTCGTTATAGAACCTCTCTCAGCGTGTACCACAAGTCATCTGGCGTAAACGAGATGAGACGACATGTGCCGTAACTACAACACATATTCTCGCAACATGGTCGGCTGCATCGCGGGAACAGGGGCGGCGCGGAGGTTACCACGACGACGAACGACGATATCAAAAAGGCAGTAAAGTTGCTAAAAAAATCATTTCGTATTAAAACACTTTTGCATTAGGAACGCGAATAACGCTCGGTCGCACTACGTAAAGCGTCGCTAAAAGAACTTTACCGAAGAGAGGTGAACATAAGATAAATAAACGCATACATCGCGCAGTAAAAAAAAAATCTTTTAGCTTCACCGTGGCGAAGGCTGAGAAATTTGTTTGCAGAGGACAATCCCCTCCACTAATTATCTTCCGTTACCTTGTACTTCTTTTGCTTTTTTTTTCATTCTTAGCGTATGGTGACGCATATTTTACTCACAACGAGACACGAAGTTCCTTTGAGACCCATGTGAATAACGTTTCAGTGTTCAAAGTAATTGCCCAATTACGTGCTTCTAGAGGAGCCCATCTGCTTCGAGCAAGAAAGTTAGTACACTATATCCCAAAATGGGCAAATCATTTTCTTATATCAAGAAGTACAAAAGCGGCGCATTCAGCCTCTACAGTGGAAATCAACGCCGCTTTCTCCACTAGCGCTACACTTACACCCTACCGTGATGTATTTCTACAGTTGGTCACGGATTTCGTGGACACAATGTAACGAGAAGAAAATATTTATGCAAAGAGTGGTAGCTTAACTCAGTTGCAACTTCTTTATTGAGGCGTCGCAGCTAAATCCTCTGACTTGATAGCCAGAAAAGCTGCACTGCTTTTCTTTTTTGAGGAACGGACATGCCATATTATAAACCTGACGGTTTAACACATGAATTTCCGAATTCAACAGCGTACGTCAATCCTGTGAAAACAACAACCTAGAACAATCAAACCGTGACCTCTCCTACTAACCGTCCTCCCTCTGAAAGCTCGGATGCTCACTTTGACGGCAAAATTTTTGTCAATAAATCAATGAAACAATCGAGGTATTCTATGTACAGTCGAATCATGAACTGTTCTCGCGAGCAGGCACGCTTCGAAATGGAGCTGCACATCAGGCACCGGCTATAGGCTACTCCTACTGCAATTTCCGCTACCCAAAGTACGAACAATCACAGTAGCCAACGAGCTGAATACGGTTGTTTTTCACAGGAAACCCTACGCGACGATGAGTTGAAAGATAAACCAATCGGACGCGTCATCACTCTGGGTCCAACCGCTTGCTCTTTTACGTGTTTCCCCGGAGAAGGCCGCTCCCCGGGCCACATGCTCGGAGGCAAACAAGCAAACCCCGATTCGCTCCGTTGCTCGCGGCCGTCCCTCGGCGAAATCAAGATAAAGGATTGGTGTAGAGCAAGCCCGGAACGGTGCCGGCCGCGGGCCGGTGGCTTCGTCTATGAAGACAAACGGGACGCCAGGCCCGAGCACGTGTCCTCTCCACGCCTGGTCTGCGCAGCCGCCTCCTCGTCCTGACGCCTCTGCACCGTTGTAAAGGGAGCGCGCCGTCGGCCCCAGCCACATGCGTCCTCCACCGCCCGCTGAGAGCTTGGGGATGCTTCCCGAATGCACAGCGGTGCTCCCCTGACGTACCTGATATCATGTGATATGTGAGATATCTTATGTGACTGCTATCATTTTTTGCATTATCTACATTGGTACAAATTCACCATCATATGAACAAAAATGCACAAAAGGAACGAATGATTGTGCGCTACTGAGCGAGAAGCTACATCAAGTGGAGAGGTAAATGACGACGAAATCATTGTCAGTCTATTTCCTTACACGTATGCGCACAACAAAATATGATACTATATGAGGCAAGTTGAAAGAAAAATCTGACGAACTCGCCTCACGACGACAGTCGATGGTATTGCGATTTTCATTCGTGCAATCGCGCGACACGCGGTATTTCTGAAGTAACATTTACTTAGCATCTATAGTGGTCGTTCCCACAATTCACTTGCCTCGGCTGCATGCGACATACTCTGCTAACGTCCCCCTCTGCCTATCGCACTAGCTCTCCAAGGTCGTCCATGATTATAGGATATGACAACTGCATAACGCCGACGCTGTGAAGACGATGGAAAGACGAATAAGGAATGACATCTATGGAACAGCAAAAACTATAATTACGATAGTGTGATGACGACGACATGATGACGACGACTTTACGACGACTATCTGACGACAACCCGATAAAGAAGCTGGAATGACGATGAGATGAGGTCGACGGCATGACACCGGACGCATGGTAGCGACTGTCTGACAACACAATGACGACCATGGCATGACAAAGGCCGCATAATCACGTTTGAATGACGACAGCATGATCATGATATGATGACGTCGATGGAATGACGTCGATATATGGATGAAGGCAGTATGGCGACTACGGCATGATGGCATCCGGATGACGTTACCAAGGTGATGACGATGATAAAATGACATGGCGATGACGACGGCATGACACCGATGGTATGGCGACCACTACGTAACGGCGATGGCTGACGATGACGCCATAACGACATTCGCATGCCGAAGTTAAAGACGACGACTGAACGACCACGGTGACATCGCGGCGACGTTATGACAACGACTGTATGACGACAATGGCATGGAAACAGTAAGAGGACAATGGGATAACGACGATGTCGTGGCGGCGATGGCATGACGCGAGTTTGATGACGAAGCTGGAGTAATGACAGTGGCACGACTATGACGACATGAAGACGATGGTCTGACAGAGGATGCACGATAGCGACTGTCTCACGACGACGCAATGACGATGACGATATGACGAGGACAACAACGACAGCAATCATTCCTTAAGGTCAGTGACAACAGTAACGGCATACCGGTGACGACTATAAATGGCTAAACACAGTCCGACGTAGCGTGAGCGCGCGGGCGATCGTGCCTCGCCCGCGCGCCGATAACGTCGGACTTAAAGAACGCCTTAACGATCACAGCACGACCACAATGACAACACCGACGACGGCATGATGGCACAAACATCGTGGACCCGGGATCGAGTTCCCAATTGTGACAAATGAGATTTCCTAACGTGGCGATTTCTTTTAAGGAAGCACAATGATTACAGATGAGGTAATTACAGAAGCTACAAAGCAGGATAATGCACATTGTTACGCAATTCTTAATTTAAGTGTGGGTTTGCCTCAAGGCTCTCCCCCTCCACCTTCGTGATGTACAATAAGTGACAAAATAATAAAATGGCCGTTTCTTTTTGCAGCGTAGAAAAAAAATTATTTTGTGGCCGATTACTTTGATCATTGGTTATTGGCATTGGTAATACACTTATCGGCTGACGCCTTGCTCGCAGGCTGGTTTGTTTCTGTTTCTATAGTCGTTGCATTTAACACGCCTCTTTCGCTGTTCCACAGGTTGCTTCTCAGGCTGGTGGTCTTTTCGCACGTCTTCATGTATCATTTTCGCAACAACTGTTCGCTTTGGCTAGGCTGGCTGGTACAAACCCCGGGCAACCTAAACGCAAATCTCCCAAATATAAGGTAAGTATCTCCACACTCGCTTCACTTCTGTATACTGCTGCACAGAGAATAAAATAAATAAGAAACAACGACTTAGTTCACGACGATAAACAACAAACAGCCTTACTGGTAAAACCTGCTCGGAAAGGTAGCAAATGTACGGAATAAGCAAAGCTCTTAAAGACTCTAGGTGGTTCCTTTTCACTGTTCACAGACAAAATTCCTCCAATTCGGACATTAGCCTCAATGAATACTTCAACATGTAGCTTGGTAGTGTTTCCGAAAGAGGAGAGTTCGGCGACCCGGAAACGACATTAGCGGTGAGCGGAACTACTGCTTAAGCTACGCGCGACTGGGTTGCAAAATTCACAGCAACGAGAGCGCTTGTTCTTCGTGCGTGACCGGTGGTTTGTGTTCGAATTATCGACGCTGTATTCTTGCCTGGTGAGTTCTCACTTACCAATGCATCTAAGATAGGCATCCAAAAGCGGCTATTTCAACAAACTAAAGAAGATCAAGGCGAGGCGCTGCTGCAGCTGCTTAGGACACAACACACTGCTTCTCTGCGCTGTAGGTTTTCAAGCGAAGCTGTTAGCCGCTAGTTAGTCTGGATTTTTCGCGGCGCGTTTCCCTGGAAATATATACCTTCAGGACTAAAAAAATAAACCTTCACTGATTTAAGCGAAAAGTGCATACATTCTTTGGTATCGCGCATACAACATACAACACAGCATTTTTTTCAATAAAGAGCAAGCACAAAACGAGCATCAAAACCACATCATTGATACTAAGACCCACCAAATCGCAGCGCAGAGCCCGTAGCGCTTCCCGAATATGTTTCCCGGTAAAGATCACTATAGTCTCTGATATATAAATGAACAAAGCTAGCAACTGATTTCATTGTTGTTGTAGCACTGATGTGGGTAGGCAATGCATAACTTAGGGCTCGCGAGAAGCAACTCAAATATGAGAAGCAGCAAACGGAAAAGAAACGGCAATACGACCAGTGGCGGCTTGCTGCCAAAATTACCATTAGACCCATAACTATACCATTAGACTAAATTACCATTACTACCGTTACCCTAAAGCAATAAAGCATTGCATACTCCTCTCAGAAGCATTAGTGATAGTTTTCAACAACATCGCTATAATTCCACTTTCGCAGGGCCGGGATGGCCAGTCAAATCTTCTGCTTGTCTTCTTGGATGCAGCATGCTTAACCATTGTACGTAATGTGAGTAGCATTCTTTGTTGTCTTAGATGAAATTGAATATATTGGCGACATTTAAAAATGTATAAGAAAAATAACAGAAATGCTGATTTAAAAAAGCCCCCCGATAGGAAACAAAATCAAAATGTGAGCGTTGTCTGATCGAGCACAAAACCACACTACAAAATTTTCGTGTAGTTATTAACCTCACAATGCAAACGTAGGCATCAAATAGTTATATACAGGGTGTCGCAGCTAACTTTAGCCAGAGTTTAAAGATATGCGAATGCCACGTAGCTGGACAGAATCAAGACAATATTGTTTGCTGTCTCTTGGAGATACTGAAATTATTTTTTCTCATTCCTCCTTTACTTCATTAATGTTTTGCGTCCATCCATCCATCCACCCATCCATTCCTCCTAAATGGATAATTATTCTTAATTAATCAATCAACTTCTCAAATATCATAATTAGATGAAAAGTGTCAATTAATATTGTAGAGCAACATGAAAAACTCCTGACGCAGCTTTTTTTTTTGTTGCTCAATACGGGCTACATAAAAGTGTTTTTCTGAGCCTGAAGGAAGCCCACAAATGCACGAAAAATTGCCGCGCGACTGGCCGCTCGAGGCCCTTTGCGTGTATTCGCAGGCTTCTTCGCATGCATCAAGTCGTCGCCATGCCATCGAGTCCTGATCATACCCCTGATTTCGAGCAAACAACCGCATTTTCAAAAGGAAGTCCTGGAAGCATTACAGCCATCCCCATACGCCAGAGCACTTCGTACCTTTTGTATCCCCATGGCGCTCTGCGTTTCATTATGGCTGCATTTCTCTTCCCCTTTACTGTTATTGTTTTTTCCTTGCGTTTCCACAAATCTATTGCTTTCGTTTATCCATATCTCAAAATATTTATATTCTTTTACCCGAGGTATTTCCTGGCCCTGTATTGCCACTGTCTGTTCACTGTTTTCATTGAATATCACACCTGATTTTCTAACGCTAAATTTCAAACCTAAATTCCCCACCTTCCTGTTCACAGATGTTAGCCAGACGTTGCAAATCACTTTGCTTGCTAGCTAGCAGCACAATATTGCCCGCATAAAATAAACCTGGAAGCTGCTGCTCTACCATTGTAGCCGCCTGTTTGCATAAGAGATTAAACCGCAAGCTAGCTCCGTTTTTACGGTACCGCCGTCTGTCGGGCGCCACTTTACTAGCCCACGGCAGGCAGCGAGGGGTGGTGATGGCGTATGCAACGTCACCTCTCCCCCGGTTGGCGGGAGATTTGAATTTCGAAAAAAGCATTCGGACCCTTCAGCTGCAATTTTCTCGTAAACTAAGTCTTGGCACGAAACAAGCGTTGTGAGGTTTCTGGGATGGTATTTAAACAGTCCACGTTCACTTAGCGTTTGCCTTTAGTGTCCCTTTAAGACAAAAAGAAAAAGACTAAGAAACTGACACGAAACTTCTATCGCACCACGTTGGCCTTTCAGATACAAGCGCATAGCAGCCATACGGCGTTCATTCTAAGCTGAGCCACGTAAACATCCCTGTTTCCACTTTACCGGAACACTTTAAGCACAAAGCTACAAAACTGCCTTCAACCCTCACGCCGCTAATCGCCCAGCAATCGGGCCATCTGCCCTCGCTGCGGTCAGCTCACAGCGGCAGCCTGCAGAGACAAGACATAAATACCGTACATCTCCAAAAGGGGAGAGAAAAAAAAACAGGCGAAGTGCAATCCAGAGTCTTGCTACAGAAGAAGGAAAACAAAACTAGAGAACGCGCGGTAATGGCCGGAAAAGATTATCGCTTGGCGGTGGCTTCCGATAGAAAGCGGATTAGCTCTAAACGTTCGCCCCTCGTCGCTTGACTTCTGGGAATTTACTGGCGCTCGGGCGATGCGTCTCGCACGGTGTTTTTCGCTGCGCGCGACTTTTCTTTGCGTCGGATGTGTACGTATCGGTGCCTCCATTCTCCAGCACTCTGCGCTTGCGTGCCGTGTGTGTATGTTTGCGCTGACGTTCTCACCTTCTCCGGGCTCACGTATACAGCTCAGACTCCGAGTGCAGACGGCTCCGTGGTTTGAGACACTCGGGAGTGTTAAGCTCTCACCAGGCACCGCCGGAATCGCTCACAAACGGACCGAGTATAAGAAGCAGAAGCTTGCGGCAGAAGCGCAGGCCCGAGCTTTGCTCGCTTCGTTTTAGCAGAAAGCGCTAGACCTTGTCGGGAGGAGCTTACGGTAAACGGCTTCTTGCTTTGCCAGCAGACACCTTGCGTCTGCGGATAAACAGGCGGCGGTTGGCCTTTTAGCTCGCCCACGCTCCATTTGCTCTCGCGCGCATCGTGGGAAGCGTTGGATGCCCGTTTTACTTCGCTCGTGGCAAAAACCACTTTGCGGAGCTATCCTGTCACTCGAATTTCCGGCAGCTGCTGTTTCGCTCACACATTTTCTTTTAAAACCCTTCTATGCATCCTCCTTACGATAAGACTTTTCATTCTCTGGTCAGCTCAGCCGGCTTCCTGGCTTCACTGCTGTAGCACTGCGCAATATAATCGAGGGCGTGGCCGTTGTCCATTTCTTCAATATGCAATAATTAGGCCACCGCAAAGTTCTATAGAACTGTTCATATACTGATCAGTAGTCGGGGTTCGAATAGTTTGTGTGAGTGACCAAGTTTCTGGCAATAGTCTCCTCCTGGGAGACGACTTTTGGTTATTCTGTAACGGATATTTCTACTTTCGCGCTATCATTGAGTGTCATAGTAGTCTTTACAATGAAACAGTAGACGGCCTGCATTCAGAAAGCAATTCGTACACTGGTACGGCTTGCAAAAGTAACTGCCGGCCAATAGTATAGTCGAACGTATAATCAGCGAAGGCCGATCACAACTTCTACGAATGTGAAGTTTTGTTAACTGGAGCCCTGAGGATTTTCAACCTGCGATCTTTCCATGCTACCACATTTTTTATGTTGCCACGTTGGCGCTATGGTATCAAAAGAGGTCGCGATACCACATTGTAGCTCCATCGCAAGATTTATAGCAGCTGCTTCGAACATTGATCACCATTCTAATGCGAACAACATTCTTTGCCTACTTCAGCCATTTTGAATCCGTCTGTCCGTCCGTCCATCCATCTGTCTGTCTGTCTATCAGTTTGTCTGTCTGTATAGCTAGCTAGCTGGTAGCCAGCCAGCCAGCCAGCCACTTTAGCCAACCCAGAGGCCCAAGTTGCCTACCTTCTTGGGCCACTAGATAAGTGCTCCTGGTTGTTACGTTACCGCGGGCGCTTCATTCTTATTACTTCTTCGCCATATCTCAATCCCGTCATGCCTTCGTCGTCACGCCTTCTACCGCGACCCAGTGGCCCAAGTTGTCTAATAACTTGGGCCACCAGCTATAGCCTCGTGGTGCCGTCGTGGTCATGATGCCTTCGTGGTCGTTGCGTCACCGTCATTCCAGCTTTGTCACCCGAACATTGTGACAGACCGAACGTACGAAACTTTTGTTCCGTGTGGAACCACTCAAGAGGCTTTCCTTTTGTGTTGCTCAGTGACGCGATATTTCAGTCATGTTTTCACTTGATCAGACGGTATTCCGTCAAGGGCTTGATTTTATCAACGATCTACAATATATTTCAAGAAATGCGGCCGGCAGGAGAGTAAAAAAAAGGAAATAAAAGAGAAATAAAAATCTTGTTGGAAGCGCGAGGGAACAAAAATAAAATTTCCTTTCTCGCATTACCACGTAGGTAAATAAAGTGCCTAAATTCTTTGGATTTGTATGATACAGTCAATACAGGCTACGTATTTCATTTGAATGTTCTACACATGTATAGGTCCTTGGTAAATGGTTTTATGTACCACACGCAGTTGAACGTAGTCAAACTTATTTATATGAGCGTTACAGGGTGAGCAATGTACCATAGATTTCTTGAGGAAATTCTAATTTGCTTTAGGGCAGGCGCAATCACGAACATGGAATGCACACGAGATACTACACACAGCGCTAACTTTCAATAACAAACTTATTTACAGTTTCATCGCCATACTTATACCCCTCGAAATGCTAAAGGAAATGTGTACACTAACAAAACCACAGAAACCATAAGTAAGCATGTCATTTCGCACTTGCTCTTGTCCATAACTGTTTCTTTTTATCTGGATTGACAGTTTCCTCTATGGCATTGCAAAGCATGAAAACCGTCAGATGCCACGTTCTTCACTTTCTTAATGAGCTCCCGTAACATATCATTTACGCCTGTAAAAGTTTCGCCAATGTAGTCTTTTATACAAGTAAAGGGAATGAGTTATATGGTAGTATGCAGTGGTATTAAGCCCGTAGTTATGGAAGCTAGAAACATAGCAACTTTTGATGACGCGTGCGTTAGTAAGCCCTCAATACTATTATCACCAAAAGAACTCAAATATCTTCACGTTCCTTAAACGCAACCCCTTCTAATAATCAGTGTAGCTTCAGAAGTGCCTGCCTGCAGTTTCTGTGACTACGTTTGCGCTTTCCTAGCCATAGACACGCGTTCTATGACGTTTGGAGTGGTTAAGTACGGCTAGGAAAACTGAACAATAATCTGTTGTTGGAAGTTGGCGTTATGTGTCGCCTCGTGCGCCTTCTATGTGCGTGTCGTTTTGCTTGCGCTAAAGCAAATTAGAATATGAGCTACCTACAAGCCCAAGCGCTACCCCCATCGACATTGTTATGAAGATTTAATGATATCATCCATTTCTTCACGCCTTTCTACGCGGAATTCATTCAATTATCCGCTAAGTACGAATATGCTGGTAGCTTATCGATACCAGATCGGCCTTATTTTATTAACTCCGGTTAACGTCCGTCACCAGTACCTTCTTTCCCCCCGGAGGCGGGTTAGTCCCACATCAGATGTTAACCACAACGCGCCAAGGTTTCGGTTTATCCAGGGGCCCTATTCAATGCAGGTCCTTAATATCTCACGTCGGCCACCAAGCTGGAAGCACTTGAACGTGATAGCCTCATTCCGAGAGCATCTCTCGTCACAATCACGCTGAAACACCCATTTGGCGGTAGCGGACCAAGAGATTTGAGGATGTTACCTGAGCCTGAGAGAGGATAGAAAGGCATTTTTCATTCGGCTCAAATCTTTTAGACCGAAGAACCACAAACTGAATCTCATGAGCGTGCCACAGAGAATGACGGAAAACCATGTACCTAAAGAATGAGGAAGAGGAACAGCCCAGAATAAAGAAGGGTGCCGCAAAACCTGCAAAAATAAAAATAAAACTTCTTTAGCCGCAACCATCGAACCGTAGGGTGCGTTCCCTATCACGCGCCGTGATTCTCTGCGATCGGTGGTGAAGAAACACGAAAACGAAAAAAATAAAGACAACAATATCATCTCATTTTCCATATCTCAACCACAGCACGTCAATTCGAGCTGGATGCCCGGAGTAAACAGCTCGAGGCAAAGTTCTTTTTTGCCCATCTTCTTTCCCACTCCTTCTAACATCCCCCCTTCATCTCTCCAGAGCCGCGAGTCCTCGAGGTATACGCTAGGAGCTCGCATTCATCCCTCCAGCGCTCGCGTTTGTTCGCGCCAAACAGGAAAGCTGCGGCACAACGCTGCGGGGAAAGGCGAAGCACGCGAGGTAAAACAAACGGAAACCAATCAGAACCAGAAGCGAGCTCCGTTTGATCCACTTAGGGCAACGACTACGACGCCGTTGGGTCGAGGGAGGAAGCACCGGGTTTCTCCCGACATTTCCCGCCTGAGGCCGTTGTTTCGCCGCGATCGCAGCACGCGCTGGGCGCGAGTTTGTTCCTCCCGCGTCAGTTTCTGCTGCGAGTTCGTGCATGGCGAACAGTTGTAGGGGAACGAGGAGAAGAAGAAAGGCAACAGGGGTGCATGGCGGGTGCAGCACGCCCAAAGCAAACGGAGTGAATCCGCGGATAAGCCAATGGATGTTTGCGGCCCCGCACCGTCGTCTCCTTTCGCTCCCGAGCAGCTGCTTTCGTATAGCCGGTAAAAGGAGCCGACGACTTGCTGTCTCTCGTGTTCTGAAGTGGACCATTCGCCTGCATCTGAGCAGTTCAGAGATGCAGTGCGTGTGCCACGTACTGTGTGTCCACCCCAATGTGTTAATTCATAGGCTGTATCCAGCGAATATTTGACCTTCTTTCGAGTTCTTTAGAACGACAATCAATCGCAACAAAACGTCTTTCACTGTATAATAAGCAAACGCTAATAAAACAACCAAATTTTTTATTTCTTTCCTTCTGTATTTCCTTCTTTCTTTTTTTCACAGTGCGAAGACGTCGCAGTGCTAGCTTACGCAATGCTGGAGGCCGCCGCTATTATTCTAGCTCTTTCTTATCCTGAGCTTTGATTTGCGCAACAATTGTGCAACAATTTCGATTTGCGCAACAGTGTTCAATAAAAGCGGCTTGGCAAGAGTATTATCTTAAACACAGAACCCTTAGGCGTGCAATCAATGTCGCTCAAGTGGCTACGCAAAGGGCGACACGAACTCATTAGTTTCCGATGATATGATTCCTTCTTTTGTTGTGAATAACTGTTACCCAACAAGGAATGTCGATCACACCAACGCTTCAACAAGAAGCCTTCAAGACGGGTCTGAAAAATGTTCTGTCCTGATGAAGGCAACGCAAGGCATTCGTTTTTCTACCTGAGTTAATCAGCTCATGCCTCCACGGTCCGGTGAGCCGGAACGCGGAGGCATGAGGCATCTCTTTATTTTATTTTTTATTTTATTTTATTTAGAAAGACTTCACAGGCCTGCGAAGAGGCATAGGGTGAGGAGGGGCATATGGCACTGTTTATCACAAGATACAACGGGTAAAAAGATATCAATGCATAAAGGGATTCAAATATTGGCACAAAACGATGAACTTTGCACATTTACAGAAATATGTAAAAAAGAAAGAAAAAAAGGAATGATTAGATAAGCATTGTATAAAAACAGCAAGAACAGCAAGAAGTATCACGTAAAAGGAACAAGATACCTTGCGTCGAAATGTTATACACAGCGTAATGTTTAAAAAAAAATCAGGAAAAATACACACGGCATGACGCGCGGCAAAGCGTAGAAAACGCAAACGTAGTGGGATTGATAAGTACCCGTGTATTAACTCAAACCTATGCACAGTGTGCGAAAACATGTTTGAACGATTTACTGCGAAAGACATCACGATTCCTGAGCGTAGCAATGATATCCGGATGGCTGTTCCAGAGACGGATAGCGCGAGGCCGTGGTGAAAAGTTAAATCCTTGCGTCGCTTCGTATACATGGGCGTAGCTGAAATTATTATGCAATCGGCGCGACGTGAAGAAGTGGTGTCTCAAGCGTGGTAGGGATAATCCGTCAGAGTAGGTGAACTTATGGAATAATGACAGCAATGCCATATCACGGCGAGTACTCAACGATTGTAATGGTAGTTCGGCTTTGATCTGCGTTACGCTAGACTGGACGCTATAATTATGAGTAACGAAACGACTTGCCCTGTTCTGAAAGATTTCCAACGCTTCAGTTAGGTATTGCTGCTGTGGAGACCAAATGGGAGACGCGTGCTCAAGCTAGGGTCGCACGAATGTTATGCAAGCCATTTTACGCAAGGCAGATGGAACACATCGCAAGTTCAAACGCACAAACCCTAATGATTTGGATTGCACTGGTAGAGACACACGTTATGTGCTCAGACCATGATAGGTTAGGGGTGAGGTGCACGCCAAGATACTTATATTGTGCAGTCAGGGATATAATACTATTGTTAATATGGTATATAAACTGCAAATTAACAGATTTACGGGTGAAAGCCATTGTTTTACATTTGGCACGTTTGGTATCATGAGCCATGTAGCACACCAATGGTTCACTATCTCTAGGTCTCGTTGGAGTGCTATATGAATATCACTATTGGTTTCTGGACGGTATATTAGGCGATCATCGGCGAACAATCGTATGCAGGATGATATGTTGTCAAGCAGATCATTTATATAAATTCCTTCCTTTGCTTTATTACCCGTTATTCTGCGCACACGTAGTAAACCATACGCGTTCAGTAAAAGGCAAGTGTACCCCTACTTCTTTGGACATACTCCCATAAACTAAAATGAGCAGCTTTCCTGGTGAAGGAAATCACGCACGGCTATTTCTCAAGCCACCTCATCAAAAACGCCTTTCGTGCAAGCAAATTATCCAGTCTTGTACACTCTCCAGCAAACTCAATGAATACGAAACTGGGCTCTGTAGACAGTGTGTCCGCGCCCACTTTCACTTTGATGGACTGAAGTTCGGACCTTCTATATTTACTAAGCGAGCATAAAATGGTGCCGATTTGGAAAATCAACTCAAATGCAGGGTAGTGTAGTGAAGTGCAAAACATATAGCAACGATGATCATGACATCCATGCATAACAAGGATGCCCAAAACGCTGAGATGGGCAGTGTTCCTCCGAGCGTAGCCAGTGCCTGTCCTTCGGTTCCTCCTTGCTTTCGGGGCAACTGCAGCTAGTCGACGACTGCCTTCGGAATCTCTTCTTCCTTCTAACGCATCGCCAAGCCGCCTCCTCGCCACCTCTAGAATTGGTGGCTGCTGGCTTCGTGCTGAGAGAGAGAGAAGCTGGGTTGGGGGGGGGGGGGGGGGGGCTGACCGTGCCACACACGCACACTCGGCACGGGGCGTTCGCACGACGACGCCCGTGTGCCATCTCGAGACTTTCTTCCATCGCCGGTGGCGAAGGCAGGAGAAGTGCTCCAGCTTGGCCCAAACTTCTGGGCTAGGACTCGGAAGAGCTCTGAAGAAGGGTGAGCCACTGATTCCCTCGGGGCCCACAAGGAACGCCCACCAGCATTCCCTTCCCCATTTCCCCTATCCCTCACCAAAAAGATCGGGAGGCGCGCGCGCGCTTGACTTGAGATCCCCAGCCCCCAGGGGCAAGGCACCGACGACAAGGACAAAAACTTGGAGGGGAAAAGAAGGAAAGGGAAGGCGGAAACAAGTCGAGGAGCACATCGCCAATGAAGAAAACGCGCTCAAGTCTGTCGCTGATGCCGGGCCCTGCGCGTCCCTCACCCTTCTTTCTTCCTTCTTTTTTTTCCCCTGATTTTTTTACTTTTGTTGTTGTTCCTGTTGTTTCGCCTTTCTACGACTTTCTTGCAGCGTCGCAAAACTTCGTCACCACTCCTTATTTTTCGGCTGGTTTGTTTACAGCTCCGTGAACTGCTTGTCTTCGCCTGATGCGCTAAGATCGCGAAGCATTTACAATTATTTACGCCTTCCGGCTACGGTGGCACGTATATGTACATCTACCGTGCTTCTCGCGATGTAATATTAATCGTTAGTTTAGCTTTTCTTTTTTCGTCTCTTACAACGTAGCTCAGAAAACGCATTAACTTGATGCGAATGCCTGTGCGTTAACACATTGCTGCACCTCCAAAGGGTCGATTTCATGGCAAGAGCTGCGCGCATTGAGCTTCGCTTTGTTTACCCCGATGCACAAGAGTCGGAACGTGCTCTGAGAATGTGCTCGAACTACTTGCTGCTTTCGATTGAAAGGCATTTTCAAGTGGGGACAAAAGCTTCCTCGAGGACAAATGACATTATTTTTTATTCTTTCAACTTCAGTTGTTGTTTTTTTTCGCTTTGACTTCTAGGTTCTGAAGTGGCATTGAACAATTCTTTTCCACACAGCCGCCTTATTTGCAGTCAGCTCTATATTCCTACTACTGCCTTCAATGTCTCCTATACAACAATAAGAGCACTGAAAAGCACAACGCTGTCCTTGTTTACTAAGCACAATTGGCACATACGAATCTATCAGTAGTTCTCCTGTTATCGGCTCTAGGTTATCCAAACGCCGTTACTGGTTTATTATCATTTCAGACACTTGTAGCATTCAATTCAATTCAATTCACTTTCAGCATTAGTGTGCGCGTTCCTATTCCCTCACTCGTTTCCGCCCTTCATTTTATGTAACAGATCATGTACTATACCGTGCCAAATTTGTGTCTAGGCAGGCTTCAAGTTATCATCAAAATATATGTCTACTTCTTTCTTTCTTTCACTCTATCTCTCTATCGTCTGCTCAATGTCGCTCTGGCACAAATAGGGTCTAAGAGTAGGGGAAGGGTAGAAGGCATTTATGAAACAGTTTTTTTTTGCATTATATCTTTTGAGATGGTTGCGTAGGAATGAATTTGCGCTTACATGAGGTGGCAATAAAGAACAACGGTTTCATCGGTATTGCCATCAGCGGGAACAAACCTTCTGATAGATGTCATCACAACAAAAAATACCTGTAGGGATAAGCCAGTTAACTTTGAGTAGCACGCTAAGTATGTTTGTGTCCCATACTCTTTTCTGTGTCCTCTGTCGGTAGCGCTGTTTTTAACGTTATGGAGAGTATATATTGCTTGCACGCAATTTTTTTTACTCTCATTCGAGCATGTAATTTCTAAAGCGACATTAATCAAGCGACTTTTAAACTGGGCCACCAAACTTTGACTCTTGTTTATTCCTCTCTCACAGAATATTAAAAGGCTTTAAAGCTGCACGCGATTTTCAGCTTTATGCTGGGTCAGGACTAAGACTTGGCTTATTTCTTGCTGGTTTGGCGTCTCTTTCACTGCCTGGCGCCACCCTCCATTGAGTGAGACGCCATCAAGTGCAATTAGTTTCGTAGATGAGGAGGCACCACCATCCATCAGCGCTTATAACTAAAGTCAAACGCTGCCCCCATTATAAACTCTCGCCCTCTTTTCTCGTTTCTTCCATACTGTTTACAGCGATGTAAGTAATCCATACCATCCGCAGCACAGAGGACGAAGTCCAAGAAGAAGAAAAAAACACGTAAAGAAATGCTCTCCTCCGAAGAACGATAAAGAAAATTCACCCTCGAAGAATTCTTAAGTGCGTACTTCACAAGTCCATTCTTCACAGTGGGTGTTCAAAAGAGGCCTCATCTAATGGCCTTCCCCACACGCCACACAACTTAAAGTTTAGCAAATTGAGGTACTACTTTTTGGAACGACGACGCTTCTTGAGCCGGTGTCCTTAGATTGGAATAGGTATAGCGCTTACTTTCTTTGGCGCATTATCGACGAATTGAGCGCAGGTTTTACAGCGACAGCTATGGTGACGACTTTACACCCACGTCGCGTAAACGTCGAGAAAGTGACGCACATCGAACGCACGTAGCGGAGTCTATATACGTAAAGCCTAGCCATTGTGAAGAGCATAATTGAATGCTTTAAAACTAAGTGTGATGCGCACAATTGCCTTCATTTTCACCCTATGCAATGTGTAATGTCACGTAATGTTTCCGTTTATGCCCTACAGCGTTCAGGCGCCATGCCCAGAGGCAAACACCAGTTCAAGCGTACTCACGCTGTGAGACGTCGACGCGATGGCGTCACCAGGACAATGTTTGATACACGTCTGGCGAATAGCGGTGGTGACAAGTGCACCCAGTGACCATAAAACGGGGTGGCATAATGATACGATATTTAAGAAAATAAAAACACTGTTGATTATCAGGCGTTCTGTCAGTAAGAGGTCTGTATCCTTTATAGAAACATGTGAGCTGACATTTTATGTAGAGGTTTAATGTTGCGATTTATTGGTTGATTACGCAGAACAAAGATGCGCTCACTGGCACTTTGTCGGTCGAAATTTCGCTCTACATAACCTAAGTATACGGCGAAATGCCGGCCCACTCACGCAATATGCAAGCAGGATAAGAAAAAGTGGCTTCAATTTAAAACTATTTTACCTATGCAGAATACAAATGGTGCTAACGTGGACTTTCGAATGCATGTAAGCTCCAGCTTCTCGCTAGTCGCTAGGTTACTTACCGTCGAAATCACTATGAACCTCCAGCATGCGACGACAGTATCACACGAAACATATTTAATTCATGAAAGCCACCAAAGCTCTTATGCCGCAATGAAGCGAATGAGTGAGATTGAAGAACTGCATTCTTCACCAGCAAAAAGTCACAGTTTCGCTAGCAGTGCGAATCCGAAACGTGATAGCTGGTGCGGTAATATGTTTTGCACTGTTTAGCAAAGTATCGGCTGACGTATACTATGTTGCAGATAGGTGCGAACAGTCTCCCTCCTAGAAGAACAATTTATTAAGTGACTACTGTAGCCCCTGTCTTAGTTTGTAAGTTGAGGCTTCGCGGTGGCGGAGAGACTGCTATTTCTTCCGTATCTTTCCTATCCTGCCTTTCGCTTCTCACTGCTGGCTTTGTTTATTTTTTTTCCACGCTGGTTTATGCGTAAGCTCTGCAGAGCCTGGTGTCAGTCAACCATTTTATCGGGCGCTCAAGAGGCAAGCACACTATATTGTAGGCACAGTACCTTTTGCTGTAGCATTGGCAGAGTGCCTTGGAGTATAATCTTTGACTGTCATTCTGTACTTGCGGAGCCTAAATCCTTGCGGAGCACTGTGGCTTTTAATTAAATCAATTACATTTATTTTCTTTCGGGGTGAAAAGGTTTCTTTATAATATTCTCGCAAAGTGAAGACACCGACGACCCAAGTGGACTTCAAAGCGTCAAGAGGAGTGAGCCTGTAGCTGCTATTGTTGTAAAAGACTTCAAGCATTAAGGTGGAATAGCTGATACCCGCAGCCAGCAACAGCAGCAACCTCTGATAAAGAAGAAAGGGCAGACGCAACTGCAGTTTACATCTACGTAATGCGAAGCATTGCGCGTGCTCCACGAGGCGCCGACGCGCGTCGAGCTGGTTATGCTCAAGCGGCCCTATAGACGCGCTTTGTCGTTTTCTTTTTGCCTAGTGTTTTAAGATGATGATGATGACGGACGGACGGACGGACGGACGGACGGACGGACGGACGGACGGACGGACGGACGAACGAACGAACGAACGAACGAACGAACGAACGAACGAACGAACGAACGAACCGACCAAACGAACGAACGAACGAACGAACGAACGAACGAACGAACGAACGAACGAACGAACGAACGAACGAACGAACGAACGAACGAACGAATGAGGGTTATCAGCATGATAGCATTTCCTGTCGGCAATGCTATCATGCTCATAACGCGCGTGCCGTTCGTTAAAGAAAGGAAACGCATCAAGGCAGATGACGATTATTGTTGTGTGGCAGAAGGGGCACTCCAAAGGGTGTAAACTGTTCTTAGAGTGTGGACTTAAAATTGGTTGATGATGATTATGTAAGAGAATAGGCCGCCGCGTCCGCAGTGTATAAAGTGAATCGCCGTCTCTTGCGTCAGCCCTCCTTTACCGAAGAAAGCAGCGCTCGGGACTAAAACTACAGCTGCGAATGACACCTCAAAGTGCGGACTATGGGTTCAGGGGGGCTATATTGAGGCGCTGAAGATAAATAAGTATTGGAAGAAAAACTATAATAAAAGCCGGTTGACTTCTCTCCTTGTGCCAGTGGAAAGAGCATTGACGCATGGTTAGAAATAAAAAGAGACCGGCTCGAGAACTCCAAGTCTATTGTTTCTACTCCTGTTCGCTCTCCGATTGACCATGGTGGTTATTTTTTTTTTATACGCACGAGCTAAGAACTGCGGACAGGCTAGCTCTCAGAGATGACGGCAAACGACGTGCCCTAATCATTTCCTCCTGCTTGTATTTCTTTCTTTCTTTTTCTGTTAGAAATTTGAGTTTGGCGTTGCAGCCAGATGCGCGGAGCAAGGTGTTGTCGGCGGCGCTTTTCTCTACCATCTTGCCTCCGCGTCGCAGCCGTGCTTGCATCTATCGCTCTGCAGTGTTCGGGGCATTCGCTTAGGTGCCCGCATCCCGTGAAGCCAACTTTTCTTTTTCTCGGTTTGCTTTTGTGTCGTGCATCTCTGTTTCCTCTTTTTTTTTTCTCTCTTTCTCTTTGTATCTTGCTGACACGTGTCTACGCTGACGGCTGCCTGCATAAGGTGGTGCCGCATCCATCTTTCATTCTTGCCTCTCTTCTCTTTCTGTGTGTGGCTCTTCTTCCTTGGTTTCCGCCGCGGCCTCTGCTTCGCTCTGCGGAACGTGGGCCTCCTTGTTTCAGCAGGCAGCATCCGCTTCCCCAGCCAACGGTTGGCCGGCGGTAGCCACTAGGGAGATGGATGAAAATAAACGACTTCCCGGAAATGATGGCTCCCGTAAGCAGATAAAAATGGCCGCGCGTTCACACTCGAATGAGAAGAAAGCGTTTCACTAGGCGCGTTTACGCGCTCTGCGGTCTTCCTTCCCTCTTCTGCCTTGTTTGTTTATTATTGCCCGTGTGTTTGTGTGCAAGCATGACTGCGTGCTTCTTGTTGTTTGTACGGGTCTAGCTGCATGGATCGTCTGTTAGTTGCAGCTTCGCATGCCCTCAGCGCTCTCTGGCCTGTTCTTGAATCAATAGATATCTCGCTCGACCTTATTTTTATTTCCTCTTCTTTTTCGTTCCCGGCGAAGTGTAGCGTATAAGAATGAATGCTTCCGCCCTCGGATCGACGCTTATCTCAAACCCAGCGAAAGCGCTCAACCGTAAACATGAGAAGGCCGCTTGCTCAGATGAGGGCAAGAGAAGGATTCTCTCCAAATGCGAACACAGCTTCCCTACGTTGTTTTCCCTGACCAAACTTGTGAACTCCGTTCCGCCATATTTATCTCAATTGAAATATGTATTTGTTTGTTGTCTTGTTCGTTTGTTGCTTGCCTGCGTTTGTTAGGGAAAATGTCATTGGCGTACGTGTCCTAGTATTAAATAAGCGTTAGAGTATCAAAAAGAAATATATACTCTTTTTAATCAAATATGGAGACGTTGGCATGTCTGACGGCATGGCATGCAATTCCAGGTGTGTCTTAAAGACCTCATATACACAGTGAGCATAGAAACACACAAACGGCATGTACATCCACAGGCATGCACATGCACTCAACCTGCCCAAATATCTGATTAGGGTCCGTAGTTATCAGCTGTAGTTCTCGGAGGTCTTGCCAGATACTGGAATGAGTCAAAACTTTCATGTGGTGAAGCCTGTACACGCACAGATCACTGAGCATCTTAACTCACTGCTTCTTTCCAAAGTATTCATTTATTTGCGTTCTTACTGGCATCCACGTCACCCTGTGATTACTGCTCTGGCCCTGTGTTCTTCTGCAATGACTGTTGATGATATCAGGTGCAGTTTCTAAACCCCTGTGTAGCCCATGCGATACATGGCCTCACATTATTGCATGCGTAGCTTATTAAGGTAAGACCAGCGATGATACGTGAAAGGCAGGATAGGACAGGATAATGTAAGAAAGAAGAAGAAGAAAAAGCCAGGTCCCTCAACTTCTCCGCGAAAAGGAAATGTCATCTCCACAGAGGTTGGTCGACTGTAGTTGACAGTGATGAAAGATTCCTTCTTCTTCTCCTCGAAACCAGACTGTTCGCGCGTGTGTATCTTCTTTTGTTTACTCCGAGTCATAATAGACGAAACGGAGAATAGTTTATTACATTTAATATTGAGCAAGCAATCGATTCGAATGCTTCCTTTTATGGTCTAAACTGCCACATTATTTCATTTGCATACAAATCCTACAAGACTCAGCGGTAACTCCCGCTGCGGGAAGATCTTAGCGTGGCCCATGGAGATGTCATTCGCCAATTACCAAGCATGGGGCCAAGCTTTGCGTTTTACAGCGAAGCTGTTTATGGCTAGGAGGAGGAAATAACTTTATTGGGTCCTGAGGAACCCCTCCCCACCCACTCTTGGTTTAGTGGTCGGCAGGGGTCGCGGGCCGCACCCACGTTGGGACTGGAAGCCCGTGAGCCTCCGCCCTTTCGTGAGCCCTCTGCACGGCCCGGAGCTGGGTCTGGTGGTCGTCGCTTCGCAGGGCTTCCATCCAGTCTTCTGGAACCCGCTGGCTAGGGTTCGGTGAAATCTTCATGCGAGCTAGCAAAAACTATCATCACCAGCAATGGCTCATGCCACTGCTCGTGCGTTCATAGCCGTCTTCTTCCACAGCTGGCTTGTTCGCGCCCATCGGCGCAACCACGTGAACGCGCTCGTGCCACTACTCGCGCGTTCGTCGTCGTCGTATTTTTCCACGGCGGGCTCCGTTGCCGCTCATCGTGCCAGAGTTCCCATTCTGCCCCTCCCTCTGCGAAGGCGCTGATGACACTGGCGCACTGCCAGTCGGCGCGGTGATTTCGGCCTCAAATCGTTTGCCTCAATGTATCGCGAAATGAAAACACTAATGCATATAACGAATGTATAAAACTAATGAACGTGGATGTATAAAAATAGATCTGTGTGCGTGCCTTTCGTCACGATGACCACAGATCGACACAATAAATGTGTTCGTACCTTTATTGAAAATTCGGTGTCACCTCTTTGCGATGTGCTACGCAGCTTCGCTGGTCATCTACCTTCACAGAGTGGAATGGCTCACGATTTTTTAAGCGATGCCATTGAACTCGGCGTACACCTGCTAGATCGTTGGCTTGCACGAAGTGACGCCTATAGCACTAATTGATGCCTACGATGTAGTACTTCAACGGACGCAGTTGCAATTCTGTAAGGTACAAAAGAATACTATAGTTGTGATTTAATTACACCTCGCAAACAAATAGCATGACACAGCGGGACGGAACAATCACGGCATGGATCTGACAAACTACGTCAGCTGGCACACGAAAAAAACCACCTGCAAGTTTGCCAAAAAAGAGGAACGCTTGGAAGAAAATGCGAAATTCAGCACGAAAGCGCGCTTGCGGAATTTCACCCAGAAATATTGCCGTATGCAGTGCCATCCCTATACGCAACACCGTATTTTTGCCGGTTTTTTCCCTGCCTCTTTCATATTCACCTCTTCCACACCACACAATATCTCTCATACTGTCCCTACTTTGGAGCAAAGCCCACAGTATATTATTGCACCTGGGAGTGCCTACACCCTACGTGTTACTCTGCTATTCCTTCACCTTCCTCCTGGGAGACTGCGCTGACCAGATTAGACCCGCAAGAGCAGCGACGGCTGATCCGGTGGGCACGCGGAGTGGCGCGAGCCAGTGCGGCTCTGAACTAAGGGTTCCACCCTGCGAGAAAGTCACCCAATCTCATTACAAATAAATGTTCTCTCTCTCTCTCTCTCTCTCTCTCTCTCTCTCTCTCTCTCTCTCTCTCTCCTCCCCTCTCTCTCTCTCTCTCTCTCTCTCTCTCTCGGAGCAGGAACCACGAAGATGAAGTGACTGCGAGCCAGAACGCTATTTTTCTAGCTCAACTATTTTGGCCTCATTTCTCTGTATATCACGGGGTAGCCAGCATGGGCTATGGCCCGGATGCAACTTGACGACCCCGCGCCTCTGTTGGGGATGGCGACTTCAGTCGTGGCTGCGTCTAGGAAGCGCACTGACCTCTAGAGTGACACCGGCCACGACGATACGAGTGTCTACTCGCTTAGCAGTGAGGACTTCTCCGATGACGACTTTCAGCTTGTGAGGAGCCGCAAGGCGAAACGAAGAAACACCAGGGCCTACCTGTCTTCAAGGACGTTGACTGTAGGACCAACTCGGAATACTTCAGTCAATACGATTCTATTTGTACCGGAACTCGCTAAAGACAACCTGAGGCGACTCAACAGAAAGTCTGTCTCAGTGTTCCTTGAAGCAGTGACCACAAATCAAGCCACGAACGTCAGAGCCAACAAACGAAAAAAATGTCTTGGCTATTGAAGTTGTGCATGAGACTGCGCTGCGAACTTTGAGCAAACTTACGGAATTTGGTGGCATGGAGGTCTGCTCGTATATTCCTCTGGACAGTGGCACCACTACTGGTGTCATCGACGACGTGGACGTCTCCATCTCTAGCGCTGACTTGATGATGGCTTTGCCATAACTCACGTGTCGACTCGATTCATCCCGCTGTGTGAAGGTAATTTTCAAGGGCGAATCTCTTCCCTCACACGTCAAGGTGGGCCACATTAGACATCCGGTAGGATCATTCATTCGAAGGCCACTCCAATGCCGAAATTGCATGAGACTGGGGCATGTTGTGTGCGCGAACATGAGAGTTTACTTGCGCTACGCAGAGCCCCACGCTGCAGATTTCTGTGTAGCCACGGTTCTCAAATGCCCCAATCGCATTGGATCCCATGATACTATCTCAAAGTACTGTCCCAACATGAAGAAGGAAATAGTGATCTTGAAGCAGATGGTGAGGAACAGTTCGTCTCGTCGGGAAGCTGTTATGGCCCTTAGAAAGCGACGCTCCCGACACTGCCGACGCCATCGGACTTCAAAGAGCGCAGATGCCTCCGTGAATGGCGCGCTACATCCGACAACTCCTCCTCCTCTGCACCCTAGGCCTGGCGGAGTCGAGTCTAAGGTCGTGCCACGCGACACCAATACTGAAGCTTGGCCCGCGCAACCAAAGCGACAGCCCCTGCCACAGCTGAAGCCACAGCCGAAGCAACCACCGGGGCCACAGCCGAGGGCACAGCTGAAGCCACAGTTGAAGCCACAGCTGGTGCCTCAGCCGAGCCACAGCCGGGGCTACCACCAATGCCACAGCCAATAACACAGCCGATGCCACAGCCAGATCCACAATCACATCAAAGGATACAGCGCACCGCGGCGGAGTCCCCAACGCAGACTCCCGATAATATTTCCAAAGACCGGCAAGTGATTGTGATGTTTCGGTCCCTCGTTACTACTATTCATGCACTTTCCAGCAAGTTGCATACTTCGTCAACGCGAAGTGCAGTCCAAGTGCGTGATGCTCTTAAAACAGTGCTTGCTAGTCTCGAGTAAGCCCCATGGCTCACCCGCAGCCTGCTATTCACGCAATGACCACTGGCTCTTTGGTCGACCCAGATGTCACCAACGCACATCACCAGTTATGGAACTACCCTTTGGTGTCACGGTGCTTCACTGCGCACACAGTGATTATTTTCTTCCTCTTTTCTTCTTTCTATTCCGCCTTTCTCCCACCCCCAGTGTAGGGTAGCAAACCGGACGCTCGTATGGTTGTCCTTGCATTTCCTCTATTTGCTACTGCTCTCTCTCTCTCTTCCCGGTACAAAGGCAAACTCTGCACCCCATACGACAACATTTAGTATGTACATTACAACTGGAGAGAGAGAGAGAGAGAGATAAGTCATAAGGGAAAGGCAGGAAGGTTAACCAGGCTGAGCCCGGTAGGCTACCCTGCACTGGGGAAGGTGGTAAAGCAGATTGGAGGAGGAGAAGGAAGAGGTAAGTTCACACTTGGCACAGTTACATAAGCAAGCGTTCGTCGCTGTGTTAGTGATGAGTATCATGGCAACCTAGTGCTGTGCAATACACTGATACATCACCTTCATATTTTGATTTGCATCTGCAAACGGCATTTTCTATTTTCTTAGTGCCTGTATTTAATGGTTCAATGCATGCTACATAGTCCAAAGTCCCGCACAAGTTGAGGCGCTCGCGTGTGAAATAATTACTTCCCGCCTTCGCCCCTCAACCAATTCTGTATCGGCACATTTTATTTTTTATTCTATACTACTTAATACTCTTTCGAGGGCTATTAGGGGTATAGTGAAATAAATATTTAATTAATTAAATAATTAATACGTCAGCGCGACGTTACTAGTTCCCCCTTACACACGGCGCTTCATAATACAGCCACCTACCAATACCGCGGCGACCAACCGCGGCGAAACGTCGTCGGCCCGAAATTCTCTAACCAATTCGAGCGCTCTGCCATGTGGCTGCACTATATGACGCAAGGCAAGCACCAAAAATGTGCAAACACAATTCTCGGCGTTGCACACGGCGCACTTCTGCAAATTCATATCCCAAAGGAGCCCGGAGACCGCAATTACAAGATGACTTAACCCGCGATGATCGATTTGTCTTCCCATATGGCAAACACGGAAACAACGGCGCAGGTAATTCAATAACGGGAAGGAGAGGACGTAGCTACACGTCGCAGGCGCGCACAGCTCCTAACGAGACCGACTCGCGTCTCTCGGCACGAGGCAAAAAGCCGCGCCGGTCGGTGCCCACCAGAGAGAACCTAACTCGCCGATACCACGTCTTCGGCTAGCAGGCGAAACTCCTTGGCTGTAGCTTCTTCGTATTTTTTTTCCATCTCGCTCGCCCCGCACAGGAAGCGAGAAGGAGACCGCAGGGACGTGAGACAGAAAGCGCGCGCTCTCTTATCACAAAGCCCTGGCACCCTCTCCATTTCAGCTTTCGCTTTACTGACCTGTCCTTTTGCTCTCCCTCGGAGGGCGGCGGGAAAGCAAGAAGCCCCCGCGACTTGAGGAGGAGAAAACGGGAAGAAACGGGACGAGTCGAACGACAAGGGCAACAGCGCTCGGGCGTTTTTCCGCGAGACATGCCGGATCAGCATCTCTGCTCCTGCCTCCCGTTCGTTCACGCGCGCACGCGGGCCGCCTTGCTCCGGTAGCTGCAAAGAGCGGTGTCTCAATGTGCGCGTTGCGGAGGCTCTCCCGAGGGACGCCGTATCCTACCAGCAGGCATTCCGCGGCTTGTCACTCCTGCTGTCTCCCTTGCTTCCTTTCCTTTTTCTTTCTCTCTTGTCTCCCTGTCTCTACCTCCTCTCCTTGTACACACTCCCTGCACACCCTCTTCCCCCAACTCGCCAACAGCCGTCGATGCGGCTCCATGCCCACCGACGCGCTGATAGTGTATCCGAAAGCACAACCGCGTGAGCTTGCCGAAGATATCTCCTCCAGGCGTTTTTCCTTTCTTTCTTTATTTATACCTCTGCACCCGGCTCTCCAAACTCCTGCGATTCCTTTCCCTTCCGTTCTGTATTTCTTTACTTCTTTCATTTTTTTTTCTTTTCCTACTTCTCTCCGTATACCTTTTGCGATCTTGTCTCCCGTACGAGGCGGACACGGTCCGCTGCCCAAAAAGCGTCCCACGCACCCAGAGCCTGCGCTGGCAGCCCGCGGGGCGACTGCTGCTCCTGACGTTTGTGGCGGCTGCGACGCTATCTCTACTACGGGAGAGCATGCACTCACGCACGCACACATATACACAGGCGCGCGCGCACTGACATCCAAGGTGCACGCGCCGCGGCGGCGTTCGTTCCTGGCACCACCGGTCGGTCGGCCGGTCGGTCTGCAGAGAAGAGAACGACGCCTAATTTAATCAGAGGCGCGGTCGCTCAATAGACCAACGCTGGGCACGACAGCATGCTCGCTGGTCGCCTGCTCTGTGTCCACCTTTCCTCTCTATCTCGTGATCTAGCTTGTTGGTCCTCTTGTCTGCACTTGCGTGTTGCTTCTGCGCCATCTTTTTTTTTCTATCTTTCGATGTGTGTCGGGTTCGTGTCCTATGTTGCGCGCGGATTGTCCGCAGAATGCAATGGCTGGCAGATATAGACTTGACCAGTCGTCTACTAAAACAAGGCAGCTGTTTTGTTTTCCATTTCTACCTGTGCGTATTATGCACACGCTCAATGCACGTTCAATGCTTTAACTGTGTTTGACGAAGGTGAGAACAAAGAACTTGGGCCCGTTTCACAAAGCACTTCGTAGGCTAAAGTTGACATAAAAATTGTAACAGCGCAAACACATACAAACACAAAGTACCAAGGACGAGACATAAGCGCTTGTGTCTCGTCCTTGGTACTTTGTGGTTGCATGTTTTTGCGCTGTTACAATTTTTATGCCAAGTATGCACCAACTCGCCCAGAAAGAAGTTTTAATAGGCTAAAGTTGTTCATAAGAACAAGCGCTATCCAGTCGTCATAGCAAACACTCCTTTAACGGAGGCGGTGACACAATGACGAAATGTTCTTACGAAATAAATTCTCTGCGAATTAGGCCCCTAATATCCTGAAACTAAAGCCACTGCAAGTCAAAGGCGAGTCACTAAATCATTTTAATGAAATTTCATACACAAGAAGCGCGAGGAAGTGTGAGACGTTCAGTAGTTCAAAAGCATTATTAAAGACACCCAGTTAAATCAGCGAATTCCATAAGGAGGGGCACTGCTGCAAGCACAAATTTTATTATTATGCACTTGAACAGGGATGACCAAACTCGACAGTGTGCGCATAAAATGAGTAGTGCGTAAAGAAAACTACACTCGCTGATGGTCTCCGCTCGCAGCCTTGCGTTTAAAATTGTTTCTCTTATCATTCCTGAATTATTTGCAAGTCTGCTATCTCTACCGGGAACGATGCCAATAATCACAATAAATGTCCCCGATTATATCGCTCTATATTTTTTTTTCTTTAAGTACAATTTCCCGATATCCGCTTAGTCGGCACTAAGTTTAGTTGGTAACAAAATCTTTCAGCTTATACTGCTACATGAACTCCTGAAAGAGAAACGTTAGAAAAATATGAGTCTAATTAGGATGTGTTCAGATGCAAATAATAGTAAGTTACACACAAGATGCGACATTCAAGGAGTAAAATGTGAACAACGGCAAAAAAAAGGAATTACATCCTAATGGCAGGTCGTTCATGCGGCGAAGTGCTCGTGCAGCGGCCTTCCTTGCCTTTTTTTTCACTTGCTTGTTTCAGGACAAAGCAGTGAAACAAAAATAACTGATATTTGGTGTAGCGTTCCTAACTAGAACGGCAACAGAAATGACATCATCTAAGTGAGACGGGTGTCGTCCGCCATTTTATTCCAACTTCTTCTTTTTCACTTCTCCTCTAGCACCTTCCTTCGTCTTCTTTCATGCGTCCAGCGAAGACCGCTTCACTCTTCCGGATTTCTTTTAATTACACCTCCTGGGGTAATACTTGAATACGTTTCCAATAGCGGCGCACTCCGTTTGGCCCGAGGCTCCGGCGTACCAGACATTCTTCAATATTCCATGCTGGCATGCAGTCTTAATAACTTGAAATGTTCCGCAATATTTTGAACTTGAGGGCACAGCTCCTTTCCTTACAAGGACATAGTCTCCAGGCTGTATGTCCGGTATCTCGCTACTGTGCCTTTTATCAAAGTTTCGCTTCATGCGGCGCTTGTAGATCTCCTGTTCTTTGACAGTTTTCCTTACTTCCGCAAGTTCGAGGTTCTCTAGGAGACCTAGCTCACGATCTGCAGGAAGTATGGGCGCTGTACCTGAAGTTACAAAATGAGGGCTGCAGCCTAAACTCGTGGTGTATGATCTGTTGTGATGCTTCACAGCGGCCTCGAGACAGCACTTCCAGCCACCGGCAAAGTCTGGATACATCTTCAGATACTGTTTGATGTCTCGTATGGCACGTTCCGCTAGGCCGTTTGCTGCCGGGTGGTATGGAGAAGAATACTTTATCATGATGCCGTGCTCCTGGGCCCACTTTGATAATTTGGCACTCCGAAAAGCCGGCCCGTTGTCGCAGACGAGCGTCTTTGTGTGTTTAAAACACTCAGCTTTGAGGAGGTCTATTACGCTGTTTGCGTCTTCTTTGCCAGCTTTAGCCGCAATCGTCCGTGTGCACTCATCTATGGAGAGCAAGAAAGCTTGCGTTCGCTTGACTCCTTCCCCCTTCTTTTTGAGCTCCGCGAAGTCCAAATGAATTACTTCGAACGGGATGCTTGAATATTCAGGGTTTGTCATAACGTCTGTCGGTTGCTTGAATTTAACTTTGTTCACCTGGCAGAGGTGGCATGTGCGGATGTAATGCCTGATGTCGTTTTTCATGCCCGGCCATGTGAATCTCATGAGCAATTTCTTATAAGTGCGCCAGAAGCCATCATGTCCACCCGATTCAGGGGTGTCGTGGTATAGATGAAGAATCCTTGGAATCATAGTTGGTGGTACGTGATACCTTCCATTGATAAACTGGAGCTCTTCTGTACCTTCCCATAGCTTAATATGATTGATTGTATCTGGATTAGTGCTTGATTCCTGTACAAGTAATCTTGATAGTGCGTCAGCGTCAGTGAGGAGTGGGCCAGGACGGTGCGAAATTACGAAATCAAATTGTTGCAGATAGTTCACCCATCTAGCAATGCGGCCTCTTGGCTGGGCCATGCTCAGAAGTTGAGTCAATGCTTGATGGTCCGTGAAAAGTATGAATTTGGCACCTTCCAGGTAAGTACGAAAGTACTGCACAGCTTTTAAGACGGCCAGAGCTTCCTTTTCTGTGGTACAGTAATTGATTTCGGCGGGTTCCAGGGTATAGCTGTAGTACCCCACGACGTAGTGTTTGGTTTGATCAGCTTGTTTGGATGGCTTCTGGTATAGAACTGCACCGGTAGCATAATGTGATGCGTCCGTGTTCAGCACGAAAGGCAAGGAAAAATCCGGTATTCGCAAGATGGGGTCCGACGATATTAGTTTTACAAGCTCACGATAGACAGCTTCGCACTTCTCGTCCCAATGAAAAGGCACGTCTTTCTGAGTTAAACGTGTGAGGCACCTTGTTCTCAGTGCGTAGTCTTTGATAAACGCCCGGAAGTGTCCTGCAAGGCCAAGAAAAACGCGCAGGGAGTGCACATCATAAGGCTTTACCAGCTTGGAGATTCTCTCTACCGATTCTTGCTTGGTGCTTTTAGTCTGTCCATCAAACACCCTGCCAAGAAATACTACGGTATCTTGAAAGAACGCACTTTTCTTGAAGTTGATTTTGAGTTGGGCAAGACGGGTGTCGTCCGCCATTTTATTCCAACTTCTTCTTTTTCACTTCTCCTCTAGCACCTTCCTTCGTCTTCTTTCATGCGTCCAGCGCAGACCGCTTCATTTGGTAGGACACAGGCTTAAAATGTGATCTTGCATCAAATGTGAAAGAACACGAAGTAACTGCAAACTAGAAATATTTTTAGGGTACAGATAGCGTCCAAAATATGCTGGCCACACCATGTTTTCAGCGCCTGCAGTGCATAATATCATGCCATGCTACATGTCTTTCTATTACTCTCAGGGAGCCATGGCTCAGGTGCTCAATGTGGGCTTCACCTGCTGGGTGAAATGAATGAAAAGGCAAATCAATGCATAAACATAAGACGTATATTTTTAAATAAAGAAAAAGAAACGATGTATAAGAAGCTCAGATTCGTAAATAATGCATTTTTCATAGAAAATAAAAAACAAGAAAATACACCAATTGCAGATCATTAGCAGAACAACAGACGACGTCAAAGTTAAATACAGGTTGCGATGCCGTCTTACAATTGTCACACCAGGTTTCTTTGACGTCACAAGCTGCGACAACTTTCTGTCGGTGTGGGTAAGTTGTTTATAACACAAAAAAACGTAACATGCCGCCTTCAGATATGAGTGCGAAGTCACCGTGCCAATATTTGGATATTTTTTGCGCGTAATGAGTACCCGAACGCGCGCGGACATAGCGAGGTGTGTAACGCTACTTTGATATCATTTGTGTAATCATCCCTGCTGCGTACTTCGTAATTACCCAGCTCCATCTTGTTCCTTTTTTTTCTATTTGTGAATGAGTCACCACTGTTCGGAATATCTCTGTCCGTAAAGGAAATCTACGGTCTTTGTCAATTTATTCATTCCAATACTGCCTTCGCAAGATAAAGGTTGAAATACGTTCTGAAATAAACCCCGAAAGAACACAGTCAGTAGAAAGAAAACGGCACTGTTGCTGCTGCTTACTAAAAAAACACCGCCCACTCGTTTTACTGTTGCTATCCTCGTTGCTGAGAGCACATACGGCAGGAATGCCGAGAAGGCACGAAGGAGTCTCGACGCGGGCCAGGAAACGGGAAACCTGGGGCCGAGAACTGAGTGACGAACTGACTCTCCGCCCGGGTACTTATTTATAACTCAATTTCACACCTCGGCATTCCGAAAATCTCAGGCGCGGAGAGATGAAAAACATGCTAAGAAATCGCGGTTAAGAAATGCTTACCGAGGCGAGAGGAGAAAGCAAATACACGCGGAAGTGAAAGGCAAGCGTGCACGTCGTTGGCATCGCATCCCAGGCCGAGGCGGAATACAAATAAACAAACCGACGCACATCACGGCAGGCTGTCCGCTGCGCCAGCGAAAACCCGACGACAAAGCAGAAATGAAAGATTTGCAAACTTTTGCTCTCTTACTTTCGACATTTCGTCTTTCCGTCTCTTCGCGGCGCTCCTTTTTTCATTTCTTTTGTAATGTCGTCTCGAAGAAGAAAGGAAGAAAAGACGCCCGAAAGGGATTTTGCACTTCCCTTCCAATTCGTGGCTTCACCGCAAAAAGTCAACGAAGCGGTCAAATCTTACTTGGGTTTCGGCGCCATTCCCGTTCCGCCACCGCCGCTCCCATTCCTTTGCCCGCTGACCACTCGCTTCAACAGATCCCGTTCTCCGAGGGCTTAGTTCGGCCTCCCTCTTTCTACCTTGCTCGATCGCTCCCATCTCGCTCTCACGTTTCTCTCATCCTCGCCATCAGACCCTCTTTCACGTCGTCTGCGTTTTTATTTCTCTCCAAAAAGGAATATCCATGTTCAGTACTTTACTTACTTTCTTTTTCTCGCGCATGGCTTCTTCTGACTCTACATTCCCATCGCCCTTCTTTTTCTCATTCTTAAGACGAATGAGACTTGTTCTTTGGTGCAGAAAACAAGTTCCTCACTACCTCCTGAAGGGCCATCTTTCTTTACATTTTCTTTTCTTTCTTCATAACCTTCTCTGACTTTTAACTTTTTCTTTATCTTTCTCTCTTTCTCCTAACATCGACACTGTTGATGGTGATTTCTATATTGGTATTAGCCGTGCTGAAATATCTTGGCATTTGCTAGTTGGACGTCTTTCGGCTCTTCATCGCTCATAATGGATCGAAAGGCCATCGGTAATCGCCCCTCGTTTCGAAGTGGGGGCCCAAAAGAAACAATAAGGAAACCGAAGAAAGGTTGGGTCCAGAAATTGGGCATTTTCAGTTACGACAATTCTCGTCTCGCAGCGGCGACAACCTCACTAACATTCAGGTCTCTTTTCTCCCGTTTCCTTGGCAGTAATTGCAGGAACAAATCAGATCGAAAATAAGACAAAAAAGAAGAAGAAAACGTCATTTCTCAGAAGTTTCCGCTAAGAAGCAAGTTCGTGCGGTCAAGCCATTCTGAAAATAACGTGCGCTGCCAGTAAAGAGTGCAATAAAAGGAAAAGAAGCAGAAGCACTCTATAGAGCGCTCAATCACATAGTTTCCGCTCGGGTAACCGAGTCAACGAAATTTGCAGGCCAACAGCAATGAGCCAGTTTTGAAGTTCCAGAGACTTTCTGAACAAGAGTTGCGAGTATTTTTCCTACAACGTTACGCAATCGCTCATGACGGCGTCGGAGCCTTCGCAGTTCTTTACTTATCAAAGGACAACATGACGTGAATGCTACGCAAAGCACCGGAGTGCGGGAAGATAAGTGTGGGGTTAGCGGGAAAATGCACGAACCTCTTTAACTCTTCTTTCTAATAAACACACAACTGCCCAACTTGCGGTCCTTTTCGACAGCCATCTTCCTTCAGTCGGTTGCTTTGCTCTGCATTAACGCCATCAACTTCAACCAAGTCATAAAAATCGTTATGGTAATCCACGGGGAACATATTGTCGTTACATTTTCTCTTGTACATCGTCTGCTGATATGTGCTGATGAGCGTCACAAAACCGCGGTGCTCTGTGCAGCTGGAATCAATGGCACTTTCCAGCGCTTCAACCTCTAGTGTCTCGAGTCTTGGACGCGAATAGACTAAGTTCTTTAATTAATAGCGCACATGCCTCTTATTCACGCGGCGTCCATTTCGCATGTTCCTGAGTCACCGTGTGAAGAAAAATCACTCCGAGAAAAAAAGAGATTTTGGCTCGTACCAGTTCACTTAACTTGAGTGCTCCAAAGCACTCGAGTTTATGGCCAACGCACATTCTTACCATGTGTATACGTGGGTCACTTTTGTGGCACTGCAACTGCACTGCGGTTGAGCTGTTGTGGCACTGACATTGCACTTCTCTGGCATTCTTGTGGAGATCCCGTGGGACGGTTCCGGCACTAGTGCGGCGCGCTTTTACCATGTTTGTTGTCCGGCAGTGGCATGACGCAGCAATGTGGCGCAGCCGGAACCCTGGTCACGCGTGCAAGCGCTCATTTACGACTTGAAGAAAGGACTGTGTGTACGTGAATAGGCTTGGCGTATTAGCAGCAACTTCGACGTTGTTTCACTAAGGTAGTAATCGGCGTGAGGTGCGCAACAACATGGCGCTAGAGTGCATTAAAGGTAAGGCTAAAACAAAAGTGACGCTGATGTATCTTTCAAGTACGTAATTACTACTGCCCATTTTTCTCGTGGTTGCAACACGACCCTTACCGCGAGTGATGGAACGTCAAGACCATAGGCATAGGCGCCGACTATGAAAGGCGGAGGAGGGGGGGGGGGCGGCGCTAGCCTAGCTCTTTCCGAAGATTTTAGGGTGGGGCATAGGCCTCCCCAATAAACAACGTAATGCAAATGCAAACAACGCTTTGCAAGATGAATTTCCTGGCATCGTCAAACTTAGCAACGTAATTACGAAGTCGGGATTACGACGCAAGCAATGAAGCCAATCACCTTTGGAGTCTTTCATGATGTCTGCTGGCCGGTGGCGATAAGTGTAAACCTACATTAACGTCCATCGATACGGGTATGCCTACGTTGTGAGGAAGCCGACATCCGCCGAAACTTCTTCACAATTTCTTATTCCGCTATTACTGAAGTGCACCCGCCTGCGTGACCCTTTACAGACCTCCTGTGCATCCTCCAGCGTGGACAACCTGCTCAGTCTCTCCCTCTTTGCCTCTTTCTGTTCGTTCTTTTTCTTAAATTCTGTATAGAGTAGTAAACGGAACGCTCATCTGGTCGACCTCCTTGTCTTTCCTCTCTCTCTCTCGCTCTCTCTCTCTCTCTCTTTCATATTCTCGTATGTGTAACTATACTCTCCACCTCGTTCATTTAATACCAATACATTACGTCCGGAGCATTGAGGAATATCTCATTCGCCCATTGCATGCAAAGCTGTACAAAGCTGAAGCAGTACAAATAAGTTTGAGAAGGGAAAGAGGACTATATTCAAGGAATCGACAACACTTCTTATCAAGATTAGCTAGCTGCGGCGCAAAGTTTGCTCCGAAAGCTACACAGCGTGCTTCTCGAGCAGATGGCGGGATTTTGGACGTGATTTCTTAGTCAATATTTTTTTTTTGCGATAGGAATTATATGAACATATCACGCGAATTTCCGCCATCACTGTCACCGTCGGCTTCGCCGTGATGTTCCGTATCAAGTTCAAGTGCGATAACATCGCGGCCGCCCGTCGCATGCACTACGTGCGATCGTGCAGCTAGCGAGGGTGAGCCGGTGATGGTAGCTTGATGCGGTGTCCTCTCGTTCTCGCAAGTGGGGAAGGTGGGGAGGGTACGCCGTCTTCCCACGCGCACAAGGCAAGGGGGGAAGGAGGAATGTTAATGCGCATCTACTCCAGCTTCGGCGGCTGGTCGCGGCCGCGTGCGTCCTATATTGACGGCAATCTGCGCGGGTTTAGTGGTTAGTAATGTTAGGTTAGTTAGGCTAGTTAGGCTAGTGGACTTGGGAGATCATGGCTTCGTGTGCGCTATGTTCTGGCGCGCGTAGTTTGCGTTGAAACGAGAGGTAGTTCGAAGGGGAATTCGACGGCCGATGCTGCCAGTGTTCATCACGCCAGCGGTCTGAGAGCGAGTGTCTGCGACCATCGAGTTAATGTGTTAGTTTGTTTTTAGTTAGTAAACAAATGTGTACAGCATTTTATACAGCTAACACAATGAGTGACCTTACTTCGTATAGCTGTCTAATAATTTGCTATCGCAATCAATCGCCTTTCGGGCGAAACTGCGACTTTCATTAACTACATATATAAAGTCTCCTTGTTTTGAGTACGATAATCGCGAGATATCTAGTCACTGCCAAACGAAACAACCAAGAAATTCCCTCTCGTTGACGAAACGAGACATGGCGCATTGCGTTTAGCAGAACACGTAACAATTTTGCTTCATTCCTTATTCGTACATGGATTACTCTAAAGCAAAGAAGGCCTGTTGGGGCTCGTTGTCCAGCTCAATTTTTTTAACATCACCGGCGTCAAGTGATTCGCGCGGCGCCGAAGCTAAACGTGTCAAGCAGGAGCAGGATCCCTGCCCTGATAAATACCTCAAAAAAAGAAGAAAAATAACGAAGAACCGACACTCGAGAAGACATACGCTCTCATAGCAGGGAAGGCAATCTATATCAAAACACAACCTACCATGGCACGCACAAAAAAAATCAATGAACGAAAAGAAAAGCACTTATAAAGAAATTAAAAGTAAAACCTATGCATAAGCAAGCTGGCAAAAAAAAAGAAAGAAGCCGTAAACGGCTTCCATTCGCCAGCAAAAACGCAAAGAGCGCGCGGAATCACTTTAAGAAGGTAAGGCATAGAGCCCACCGGCAAATTAGGTGTATGCGCCCGGAGGCAAAACTTTGCATTCTGCGGAAGACAGGTTCCGTGGCTTTTGAAATTCAAATGAGCCGCACCCACAATGGAAAGTAATAAGAGAGAGAATGGTCGCCACAGGGAGGGACACGCTTGCCTTTTAGGGAGATTAAATTGATTCAAAGCGCATTAGGGGCGAAGCCGAGCTGGACCTATCGCGCGACGTCTCGCGACAGGGCTTCTTTGTTTATTCTCTTTTATGTCCTGGAGCCTCGCCAATTTTCTGGCTATCTCTTTTTATATACATATAGAGCCTGGGCGTTGCGCAGGATAGCCAGAAAGTTCATTTTCACTGAGTTCATAGTGTTATTAACGTCTGGTGCTTTTATCCCTCACTCTCCGGCCTTGCTTTCAATGTTTAGCCATCAATTTAATCAGGGAATATCGCAATATAATTATGCGTTACTTATAAAGCCTGCTTGCTTTCAAATGCTTCCCGCATACTACGCGTTTTCGGATAGAGTACATTATACCTTATGAAACGGAGGTCACAGCATGATTATTACTTATTCTTCCTTTTTTTATATATAAATGAAAACGGTAGCCTTATTATAAACAAAACTTGCTAATTTTGCAGTAAACGGACACATGGCTCCTGTTCTTTGTGTTGCCATTACATCCGCACATTAGAAGCGCATTCGGTAAGCGGCAATCTACTCATCAACAATTTATTATGGAGTTAATCGTTTGCCTGCAATACTTTTGTATTCTACTGACGTATGTGACCTCAGTCAATCAAGGTTTCCCTCCATAGATGAACCCCATTAAGATATGCTTGGTTTAGATTAATTAGGAAGTGAAAACGTACGATTTTAATGTTCAGTAAATGGCCCTGCAAAATTTGTGTGTGCGGGAACAATGCAGAAGCAAGTATTAATACATGATATTCATTCATTCATTCCATAATAACATTTTATATACTTGCGAAAAAAATTCGCACAATGCGTAACTTCGTTCAGTCACTATATTATTGGCCCTCTTTGTATGTAGTAATGATTTCATCTGGTTTAGGTGTTTTCCAACCACCCTTTCCCCGTCTTTAGGGCTCGTCTAACAAATATAAAAGAAGAAAATACGCTTGCATGAGGGATAAGCTTCTGTGATAATAAACGCCCGGAAACCACATTTCATCTGTGAAGGCGCCAACAGAGCGGGTTCGCTGCCTTCAACAACAGCTTCAACATTGTATAGTTCGTAATGTATATGGTAGGTATTATAGTTATTAATGGCTCCCACTGACGCAAAACAAAATTCAACGCAGTAATTGTCCATATCGACGCTGTGCAAACACCCAGGAAATCCATCTTAACGAACCTAGAGAGGTCAAACGACATCAGTGATGCATGTTGTGCTTTTAGTATCTTCCAAATGCCATTTCAAAAGTAAAGTCATTACTAGCACTGCCTTAAGGAAGTTTGCCTTGCCTGCAAATGCATTCACTCTACTCTAACCATGAGTATTAGGCGTTACAGGAATCAACGTTGTTTCAACAAGCAATCATTCGAGAAACCACTTCCTCCCGCGCGCTAATGAGCGTGGCTGGCCTCGTGACACTTTCACACCTAAATTCCTAAACCAGTTATATGAACACATCAGAGATACCTTCATACAATCCACGTTTTGCTCAGCTTTCGGCGGTGCACTTCTACAGCCGGAATAGTAATAATGGCTCGAGACCATTCGGCCACGATGTACGTTATCACCGACAACCTGACAACGCACATTCGCCACATTTGCCGGATGCAGTCAAACCATTTTGTTTGTCTGCCAGAATGATGAACCATGGGTGTCTTTCTCTGCAGTAGTAAACACTCATCGCGCCTACCACCTCAGTTTCACCACCTCAGAAGGTTCACCTTTAGCCATGTGATGCCTACGACAACCCGAAGTGCGTATTTACCTTCTAGCAAGCTACTATAAATTGTTTGCGTGCATTCTAGTTTGACTGAGTCCGTATATGCACTGTCGGTTCTTCCACTCGGATCAGGTACAGCGGCGCAGTGGTTAACTCATCGAGATCAATCAGACTACAGGGTTTATTTCCTCGTCACGATATCGAGGGTTTCGAAGCTTGCTGCCTTCAGAGGCGCCGTTGACTATTTTACCCAACAACTGGCTATTAGGCGCGCAATACTGCGCGACGCAAATGCAGCCTAACAGGGTCTTTTGACAGCTATTAGTCGACGGTACTGAGACCACTTGTATCGGAGATGTGAGAAACGCCTCACCAGGTGATCGAGAAAGGACACAGCATCGTGTTACAGTGGCTGCAGGGTCATTGCGGTATCTCCGGCAACGACCTCGCCGAGAAAGCTCCTAAAAGAAAGCATATGCAGGAACAAACCTTGTTTCAATAACTTCATCAAGGACTGACGCAGCCGAGCACCTAAGCAAGGTAGCGCACGATTTGACATTGCAGAGGTGACACACACTTGACTTTCCTCACCATCGGTAACATTCACTCGACCCTTCTGTGCAACAGCGCCTGTGAGAAAACAGTATTTCGTCGTTTACACGTGAGCGTAGCATTCACCAACGCGTACTCGTTCTTGATTGGAATGATCGAGAACGATGAATGCAATGCCTGTGGTGGCGAAGAAACTGTAGAACACCTTCTGGGCTAGTGCCCGTCCTTCGAAATTGGTAGGCTTGCCTTCCGCACAGCTTTAGATAATTTAACGGAAGATGTCTCTTGTTGGACAAGATATTGGGACCATGGCCTCGCTTATCACCGCTACAGAAGCCACAAAAGCCCTTCTGTGATTTCTGGGTGCTACAGGACTGAGAGACCGCCTGTGATAGAGCGCTGAGAATTTTCGCTACGTCGCCGACATCAAAACTGGACTTCCTATCTTTCTCTTATTCTTTCCCTCCCTCTTTCACCTTCTCCCAGTGCAGGGCCCCAACCATGGTTCATTCCTGGTTAACTTCCCTGCCTTCCATTTCTCTCTCTCTCTCTCTCTCTCTCTCTCTCTCTCTATGAAAGCGTACCTTGCGTTCGAGGAAAGCCTCATCTCTCAGTTTTTAGTGTTTGCAGAAGTCATTTCTGATATATAATTTCCGCGACCAGCGACGTAAGTGAAAACAACAAAATTTGATAACCGAACCCCCGGCTTTTGACCCGTCACCCGCTTTAGGTACTGGCAATATGCTGAACGCTCTTCTTCCCCACTACCATCTTCAACATCAGCAATCATGTAGTGAGCAAGAATGTAATCTACTCTGCATCGCGGCCATTACCAGCGTACATGAAGCCTCGGGCTCGCTCCTTCCCGACGCGGGAAGGATCGGCTGCGTGGGCCGCCGGGGACCTTCTCCGTCGGCGTCGTCGCTGCTGGGAGGCGCAGCTCAAAAGTTCGGAGCTAGAAGACCAGCTCTGCGCCATCCGGCAAGCCGAAGATGCCGCCCGCGAGTCCAACGGCTTCGACCCGCCACCTGAGGCCACCACATCCAAGACTGCCGAACCATTCTTCTTAATGAGGTTTATTTTCTTCTGCATTGTGTGCATGCAGACATCTTTCCCAAAGCCATATTATCCAGCCGTCGATAGGCGGAAAAGGACGCAGCTAAATGCGTAACCCTATTTTTCGCTGAAGAACGTGCGTACGTTTGCCACTTCGGCCCAACTGAACTGCAAGTAATAGCATCGCGTAATTCCTTACTCGCCGTATGACCGTGCGCTCCCGGAGAGATAGCCATCATGACTTTTGTGGATGCTGGAGAGGTTAGCCGATAGCCGTGTGGCTTCACGTGCTACTATAAATGAAATTGGGCAAAATTATGGCTCCAGACATCATGAACACTTAATGGCAACAGGCGAGAGACTTGAACACACTCAGTGCTACGATTACAAAAAAGCACAGTAAGACAACAAATTCCTTGATGAATACGTGTTCATTGCCCATCGCTGCATTTCTAACCCAATATTTTGTTGAAAATGGTCAATTAGCAAGGCCTCAAAGCCGTCTGAAGCCAGAGAGAAGTTTAGACAAAGTCAAGTACTACTCATCCTTGCCATGCTGGCTGACCCGCCATACTTGCAGCTCCAGGAGACACCATATATAGCGCCAGAGTTCCCTCTAGTAATCTTTCTGGAAAACTCGTGCTTCATAGGCCGATCACATCCGCAGCCCTAGACGCGTCCCCGATATTCGCAACGTAGCCGGTCTGGTTTCCCTGTGCGAGACGAAGCAATGTACCGGTGTGCACCGCCCGATGTTTCCGAACCGTCTTATGCTTTGTTAACTTCTGACCGGAGCCCGTAATCAGGTGCGTCCACTTGGCGTGAGCCGCTCCGCTGATCCTCGGTCGAGCGACTTCGGCACCCCGCCGGCGCCACCTGCGACGGTCGCTTTGGCAGGTGTGAATTTTTGATGGCGCGTTCGGTCGGCTGGCGACTCGGCAACGACACGGACCGCACGTCGCCTGCCTCCGCCGCCCGACGAAGAGGACGACGCGCGGACGCACTTTTAGCTGCGAATTATTCATGGCCGCACGGGCCTTTCCGCGAAACCTGATCGAGGGGAAAACGACGCAGATGTGATAGAGGCAGTCGAGGGAGGAGGATTGGCGAAAGCGGCGAGAGGTAGAAAAGGTGGCGCTTGTACGCTCTTTCCCGTGGGACGTGATTCACAACTCTGGGCCTGCTGCCACCACCGCCGACAACGTGTGAACTAGCGTGGTGCCTTGTTTATACTGCACATGATAGACACGCGGAAGACGTTGGCGCATGGATTCTATGACAAACATTACGATGGTCTGCTCAATGTTAGCTGTTTTTGTCAGTTTCTATGTTGTTAAAACCTTGATATTTTTTATCTCCTACACACACGCGCACGCACGCACGCACCCACAAACCCGTAGGATGTCATTGCGCATTTGTGCCAGCTACGAGGCGTTCCAACATTTAAATTATTCACATCCATATATTAATCTTGTCGACGTCATTAAAGCAACGATGCAAAGAGAAAGAAGAAGGTCTGATAATATCACATCAAATGCAGAACAGTGCAACAGAATCATTTGTTGCTAACACTAAACATCGATTCAGACACTTCTAATTCTCACTGTCTTTATAGATTTTCTTTTCGCTTTCACCTGCTTTAATACTCATGCCGAGTTGTTTTTAGTATGCTACAAGAGCGATGATGTGGTGCAGAATTATTTTGTACCTTTTCACGACTCTATGCAAGGTCCCTAAAGCTGTTTTTTTTAATTAGAGACAACAATGAAAGCTTTTATTGGCCAGCACCATGCAATGTTAACGTTACAACGCGTAAAAAAACACGAAGCAAAAGAAAAAAATTAGCAGACTTTCGGCAACATCGGCAGATTTTGAACATTGCACTTCGTTAAAAAGGTGCCTTCTCAGCTGAAAGCCATTACGTGAAGTGAAGTCTGCTCAGGCAAACGAAAGGGGAAAACGGCACTAAATGTTTTGACTGGGACGACGAATGAGAAATGTGTCGTCCTTTGTCACGATCGGTCTTTTGTCCCGCTGTCCTCCAACCAACATCCCCCCTCCTCCCTCTCGCACCTTTTTTTGTAGCGTTCATTGGCATATTCCTTCTTCGCTATGAAAAATGCGCATTGTAAGGAGTGGGCATTAAGATTGTTCAGTTGTTGTTCGCCTACGTGCACCGAAATGTAAACGCGCGTGCGTTTTTGCATTCTGTTCACACTCTAACGTGACATGCACGGCCGGTATAATCCTTTCCTCAACTTCGGACTACAAAGGAGCGTGGCGAGTTCAGTCTTGCACCATTCACAAAAATTAATAGGCCAGCGACCGGTAATGCACCAAAGTGTACAAAGGAACATCTATATAGCACTTAACAAAAAAAACCAGTAGGGCATTGTTAACTTATTGTTGTTCTTCTATATTTCCCGCGAAAACACCTTGCATTTGGCCATTTCTTTCCTTTTTCCTTGAATTTCCCCAACACCGTGCTCTCTTCCTTCATAACGGCGAGCCTATGATGTGGCAAAAAAAAAACGAGAGAAACACCGTCCTCAAGCAGGGATCTTTTATAATCGAATCTCGCCGCCCAGCGCTCAATCTCAGCGTCACGGCTAAAGCGCCGTTCGCTTCGCGACGTGCAGCTTCACCCGGTGGTATATAGTCTTCGAGGGCGGTTTCGCCGCGTGGTACCCTCGAAGAGGAGGACCTGCCCCTCCGCCCTCGTCTCGCGTTCACGCGAGTCAAGCAAGAGGGGCGCGTAGGCCGAAGAGAGATCGATGACGTAATTCGCTCCTCCTCCAAATTGCTTCTTCCCCCTATTCTTCTCCAATTTGTACTCTTTGTACACCACGCTCAATCTTGGCCCATTCGGGGCCCTGACGCCCTACACAAAGGGGCCACGTACGAGAACCTTCGTATACGTTCCCTGTAGTGCGTGCGTGCTCCTATGTACGTGTTTACGTGCGTACGTGTGCGCGCGTGAGCCGTACAGCTCTTCCATTGTGTCCACGGTCTGGGGACCGTACCCGACCAAGCCTGACAAGCTGCACGTACCATATACGCACACTCATCGGCACACAACGCCCGACTATTGGCGTCTCTAGAAAGAGGCCACTGACGAGACAAGATCCCAACGCAATCTTCCCCGGCGCCGCCCAGAGCTGCCTCGATCTTCCTATGTTCTCCCCCGTCGCCTATTGCGAATGTGTCCAAGGCGTCTGTGTGATTAGCGCTTAAACGCGCCACCTCATATGGAATAAATGAAGGTCTGTGGTAGTTGGCCTGATTGTAGAACAGCAAATCTTGGGATTTCAGCCATCGCAAGGGTTCCTAGCTTAAAAGGCCGTAGGCCTTTAGGTTGTTTTGACAATCTGTGTGCTTTGTGCAAGACGCACCTGAAACAAGATCCTTTAACAGCCCTGTCTATAGTGTCTGAAAAATTCCCGCTATTCCGCAGCTTGATGTCTCTGCGCCTTGTTACGTGACTTCGCAAGCGAAGCTTTGTAAGATATACTCAGGCAACGGAGTTTTCGTTGTAAGCTATCATGCTTCTTTTGAATTAACATGTAAAGGATGTTCGGCGAACTGAGCCCGAACTGAGAACATTATAATATTTCAACGCACCATGCAGTGATGGTAACGACAACCGCTAACCGACTATACCGTTCTATAGAGCCTGCCGCTCAACCTTTCGAGCTGACAAAAATGAACATCGAAAAAGAAAAAGGAAGAACCTTCCTAAACTTAAAATGCTGAGCCAGACAACACAGCAAATTTAGATTGACCATTGTTATTCCCACCGTCATCGTCAAGTTTTTTCCCCGCAGAAGGCCTTGCCATCGCAAGCTGGACATTAATGATTACAATCCGTGCATGCCGCGGGCACACGGAGAGCATAAAGTGTATTATAATGCATCCAATACATTGTACAAAGCGCTACATCAAAACAGAATGGAAATACGGAACGCTGAAGCCCTCACCCAACATTGCACGCAACCATTCCAGATCATATATTCTTGAGGTCGTATATTCTTGCGCCAGAGGTATACAGCACGACGGAAGCATCGACGATCAAGGTGCGACCGAGAGTGAGGCGTACAATCAGTGAATGAAGAAAACTGTGAGTGTCTGAGAAATATTGTTCAGTTGTTTCGTAGCAGCGTGTGTGACATTACTCTTTTATTACACATCAAAGATGAACGATGACACGAGGTGCTTTATTCTGCAAGCTCCAGTCCCTAAAGTGATGCCGACGTGGGCATGCCGACGTACTTTACAAAATTGCGATGAAATCTGAGGCATTAAAGGTGTATTCTAGCCCGCTTTGGCGTGCCAAGAAGTAATCATTACGTCACCTCACTGGCGCGACCAGCGCGCCCCCTTGCGTGGCGCTGGAGGAGGCAAGTAGGCCTAAGCCAGTTAGTGTCAGTCCGCTTATTGCGGGCGTCTGGGCGGACACAACCGCCGGCCTGATCGGCAGTCTGGACCACGCCCCCGGATCATTTATCAAGAGACGTTTCGGCGCCCCGACCTGCCGCGTTGTGCGCTTGTTTTCTTCGTTGCTTTCCCGCCTCCTCCTCCATTCTTGCGAACCTCGCAGCTCATTCCAGCGCACCGAATCCGCTATCTAAATGGCCTTTGCGTGCCCTGTTCAATTCACCGTGATCGAACTGACGCAAAGTATAAGTGAGCGAATGGAAAACTGTTCAGGGGGGCTTTCTACAAGAAAGGCACCAGTGCGCACCACCGTCTCACGTTTTTTATGGTATACTAACTCCGCAAGATAACTAAAATGCGAAACTTCGCCACTCCACCTGTATACATCCCACGAGGCCAGTGAGCCAGTAAAGACGCCCGCAAAGTTTGGCGAACACACCACTGTAGCGTCTTCAAGAAATGCAGCACGAATGCTGGTAGAGTAGCACCGGGCTTCGTTGGTATAGCTAGAGAGGCGAGAGATAAGGTGGATAAAGTTTGATACATGAAGATTAGCATCACGGCCAACGGGACGCTCTGTACACAATGTTCGTCAAAGCGGGCATAAAAACAGAGAACAAACGGTCCAATTTTACGAGAACAAAAAAAAAGAAAGAGCAAACATTTTTAATTTTAATAAAGCAGGGACGTTAGCAGGTGGGGTCTTGTCCCTTCGCGGCTACTCTACGCAGTGGAAAATCGTAAAGGGAAGGAAAATAAGAGAGGAAGAGAAAGAGAAAATAAAACTGCCCTTGCTACTATATGCACTACCCCAGAGCAGAATGTACATTCAGACCATGAACTTGACGCAGACAATCAAGTTGATGATTTGTTTTGTATCTAGAGAGGGTCTTAATACTAATATTTGATGCGTAAAAGCGATCTCATTGTATGCCCTGTGCAGCAGCATCTGCATGCAATGGCGGCATACTCCGACAGGCACCCCGTGCCTTTAGTCTTTTTCTCTACTAGAAACATTTCAAAGATCGGGCAGGCTGCATCACGGACGCAACCGAAGTAGGGTACGTCAAACGTCTTGTGCATTCTGCAGACGGCGCATGAGCACTGGGCTACATAAATGACGCAACCAAATGCACGAATTACGCGTATTCCCGGATTAGAAAATTTACATGCCTAACTTGTGTTACAGCCAGTGCGCGTCTGGCGGTATAATTTTGCAACCGGGCTCCCTCCCTACTCGTAATAGGCCTGTTTGTTTTGCAGAGGGTGTCCGGGCTCTAGGATAAAGAAATGACCGCCCTACTGCTGGCACTCGAGACTGCCCTGCGCCGCTCGAACCCGCCGCAGTCGTAGGTAGCTGGGGCACCTGCACTTGCGCTTCTTATGAAGACGAACACGTTCTGCCCTATGCTCAAAGGGGCTGTATTTCCCTAAGTCTCTCTACCTGAGTCTGGCCGCGCTATTTCTGGACCCTGCGCGTCGAATGTAAGGGAAAGGGCATAGCCGAGCAAGCGTTAAATTTCTGTAACAAATCGCACACTTGTAAGCCTTAGAACTCCTGACGAACACCAGTATGAATTTGATAAATCGTACCTAGTATTGCATAGTGAACTCTATCAAACGCGATCATTCCTGCTCGGATGTGCTAATGTACTGCCATGCTACGCCTCTGTCAACGACGTGCGAGAGGTTAAATTTAGCTGCGATTGCGTCATGCGTGGCGGCCGAACGTGGGGCCAAAGGAGCTCGCGACACGTGCATGATCTAATAACGACTTTATTCCTCAAACCAGCGATAACAAAGTGAAGCGTATGACGTCTATTCACGCATTAGAAAGCTACATGCCCAGCTTATGATGAAGCTAGCGGGGGTTATACTATGTGATCTTGGAATCGTGCTCGCTTCCTATTTGCAGTGGACCCGCCGTATAGTAAAAATGTGGTGGGCGCGAATCGGCATCCCTCTGTCTTGCTGCCCACCCCATTTCTGGGCCCTGCGTGTAAAACGTGAGGATTCCATAACCAAGCAAACGTGAGATTTCTGCAACAAGTGCGCACTTGTAGGCTTTATGACTGCTGATGAGCACTGGTTGGAGTTTGTTTGTTTATACCTCCTATGGCTGAGTGAGCTCGCTCTCAAACGTGACCACTCACGCTCAGATCGACAAATTTATTGCCGAGCTATGCCTTTCTGCAATGATGAGCGAGCGGCCAAATTTCGCTCTTATTGCTTCATTTGCGGCGCGACAGCCCCGCCAGCTGTGCATGCGACACATGCATAATCTAATGAGCTTTTCTTTCCCCCACACAACGATGCCAAATTGGGGTGCGTGGGTAGGACGGTTCTGAAGATACAAGCAGTAATGCTATAACATGTTTACGTGGCATATAATTTGAGCAAGCGACCCCCTCTGACCAATTTTCAAGACTTTCACGTCAGAGAGGGAGAGAGACCGAGAAATTTACAGAAAGGCAGAGGTCGGCCTGAGCTATAACTTGCTGGGGCCTGCTACATTGGGGAAAAGGGCCAACGGGACGCTTTTTTTTTTCATGTCAGAACTTTCATGGAAATAAATTCAATTCGATTCGAGCAGCACAACGGCAAGGCCAGGCCAAGGATGCTCACAGTTCACGAAAACGGTTGCCGTCCTTGTTTCTTCGAGTCGCCTGCACCTTCAGCACAGAGCTGCACGTACGAGATTTCTCTTTCTATGAGCTACTTTCGCGTTTAGCACAAGCCTCTGCGTCTCTTCTTCCTAATTTCTGAGTGTTCGAGAATTCAACCACGTTGCTTAATTACATGGTTCCACGCGTAGCGATCAAGAGTGCTGCAGAGCGTTTATGACGCCGTGCAATATGTTAAAAAGCTGTGTACTCCCGCAAAAATTACCTCATCGCGTTTTGAGGTCTTCGACAAAGCACCACTAAGCTTTGCACCATTAAACTCGGTATATCATCATAATTTTCTTTTCTCTTTTGGAGAACAAAGGAAGAGACGGATCAGCTTTTCTTTTTTTTACGCGGACAAAATAACTTGAGGTCGTCAGGCCTACAAGACACACATATTGGAAGTACCCAACATGTGCTGGCATATAATGTCATAGCGTTGAAAGACGCACCTCATTCCTCTTGCATACCGCTATTGTGTCCCTCTCCATCCCACTATGTTTCTACGTAAAGAACCACTTTTTACCACCAAAACTGCCGTATGTTTTTTGAACGATGTGTTCTTGCATGTTAATAGCCCAATAGTTTCGTAGCGCTTCCTCTCTCCATAAGATACCGCTTTGATAATAGTCCTTGTATAGCACATGCCTTCAGGTCCTTGCGCTTCAAGGCCTCTGTTAAGGTAGTAGTGCTGTTTGGAATATTTTTTTTGCCTGTGACCAATTTTAGTAGATTGTAATTATTTCACAATGTATCTTTAGTGTCCTTCGGACGCTTCATACTTATTGCCATAATTTTATTACATGTATCTTTTACGCAATTTAAAGCGACCGTCTTTTGGGCCCCTTTACGGCCCTGCTACATTCATTGCTCGTAATTTATCGCTTCACTTTGAGCTCATTACCACTGCCCTGGCGCTCTTTGCTCATACTTCACTCTTGCGCGACAAAACACCATATTCATCAATTGTAGGATTTTTTCTCGCAGCTGCCCTGTTTGCGTAGTGCAAGAAAAAAAAAGATTATGCCACTCAAGCAATGACAGAACGGAGTAGAAACCAATAGATTTGTGGTCTTATCGACGATGCTGTTGCACTGGTCAACAAAACATTGTGCTTGCTTCAAAAGCGCTGCCATGTGCTGTTGCTCCAACATCGCCGTAGGCTTCCCATCGCGTCATACTGACCACCTATAACAATTAAAAATAGTGCCTATTTGTGATGTGGTTTAGGTGTGCTTGCTCAAAGCAAAGAAAAGAGTGAGGGTATTCTTCCTTACACCTGTATTATTGAACTGTCTGCAAGATAAAAGCTACGCCGAAGCCTCTGCAAGAAGCTAATGGACTTTGGACAAGTCATGGCAGAATATTTTTGCGTATTTGCCACGCTTGTACACAAAACGAAGTTTTCTTAATTTAGAAGTGAATGCGTTCCTGGGTGTCTGAAAAGTACTATGAACTGCGCAATGTTTGCAGCATGATCACACAGAGAGAGAGAGAGAGATAGGAACTTGCTAATAAATCCAAGATAGGTTTGCCTTTCGCCATGTCTAGCAAGCTACTGTAAATGGAATTATTAGGAAAAGTATAATACACACAGTGCACGCCAAAGACACACGAAATGCACCGCAACACGCAAAACACAAAACTAATTAAAGTATCCCATTGAGACCAATGTCTCTGAAGAAGGTATAAGAGGAAGCTTTAGCTCGGGTGCTCCTATTTAAATACATGTAAAAGCAGAATTCGTCTTTCTCGGCAACCACTACACCCAATTTCACCAGGTTTGTTGCATATAAAAGAACAACTTAAGGTCTAGTGACTGTTGGTTTCAAATTTTTTATTTACTTTGTCAATATTTTATTAAAAATTGCCAAAAATATAACATTTTGAGGAAACAAAACTATCAAGTTTACAACATTGTAAGTCAGCAATGAAAAACAATATCCCAATTCTGTGAATTGCATCTCATAGAACATCTAAAGCGGACAAAATTGATGTGTTACGCTTGAATCCTCAAAAATTTAGCATTATGAAAATACAGCTTTCGCAGACCCCTTGTACACAACGTAACGAATTCACGTAACCTATAAACTGACATATCGGATTTGTCCACTTTGAATGATCTAATGGATGCCATCTACAGAACCCCGATTTATGTTCCTGATGCAGAGCTATTAACTTGTAAACTTCGTGCTTCTATTTTTTCAAACTGTCAAATTTTCGAAAATCTTTTTTTTTAATTCAGGCCCTAAATCGAAATTTCGCTTCCAACTGTCACCATAATTTAGATTTCTCTCTCAAATGCAACAAATTTCATTAAAATTGGTCGAGGGGCTATCTCAGAAAAACGTTTTTACGTTTTACATGTATTTGAATAGGCCGCGTCGGAGTTGGGCCCGAGCTAAAGCTTCATCTTAAAGCAGTTTCTCTAACCTAACTTAACCTAACCTAGCCTGACAAAAAAATCAGAGGACAGCTAAGCCCTTCTTATCAGCTGCGAAAGCAGCAATGTCCAATCGAGCGATTTTTGCGCTGCGAGTAATGTGCCATAGCGGTACGTGCTGCCCCAGCCACAAAGCAGCAGTAGCCTGCGGTGCCAACCCCACATGCCACCGACGTTCTGCGCGACGAGAGACAGAGGGAGCAGCAGGCGCCACCAAGGCCGGCAGGAGCGTGTAGAAGCAAGGCCCAGTGGCAGTGAGAGAAAGAGAGAGATACTGACGGCGCGACGACCTCCGAAAGTGAGAGGGAAGGTGACGTGGCGTTGCGGCGATATCCTCTCCCCTTACGCAACACCAAGAGCTATCGCGTCAGCAGGTGTACTCTTTCCCACCTGTGCTCCGTCGACGCGCTCTCGCGACGTGGCGTCACAGCCAATGGGAATTCACATGCCGTTTCACTGTTACAGAAGACAGACGCCGGCTTTTTCGCTCAATGGACCATTTTACACTTCCGCATCGAAAAGCAAAGTTGGGAATTTCATGTCGTACTCTTAAGGTTCCTTCTGAATCGGTGGTGCAGTTTATAGCTGAAAGGCACATGTGGTGCGAACGCACGGATGTACCAGCACAACTCTTGAGTTCCCAAGTGCAGGCATTTTCTGCAAGATAAACATCGTCTCATCCCTGGTTCCTGCGCTCGGTAAGTGTGTGAGATCAACCGACAATCAGGTGAGTGAAGAGCGCTGCTTTCTAAGGCGTTTATCATAAGGAAATTAATACGAGGTGAAGATATCACGTCGGCAGTTGAACGAGTCACGGTTGTTGTTCTTGTTCTTAATGTTTTTGTTCTTGTGCTTTTTGTTGTTCTGCTTATTGTTGTTGTTGTTCTTGTTGCAGAAAACGCCACAAGCAGAAAACGCCACAAGCACAGCTGAAAATCCCACTGAACACTCTCTTGCAGTTAAGGAACGGGGCGCTAAAAGTCATGTATGGAATGGAGCAATCAGAACTCCCAAAAATTTTTTTGTTTTGTTTCTGTATGCTGCACTCACAAACCCAGCTTAACATTCCCTATTGTTTCTCTAAATAGATCTTCATGATGGCTCATCGAAGGGGAGAAAAGAAAAGCTAAGAAGCTAGCGCGAAAATTTTGCTGTTCATCTAATGTAATGCCCACAATAAAAAATGCTTAAGTAACTACAAAATGTAGGACAACTATGAATCTTTACGATGCCCATGGTACTTTATTTAAATATTAACACGACAGCGTTAAGCAGCTCGTGTCGCAGAAAAGCCGGTGTGTCATCGGTGTCGTCGGCGTTGGTCGTGAGCGAAAAATCCCGGAAGACAATTCATACATAAAAACAACTTGCAAGATGGGCTGGGCGGGAATCGAACCAGGGTCCCCGTAGTGTGAGACGGAGACGCAACCACTCAGCCAGGAGTTAGATTGCTCATTGCGGGACAAAAGCACCTCTAGTGAATGCGGTGTTGCCTTAGAAACGCGCCGTAGAAACTTATACTGCGATGTATATCGGTAATTATGAGCATATAAATTAAAGTCGCAGCGAAACGAGTAGCGAAGTACGTTTCCGCTACATTTCTTCTGCGCTTGGCGCACACGCAGAGCCATCTTGCGGCAAACACATAAGACCCCCTCCTCGAAATGTACGGTGCTGCCCTGACAGGTGGCGCACCACTCGCCCGCTTCCCCCTTCGATTCGTCAAGAGCATGTCGAGCGAATGAGTGGGTGGTGCGAACGGGGCGCGATAACGTAATCGCGTTCCACTCTTGAAGGCGAAGCTTAAGCGTCCTCCAATGTTTTTTGCTCCTGTTCCTATACTCACACTCGTCTTTTGAGTGGGACTTGAAAGACTATAATTTTAATGATTAGTTAGGTTTTTTGTTATACAATTCTGTCAGCATCGTAGAGACGCACACAAAAATAATGTGACTACACAGCAAGAGCGTTTACTGTGGTGTGTATAATGAACCGTATAGATTAGCCACTCGTCATAGAAAGTATCAACAACAGGCAGCCAGCATATGCTTCTTTAATCGCACATGTCAACATTTCGAGCCTATCATCGTGGGTTCGCGAAGCCAGGGGATCAACCATTTCCAATTATTGTAAGGTAAAAAAAGAAAACTAAATATAGGCATTGCTATCACTAAATATAACGAAATCAATATATCTGTCGTCTTAAAATCTGATTATGTTAGCAGTGACTGCTTCTGCAAATGCAGTGCTCATGGTAACTGCAACGTTGTTATCACACAGACCACAACAACCAACAGCTGGGCAACCCCGAAATGTCTTTGAGCGTGTGCAAAAATTGAGGTCCGAAAGCTATGTGTTAAGTGCTAGAGAATATGTTTTACTTTCCTGTTGCACGGAGCTAGGCTGGGTCGTGAAGCTAACTGAATGGATGGTAGAAAATGTCGTACAAGCAAATCCTAAAAACTACGAGACTGCCAAGGATATCATAAGGTACCTGCGAGACAAAAGAAAACAGCCGGTTTACTTTTAATAACCTTATTGATTTAGTATTCATTGATCAAATTTTTTACGCCATGAACAAAACTAAACAGCTCCAACGACTTGCCATATGAATACAGCAGTCATGCCAACCGTTAAGCATAACGCTGCGAAGCAGCTGTAAGTAGCAACAGGTCTTTTTCATGCTGAACGGAGATGAATATTTCTGCTTCCAAGTTGCTGCTTCTGGTACTCGTTAATGAACTAATTGTACACGTAAGGGCTGCTGATTGATATTTCAACGTCAAACGCTGGTAAACTACTTAAGCACTCAACAATTTGTGCCTGCTTCTAACCATGAGAGGCATTGTTCTTGCAGCAGCACGCGTTGTCCCGCGGGCAAACTTTGCTTTACCCCGATTGCCATATGGGAAACGTAGTCATGTACTCGTAGCGCAGGGCCATGTTATAGGCAAATGTAAACCGGAAGCCTCTCTCACTGTGCGCAGTACTCCCACATTGATTTTCCAAGCTGTAACAGGTTTCTACGTTATTTCACACGAAAACAACCTAAGTGCACAATGCATTATCGTGATAACGAAGATAGTCTCCTGCTTAGCCTTCCCTGTGGACGCGCAAGAATGACGTCGCGCTTGGACGTGACATCTGACGTTCGGCAACCAATTCACAAACGGGACGTCCAATAGACGCCCGAAAGCTAAGAACTGCCACCAGCGTTTCTTTTGCTTTCCTTCGCGCAGGGTGCCAAACGGGACCCGGTCTTGACGCTGACAAATCAAACTAAGGGAAGACGTGGAATTCGAAAAACCCATTACGAACTTTCCACGAGACCTGGTGCTGTCCACCGCCGTCCTTTTTTGCATTTTCCTGCGCTGTTTGCTCAATCTTTCCTCCCTGGGCAACATTCGGCCTGTCGGGGCCAGCTAGTAGTCAGGTGCGGAAGGCTGATCGCACATTCATGTACGCGCGTCATGGTCGAACCCCCCTGAGGCGCCAGCTTCCGGCCTGTCCATGTCCTGAAAAGGCGACAGCTGCGTTTGCTTCGTGGAAAAGTGAACGTCCTTCTACGTGCTAACGACAGCAGCAGCAACAACGTCACCGGCAACAAACGGGAAAAAGAAATCAGAACAACCGACGCATCGGGAGAGAGGGACGCGGGAAGGAACGACCGCGTTCCAAACATCAGCGTGTAGGACCGCTGGTTGGTCGGCCGGCGTCCGCAACGCGGGGTTCGACCCGGCGTCACGGTCTGAGAATTAGCACGCGGGAAAGCAGAGCCAGAGAGGAAAGAAAAGAGCGCGCCGGCACGTGTTACAGCCGAAAGAAACACGCGCTTCTGCTGGCTGCCTTTTCTTCCGACCGCCATCGTATACCGCTAATAAAAACCGGGAATTCGGGCTCTGGCGGGTTTAAGGGGCGCGAGGCACGTCAAGCCGTGCGTCAGTATACAAGAAATGGAGAAGGATGGAGAGGAGGAAGGAAGGAGGGCAGCCACGAGGCACCGAATCTGCGGCACCATATTCGCGGCGCGCAACCGATTCTATTAACGCCGTCGTCGCGCTGCGACTCGGTATTGGCGATGTGCTCTTTTCCATCCAACCACTACCGCCCACTTCCACGACGCACCTTGCTTATCTCTCCTTTTTTTTCATCTTTCTCTTTTCCTACCTCCCTCCTCAATATTCCCCCACCGAGGCGAGGAGCATTCCCCGGAGATGTCCCCATTTTCCCGCGAATCGCGTTGCTTCCACCCTGTATTTTCCTGTTTTTTCTTTTATTTTTTTTCTTCAGTGCGCGTTAGTGTGGCTCTTTCCTTCATCTCTTTCATCCCATCTCTTTCTCTCTCCCTCTTGCTTGCCGCCGTGTCTTCCTTTGGCGGGCGACACCTTGTTATTGAAATCGACGGACGCTCCTAACAAAAGCCGGCGCGTCCGTTGTCGCCTCAATTCACGGTTCGATGCCATGCTCTTCCTATTTTTTCCCGAAAAAGGGGCTCCGTCTTCCCGGTCTCACTTTTCTTTTTATCTGTCTTTCTCTCTTCTTTCGCTTCTTTATCGTTCTCAGCGTTTTCTTTTTTGACAGATTTCTGTTCTCTTTTGCTTCCTCAAATAATTCCGGCAAGCTGTCATGGCCACTGCTGATGATCAAGGGAGTCGGCTATCGACTCCGCGTATCTATCGAGTCGCAAAATGCGAATAGGTTCCGTTACGCGGGGAACAGAGAAACTATATTGGTGGTCTGGCCGGCACCCACTTCGCGCCGGGACATGTGTGTTGTTCATGAACGTGGCAACGGGAGCGCCCGATGTTTACCCCTTTGATGAAAAGGCAGCTGCATAAACATGCTTCGGGATGAGGCTATAAACAAAGGTGGGTTGACAGACACAACAGCACTACGAAACCATGGCCATCAACTACACGCATCCATGTGGAGGCTACCTTAAAAGGCCCTACCTGGTTCGGGCATTTAAAGCAGGTAAGCGGTCGTGTCTATGAAGTAGCACAGCCACGCACAGTCCGAATCCTCCCTGAACGGTGCTTCATAACTTATAGCGGGGCTAGTAAGGCGCCCATTAAACTTTGGAGAAATAGAAAAGTGAAGTCGGTAGTCATCCGCCAGTGATTTCTTTTGTTATCGTTCCTCCTTTTTTTTTTACTGGAATACGCCTCACGTCAATTTGCATTTCAGCAGGCTAGCACGATCCTTTAAGAAGCGCCCCTTAAACAGCTATCACTGATATATCGAGGCTTGCCTTCGCGTGCTGAGTTCCGTCCACGTCAACTTGTCGCATAGGTTTATACCATGGCCGGTAAAAAGATACAATTTATGCACTTATTGTGATCACATGAACGATTTGGATTGAATGTTAAAACGCTGGTTAAAACACTATATAGATATCTCCGAAATACACTGAGCTCGGTCTCCAGCCCAAAACTACATTGCTCCATCACTTATCCCAGCATTATTGCTGCTTAGAAAATATGGACCAGTGTAGCGTGATCTCTGTTCCACTTCCAGTCTATCATTTTTCTTTCTTATCTTCCCCCTTTCACGACCAGCTGATTTCAGTGATGAAGCAGGCGGATTGTTGTTGAAACTACTAACGAAGCTCAATACGGAAAAGAATTATAACTGAATTGTTGCAATAACTAGTCCAAGCCTTGGTCTCTCTTATTTTCTTGCTTTGAAGATATCAGCTAAACGCGCGTAATCACTGCTGCACGACTGTACGTCATACGTGAAGCCGTCAGTGGCCTTTGCAAGTGATGGCGCGAGAAAATAAATGTCGGAAAAGTTTTCGCCCAAAATAGGCGTGCTTGAGGGCCGTAACAACCAGAATAGTTGTCTAGGGTGGCAGTACCATGTTTGGCACAATGTGCCGGCGTCATCTATTGGTAGCCGCCAAGTCGATTTGCTAATGAGCGAGCCATTGTGTGACTACCAGTGGCCTGAATGCCGGGTCACTGGTAGTCACACTGTCCTACATGCAAGAACTACGACGAACTCAATGAGCGAGAGGTGCGCGAAGCAAGTCATCGCTTTGCATATTAATGATTGCTAAGGGCCCCGCAACGTAGGGAGCAGTCGGTGAGAAAATGAGCGTGATAGCCAATGGCATACCTCGAAGAGTGAGAAGCGGCGATCAGCGTATCGGGCAAATGCATTCCGAAAGCAAATTGCAGGCGCTAACGCACTGCTCAAGCTCCGCTGCTGTCCTCTAGACAAGCGTAGAAGTGCTACATGTCATGAAGCTTGTGCACGGATCGCCGTCAAATGGACGTTAGAATAAAACGTACGTTTTTCATCGAGGGCGACAAATAATTCGGGTCAATCAGCGTAACGTTGATACTCAAGTTGAAGTACCACTTCTGTACGCTTTAAGCTTTGTCTAATATTTCGAAATTTTCTGCTTCTTTTCCAGCTGCAAGTTCACAAGGCCAGCTTTCTACACCAATGGTTATTTCGAATAAGGCTAATGTGTCCTTCACTCCCGCAATTTAAACACGGCAGTTATTCTCAGCGCCTTCGTGTTAGAGTCAGCAGCCATTTCCCACTTTCACCGAAGCTGCCTTAAGAGCAAGCTTTAGCTCGGGTGCTCCTATCTAAATGCATGTAAAAGGAGAATTCATTTTTCTCGGCAACCACTGCACAGATTTGACGTGGTTTGTCGGATTTAAAAGAAAAATTTAAAATCTGGTGTCTCTAGGTTTTGAATTTTTGATTTAGGTCGTAAATTTTAATAAAGATTTGCAAAAATCGAAAATTTTCAGAAAGCGGAATTATCACGTATACAACTCTGTAACTCAGCAAGGAAAAATGATATCCCAATTCTGTAAATTGCGTCTGATAGTACATCAGATTCTTCGGAAGCTTCAGCTGGAACCCAACTCCGACGCGGCGAATTCAAATACATGTAAAACGCAGAAACGTTTTTCTGAGTTAACCCCTGGACCTATTGTAATGAACTCTGTTGCATTTCAGAGAGAAAGATAAATTCTATTGACTGTTGGAAGCGGAATTTCTATTTATGGCCTGAATGTTTTTAAAGATTTTCAAGAATTCGAAAGTTTGAAAAGCATAGAAGCACGAAGTTTACAAATTAATAGCTCTGCATCAACAACAAATATCGTGGTTCTGTAAACGGTGTCCATTAGATCATTTAAAGCAGACTAATTCGATATGACAAATTATGGCTCACATGAATTCATCACTTTGTGTACAAGTGATCTTCAAAAGCTGTATTTTCACATTGCTAATTTTTTTTAGGTTGATGTGTAACATATAAATTTTATACGCATTAATATGTGCTATTAAATGCTATTCACAGAATTGTGATATCATTTTTCGTTGCTGACTTTCAGGGTTGTAAACTTGATAGTTTCGGTTTCTGAAAATTTTCGATCCTTGCCAATTTTTAATAAAAAATTGACGACCTAAATCAAAAATTCAAAAAACAAGTCACTAGATTTGAAGTTTTCTTTTAAATTCAACAGACCTGGCCAAATTTGGTGCAGTGGTTGCCGAAAAAAAACGAATTATCCTTTTAGATGTATTTAGATAAGAGCACCCGAGCTAAAGCTTCCTCTTCAAGCTCCTTCATGAGGGCAAGCTATTTCAACGCGCTCAATGTATCTTCCTGGAACCACATAAAATTTACGATTGAAGGACTCGTGCGCCAAACATATTCTTTTCCTACCTTTGTCTACTTATAGCGCCTAGTTAGTGTCAATGCAGATAAAGTGACAACTGGTGTGATTGACGTAACAAAGTCGCAGCAAAGCTAATGAAAGACGGAGCAGTGGAGAGCTCCAAGTTTTGGCTCTTAACGCGTGTTGAAATCAGGGAATACAGGCATTTCTTTCGTTTCGTGCCAATCAAATCTGGGCCACAATGGCCGGAAATCAAACGCACTGCCTCGTGCTCATTGTCGAAAATTGCATCTTCTGATTGACCACGGTGGGTGCTGGTCACGCAAAAGCACCAACAAGCTACGGCCTATATGTGTTCGTACATACAGTTGCCTAAGCGTGCATTTCATACACGAGACAAACCCATATCGAGATGCCCCTTCACACGCACGGTTTGTCGTTTCAAGCAATGGAACTACGCGACCCTCTTTTATTGCGGATCAGTACACACGCATCCATATGCTGAAGCGCAAAGGTAAAATGAAGCAAGCGAGTGAGAACAAGCACGGGTGTTTTGCCGGACTTCCTCGGCGCTGGGCGAAAGCTCACGGGGAAGCGCTCATCAGGGCCGCGGGAGCAGAAGCTCAGTGCGCAAGGATCGCCTCGGCCTAACGAGCCACCAACAAAGGGGCCGCTTGATTCCATTACGGGACCGGCGCAATTCCCTTTCCTTCCGGGCCTCCACGGATCGGCGGAGATCAGAAACTCGCCCGCCGCACCACCCTTAACTCCCCTGTTTACGTGCACTGACCGCTGCGTTGAGAAGGTCGAAGCACCACGTCTGTACTTACTACAACAAGCTTTTCAGGAATGCCAGAGGCTGCTATTTCTGAAAGTGCGGAACGAAGGCCCCTTACTTTGCGTGGCCTGCTGCGCGGCCGAGTAAACTGGACCGATGACGGAGACAACGTAATAAAAGGCGGCGACTTGGTGCATCCATCCAGTTAACCTGTATTCTTGTGAGTAGTTTGAAACGTGGATAGATCCTTGGATCAGTGTGACGTTACAGCACGCACACGCCTCATTGCATTAACCAATAAAGCTAACTAACAGGGGACCCCTGCAATACATCTGAGAAAATATACCAGGGAGCTATCGTTTGACTCTCACGATCATGCTCCAATCGTTCCCCCCCTCCCAAAAAAAATTTTTTTTCATACATATTTGACTTGCAGGACCGGCCATTCACCGCCAATGCGCGATCGACGCGACCTTCTGCCCTTCCCACTCTTTTTTTTTTTTCAAAAAGCGGCTCTCTCTACCCAGCTAGCTCAAATATTTATTGACAAATCAACCTTCTTCTGACAGTCACACGCTTAAAACATTGAAGAGCTACAATTCTAGCTACAAGATAGTTGTATAAAAACCCAGACGCTCTATATACCACGATTCCTAAGGAGGCTGAAGGATTGCTGTTCAGGATGGCCAGCGTGAGATTGCCATCTTTCGGCACATTTTGACGGCGAGGTTTAGAATACTATGCTTAGTTGATTTTTCCTTAGATTTTCGTAATGTCTCCGCAAGAAATTTACGTTAAGAAATTAGCACGGGAAGCCGGCAACAAACTTAAAGGTCGCTTCGAACCATGTCTTGTTTTCTTCCTCCTCGTCCACCTCTTGTTCGTCGTCTTCGTCTGTTTGTGGCTGTTTTGAAGCAACAACGGCAACAGTCATTTGTCCCCTTGCTTATCTACGAAGACCCATAAGACTGAAACTTCGTGGAATACCCCGACTTTCTCGAAATGCCGTCTCCACCGACTGTGGCCTATGCACTGAAGCTGCAGATTCCATCTCGCTTCTCCCGCCGTGATGCAATTTTTTGTTCGCCGCCTCTGGTTAGGGGTGGCTTTTACGAAAGCCAACTCATTCATTACTTCAATGTCGTACACACCTATTTCTGACTCATGCAATTGTGAAGAGACGGTCGAGCATATGTTGGGCTTTTGTAATCTTTATGATATCGAACGCCACGTTCATCGGAGTGCGTTAAATCGATTAGACAGCAAACCATTTTCAAAGCAAAGATTCTTGGACCATGGCCCCACGCGTCGCAGGCGTATATAGAAAGCGACGCGGGCACTGCTACGATTCATGAAATCGATTGGCCTCAGCGACCGATTCGAGGCGTGAAGCGATGGTCAACCGCAGGTGTACACACTGAGAGTACCTTCTATCCTGCCTCTACTTTCCTTCTTTCCATCCCTTAAACCCCTTCCCCCGTGTAGAGTAGCAAACTGGACGTGCGTCTGCTTGACCTCCCTACCATTCCTTCCGTCTTTTCCTCCTCTTCCGCATAAGTTATGTTGCTTGTACATATCAGGCATCCACCAAATCACATTGGCCTGGCGGTCTGCTCTTCACGCGAGCTGTCAAGCAGTGCTAAATATGCATACGTACCCGGAAAGTACGTCTGCACTGCATATCAACTTCTGCAACCCCGTAGAAACTGAAATCGCGAACAAAAGCAGGAACGTTCATTTAAAACACCTACACCCACCCGTCTATCACCCCTTTTGCCCTCGCAGTGAAGCGGAAGTACCCGCGAGCCCGAAGACTTTGCATACTGGTTTATCTAGCAGAAATCGACGATATCGAAAGTATAAAACTCACAGAGAAAGTCGAACCATGGGGCTGAAGGAGTAGGCGCGAACGCACCAGAAACCGCGTCGGCTTTTCGTGAGGCACGCACATCGAAGCAAAAATACACCCGTAAAAGGTAAATGCGGCTGTATTACATAAAAACAAAAGAAAAAGGACTGCCGCTTGAGCGGTGGTTGAACTTTTTATTTTTCTGGAAACTCTCCGCAATTGCTGCCGTTCGTCAGTTTCTTCGTACACTGCGACTGCCAATAAGAGTCAAATAATCGAATTTGCGAATGAGTGGCTGGCAGCCTTCGCGCTGATCAAATTATATCTCTTCCACGACCGAACTCCGAACCGAGAATCACAGGAGTGACTTCGCTACGCGTCCCCAACTTCGCCGATTGTTTGCCTCTCCCTTATTATCATTTTATATTTATTATTGTCCCTTCGTTCCTGTACATAATGCTGTTATAAAGTCAGACAGTGCAACTTTGCCTCCCCTTCCCCTCCACCCGCTCCTCCAACCCATGTCCTTTTTTTTTTGTTTTTCTTCCTACCACCAAATCCCAGAGTACCCCTCCTAAAATATATTCATAAATCGACTTCGTTGAAGGAGATCAGAATGTTCAGTGTGTTCTTCATTCTTTTCAGTTTAACTTTCCAGCACACGTACGTAATACAGTTGGGACTTACATACAGAACATACGTATGCTTAGGGCGTGCAGCGAACTAGTCTACAAAAAAAAATAATTGTTTCGTATTATGAGCTTACTGCGTCTCAAAATTCCTTGTGTTCGCGTGGTTTGTCACGAGCAGTAATCGATTCCGTACGCTAAGTCATCCCCTTTAAAAAAGTCACATACGATTGATGTTGCGCATTACACGCCATTAAGCGTAGCACCACTATGCTGCTATGCAGGCATCGTTGCTGGATTGTGCCAGTTCTCAATTCCAGTCATCTGAGAAACAAGCACGTGCGCACCGCATTTTCACGGTGTACAATTTTCGGACTATAAATTTTCTGAAGCCCATAATGTCGCGACGTACTAGCTACTTGAGATATAAGTTCCAAGAGGAACGTTTAGTTCGGGGCCTCCTTATCTAAGTACAGAGAAACCGAGAAATCATGTTTCATGGCAACCACTGCTGCATTTAGAAGCAAAAATTAAACTTAGGTGGCACTAGGAATCGGATTCTTTTTTATGTAGGTCGTCAATTTTTTTGTTTTAAGAATTGCTGAAGATTGCAAAATTAACAGAAAGTTATTCAGTTTGCACCTCTGTAACTCAGCAACGAAAAACTATATAACAATTCTGTAAACTGCACTAGCAAACCTAGCAATAAATCTAAAGCAGACATAATTCATGTATTATATAAAACGCTGTGAATTATACGTACCTGTGAACCTGTGAACATTAAAATTCGTAAAATGCAACCAGACACGACCCTGGGGAGGATAGGACGAGAGCATATTAATAATTTAGCTTTTCCTTTCATTTATATAAGTTTTCCCCGAGCGTTGTATCCCTTTGTGGAATGCAACGCCCTTTTGTTAACCCCTAGCAGCAGGTCAAAAGCCGAGACAAACGTGGAACAGTCCAACTCGACAAGCAGCACGTTTTTTTTTCTTTTTTTTTGAGATAACAGTGCAGCAATTTACGTTGCCGATCTCGCCTACACATAGCAATTCGTCTCAATAAGCCTACTCGAAGCAAGTATTGTCCTTTCCAAGTTGTTTCCAAGTATTGTCCTTTCCAAGAAGCAAGTTGTCCTTTCCCCATCATATTTGCTAGAATATATCAGGTCACGGGAGGGTGAACTTTTCTAGCGAGCACAATTCCTCATAAAATTTCGCGCAACATTCGTAAAGTAACATTCGTAAAAAACGAGACCTAATTCGCAAACTTTACGAAAGATTCGGGAGGATTAGAAGATATGATTATACCACTAATATATGAGTGGAACATCTTCAATGCCGTCGTAAATATTGTAAAAAAATCACGTAGGCTGCAAATTTATTCATCAAGTTTGTTCAAAATATGACACTCTAACGAATGCACTTTACAGAGCTGTGATATCTGTTTTTAGTGCAGAGTTGCGGATTTGCAAGATTTATGCTTCTATTTCTTGTTTATTCGAATCTTACTAATTATTGACAACTTTTGTAGACCATTCCATGCCCTAAATAATAATTTGGCTTCATACAATCCATGTAGCTTTATTTCCTTTCTGAAATGCTACAAATTTCATTCAAATCGGTCCAGCAATTGTCTCATAAAAGCTTTTCCGCGTTTTACATGTGTTCGAATAGAGAATTCGGAGTTGGGCCAGAGCTAAAGCTTTCTCTTAGCACAGCTTTTGACACTCGAACAGGCCTTGTGTCCCTGCATGCCCAACGTGAATGAAGTGTGCCAATTTGGATTATTACATCTGCACATATCGCACTTGGTATGTCTGTGGGGGTAGAAGAAACAAAAGAAAGAAGCTACCGGCAGGAAACAAAAGAACGGGCTAATATTAGCGTGCGTTGTGCCGAGATATGTCTGCAGCCTCTTACCCCATGCCGCAATGAAAATCTTGTGAGTTCTATAGACTGTCTGTAACGGTGTGCTTCTAACTCACTGGTGTGCGACAGAAAGCTATGACACCATCTTGCGGGGTTCATCTTTGACGAATATAGTGATGCCGCCACGCGGCACCAAATGGTTTTACTTCTCGTTATAAGTTCCGTCTCCCTGGCGCAAGTATCTCAAGTGCTATCTTTTGCAAGTCTTGGAATCCTATCACCAGCAATAAAAGCAGGAAAAAATTTTCACTGTCATGTGTCGTCGCCAGATATACGATAAAACGGAGAGTTGTGTCACATCTCAGAAATACGGAGAGAGTTCCAACGCTCACAACGGAAAAACTCAGTAGCACAGCGAAAAATGAAGAGCCACAGACGCAGTAACGTTCTCTCCGCCACGCGTAATTCCATAACACACCAAGAGACATAACTCATCTGCTGTCTGCTGAATCCATGGCTGTTCTGATAGTGACGAGCTTCGAGCACCTAATATGTATTTCGTCTGGTTTCTTTTTCCGGTTATTTTTTTTCATCCTTAGCAACTTGAGCCTGCGAATAGCATACTATTAAACAAATGTACACCTTTTGGGGTGTATATTTTCCACACAATAATAATCGTCATCTGTCTTGCTTGCGTTTCCTTCTTTGAAAAAGCTGTGCTCGCTACTTTCCTGTCGAGAAGGCTCTGTCATGCTGATAATGGGCATGCAGTTCGTGACTTGGAAGTACCGGGCTCGCTGCGTTAAAGAAAGGAAATGCGGACAAGACAGACGACGATTATTGTTGTGTGGCAAAAGGGTGTAATTTTGCTTAAGGGTGTAGCGCCGTGGTGCTAGACTGAAAAAATTACGCGACTCATAACTGAACCCTGTTCTGACACGTTAGCATCGGCATCAGCCCAAAGGTATTATTTAAAATATGAAGCCATGCCGTAAGAGATGTTGTGAGAAAACAGTCCTATTGAGCTCAACTTCTAAGTACTTTATTGCGCTATATTGTTGGCCATTTGCCACAACTCGCACACAAGTCAGGCGGGTACAAAACGTGTCCCTGCTTCCGAAAGCCCTAGCCAAGCCTATTGCATCACTCTCCTTTTTCACTTTTCTTGCCACGCTTGTTAGCACTTTCCAGCGAGAAGCTTCTCTATATATTAGGAACGGGCAGCCTGTCTCCCCTGCTCTTTGCAGTCGATTCAGGAAAGCCCTCCTGCAGACTGCTTTCTTCCTGTCTGGCTTTTCATATTTTTTTTGACAGACATAAACGAAAAGGTGCAGACACAAATGGAACCACCCTTTACGAGACAATCTTTTTTATTATCTACAGTTACATGCCGAGAGGCGGCAAGGTTCCTTTATTCTCTAAGACCTTTCTTTAATTTTCTCTGTACTCCCTTTTTTCCCCTATATCTTCCTGTCATAATTTCTGTTTCATCTTCTCTTTCCCATTTCGGCTTGGAAGGCTCTCTACACTCCAGCTTGTATCTCCATTCCGTACCGTTTCCGTTCTTCCGTAAGAAGCCGGTAAGGCGCCTTCACCGCATTGCACTTTGTCGCTCCTCTTCTCTTCCCCCTTCTCTTCTGCAGTGGCTAAGTGCACCTCTCGATGCCGTCGCATTCGTTCTTCCTTAATCCGCTTACAAGCGACTTCCTCTCTCTCTCTCTCTCCCAGCCAAATTCTCGTCATCTCTTAGTTTCCGTCTCGCTGCTCTACCCTCGTCATTCTTTTATTTTATTTTTTTCTCCTTGTTCTGAGCAGCTCTCTTCGCCAGCCGACATAACTCATCTGCTGTCTGCTGAATCCATGGCTGTTCTGATAGCGACGAGCTTCGAGCACCTAATATGTATTTCGTCTGGTTTCTTTATTCGTTTTTTTTTTCATCCTTAGCAACTTGAGCTTGTCGTTTCATGGTTTGATCATACGCCAAGGTGCGCCAGCACCCTAACTCTCTCGCTGTGAATGCCGCAGGTACTATCACAACAATTCAGATTAGAAGGTTTCTACAACTCTCGCTAATCTCTGGACCTTCAGTCAAGACAACCACTGGTCTTAATCATAACATACCCTTTAATATAAGCGTTAATAAAGAAGCGAGTGTTTACGAGGTCCTCAGTGGAAGGGCATGAAAAAAAACTAATTTGGCACTCACGCACTGAAGATACCACAGTACATTAGAACACATACGCGCGCTCCCGTTGGCCATACGAGTTGGAGCAGTGCCCTGTGTGCCTTTTGCGCTGAAGCATACTGGCACCAGCCTTTCAGGTGCCACAATATAAAAAAGTCCAGGGCCGAGATACTTGAAGATGAAACAGCATAAACCGATATAGGTCCCAGTGCGTTCGCATCTACTGATGTAACATGCGGCGCAATAAGCTCTTCGGATATGGAAAAAAGAAAAGAAATAGTCTTGCAACCAAGAAAAATCCCAACACAGTGCCAACAGAAAAAAAGATCATCGCACGCCGTAAAAGCTCACGTGGTGCACTAGGACGTTGCGAATGGCCTGTACTAGATTGTGCGTCAAGTTATGATTGATTCGGTGGCGTGTCTAATTTCGGTGGCTTCCACGTGCATATTCAACAGAAGCATTACCATGAAAAGAAAGAGAGGTAAATAATATTTAAATCGAATTCTGGGGTCTTACGTGCCAAAACCACGATCTGATTATGCGGCACGCCGAAGTAGGGAACTACGGGTTAATTTCGACCAACCAGATGTTTTTAAGCTGCACATAGCGTACGGTACACGAGTGGTATTGCATTTCGCCCCCATCGTAATGTGGTCACCGCGGCAGGGATTGAACCCACGACCTCGAGCTCTGCAGCGCAACGTCATAGCAACTTGGTATATAGAGAGAAAGAGTTTAATGATACCTAGAGAGATTAGCCTAGTGGTAGGCCTGGCACGCTACTCCAGGTGAGAGGGCGAGGGATGAGAGAAACGAAATAAAAACAAAAACAAAGCGCGTACGCTCACACATATTAACACAAATGAACTAAAAAAGTTCACTACTCCCGATTCCATCCTTACGAGGTGGTCAAGACGCCTCTCTAGGTTTACCCGTTGCAGATGGCGCTGCAGTAGCCTGGCAGACGTTGAACGTCGACCTAAGCCAGAGCCCGTATTCTTGCCAAAACATTACTTTGGTAAGAGCATCTTTTCTGTGGCTGGCGCTCGGGCATCAGTCAAAGAAAACTCCTGTTTGCGATCGGCGGGATAACACACACGCCAAAGGCCAGTCCTAGACAGCACTTACGCAAGGGAAGTCTCGTGAATACTGGCACAGATCCTGCAACGATTCTTGATGCATTTTATAACTAGACTAAAGATGCGAGGCACAGGTTAAACTAACCTCTGTATTTTAGCATGCTCGTCCATACAACACACCCCTTTTAGAACTGATACTTACGCGCGAAACGGGAAACAGACAACACAAAGCGAATGAAAATAAAGAAAGCATAGCACTCAAGCTTCATTCGTATTCCTTCTCTTTGTGTTGACTGTTTCCTGTCTTGCAGAATAAGTATCAGTTCTTAATAATGAACCAACTAGGTCCGCAAAATGTTCCGTTGAAGAGAACCTTCATGTGAGAATGGGGATGACCGCGCCAACCCACGAGACAAGTGGTCACTGCGTTTCATTGACACTTCATGGCGATTCTTGAGAACCATAGCGTCTTCCTCGGCCTAAGAGCGGCGCTCTTCACAACTGGCTAAAAAATAAGATAAAGAAGAAAGTCTGCTAGGGGAATCTCAGATAAGCATCACCATCAAGAACAGAAAAAAAGGGGAAATAAATAAGAACACCGCTCGCCGTGAAATAGGCTACGGAAACATTTGTCCTCTTATTTTTTACTTTACTTTAACCTACCTGATTCTCGACAATTCCCCAAGTATTTCCTAAGGACCTACATCTACATAAACATGCAGGGCGGCAGGAAAAAGGCAAGATGGTTAGATATTGAAACAAGTAAAAAGAGAATGAATAGGTGTGTGTGCAGTTACCGAAACACACCTTAGAAACTTAGAAGAACCACCAGTAATTGAGAATTATGTTTGGGAAGGGTTCAACTAAAGTCAAAAGAAAGGAAGAGGTAGTCTGGATGCTCATAGAGCAGGAGGCTAAATGTTAAAAAGTAAATTCAAAGTGCCAAGAGCATCTTTGTTCATCAGGCACAGTGAGTGGAAAGAAGGCTTGGCTGGTCGTAACGTATTTGTGGCCGGAAAAAGAAATTCCAAGGAGAAGAATCAAGAATTAGTTGAATACCTAAATGCTTATTTTAAGGGTTTCTGTAATAATACCAAAATTATTCTGTTAGGTGCCATGAATGCGCACATACAGGACCCAGTCGGTTACACAAACAACGACGGGAAATTAATTCTAGAACGTGATTGTCAGATCACATGAGAAGCCGGAAATAGGCAATCGACTATTTGCTTATCTGATGACAAAAGAAGTTATGACAAGTTGAGAGAAATGATCATTGACATTGAAGAATATAGCAGCATAAGGAGTGACCATAAACGCATCATTCTGAAAATTGAATGCGTAGTTGCGAATGAGTGCAAAGTACCAAGAATGGCCAGTCCAAGTTTGTACACTGAGCAAATAGTAATTATAGTCAAAAGAGTCGAGAAAAGACTTGGGCCAACGCCAAACAAAGGGTGGGAACAAAGTTGACTTTTAAGCTTAATAGCGACAGAAGTAAGGAAAGATAAGAAACACGCTTGTTGGTTGTTCCACTGAAAGGGGATGGAACAAGGAGATAGAAGAAGCGATAGATGAACCACAGAAAGCATCACGAGAGCATAAGCAGGTAAAAATAACCAGAAGCACAACTGCCACCGGATGAAGAAGACAGAAAATGGAACATATATGGGAAGAAATAATCTATAGTTCAAATACTGGTTCAAGCAAAGATTAAAGTGAAAGTGAGTGTAGGTTCTCAGAAGTGCATAAGAAAATGAAGGCCATGCCTAGAATATTTTAGAGCCACATTAATATATCAGAGAGTAATGCTGGAACAATACAATAATAACCGCAACAGGCCAAGATGGAAACAAACTGGAAGACGCGGCATTAATTTACATCCTAAAAATAACAGACGAATCATTCAAAGGTATTGTTTAGGCGGATTCTCAGATAAAATAAAGCATAGATGAGAACCACAGGGAAAAGGAACTAGATGCTGAGAAATTTCAACAGGAAAAAAGCCGTAGAAAGAATTCCTAGAGAGAGAGATAATTTATTGGAAATGCAGGGAGGCCGGCCTGACCTAGCATGCTCTCGCCTGCTAAGCACACAGGCACAGAGTTAGACAAGATTCCCGTCAAGTTGATTAATGAACTAGGACCGATAGGTAAGGAAGCTCTATTGAAGGTAGTCGAAAAAAAGCGTACAAGATAGGCGAATACCAGGCAGTTGGCGACAAACTAGAATGAATTTCATTTATAAAGAAAAGAAGGAAACCGATAGAATTCACTTAATTATATAGACCATTGACCATTACGCCTGCAACATACACTTTAGCGAAGCAGAAAATTCAATTAAAGCGCTAAGCATGGGCCAACCAGAATAGTGCATAGTGGCAGAACTACAGAATGGCTTCAGAATTGGTAGACATTTTGATGATAACTTATTTGTTCTTACTCAATGTATTAAAATATATAGAGCATATGATTGGTGTTCTTCGGCATTACCGGAGCGCCTGCGAATGTTAACCGCAACATTTCGTGGGATATTCTGGAAGGAGAAGGCTTAGGCAACGACTGTATACAGCTTTTTAGGGACATTTACCCAAAAAATGCAGTTTGTGTTGAATGGGAAGTGATTAGGACCGAGGAGAAGTTTGATGCCTCCAAAGGACTAAGAGAACGGGTCCCTTTACCCCATCTGTTGTCTATGAGGCACATGGTAAGTATGGAAAGAGTGTTTGAATGAACAATAATCGCGTTTAATCTCTCATGCAAACAGGGGGGCGCGATAATAGAGCAGCAATTGCCACGTTGTTTCAGCGGACGACATTGGTTTTCTTGCTGACAAACAAATTGATATGCAATCTGGAGAATATGCGGACAGGAAATCGAGATTTTAGGATGAAAATTTAGCATTAAGAGACCGATCTTATGGTATTCAATAAGAACAGTGAACAGTCAGTGTCAATATATGGCCAGGAAATAATTCGAGTAAAAGAATGAAAATACCTTTCTATATGAATAAGCAAAGGCAATGCATAATGGAAGCACAGTAAAAGTAATCATAGCAAAGGGGAAGAGAAACGCGTCCATAATGAAAGACAGAGTGCTATGGAGATACAATAGGCGTGAGGTACTCCGAGGTGTAAGAAAAAGTGTAATACTTCCGTTACCTGTAATCGGAAATGCGGTTATTTGCTTGAAGTCAAAATTACAATCAGGGGCTATATAACGTAAAACTATACCAATCTGTTTTTATTCTAAACTCTTGGCGTCAAACTATCATAACCACCGACGCAAGCATCGGGACGTAACCCGAAGCGTTGTTTGAAAACCCCAGTCAAACGCGCTTTTCGTTTATAGGATGTCACTTTCTTTTGCTTCCAAAGCAAATAGCATTGCATACATTGAGCAGTTTTTCTTATCTAATTGGCTGAGAAGTGACGAGGAGCCCGCTAAAGTGGAGAGTTGCGATGGGGCCGAGCCAGCACAGTGGAAGTAGATAACCGGGTGAGAAGGATGGTGCCGACAACTGTGACTGGTTCGCTTCCCCTTCCCTTACTTAGCTTGCGCTTGTTGGTCGAAAATCGTGGCGGCATGCAACGGAATGTTAAAAATGCCGTTAAAACGAATCCTCAGCAAAGTTGAGTTGGCAGAGCAGTCGTATACCTGCCTAAAGGTACTCGATAACGTTATACTGCCACGCAAAATCTTTTATTATAGGCAAATAAATCCAAACTCCCCTGCAGCTCCGAGTAGCCAGTGCCACAGCGATCGGCGGGCAGCAATCTTCCATTCCTTTGGAACGAGGCAGTTTCCAGCTGTCCCGAAAATTTTTCAGTTTTGTTCGGCATATTAATACGTCATTAACGCGTGCACGTAACTTTGACGCGGTGAGTTTTCGTGGTTTTGTACCGTGGCGTGAGAGACAGGCAAAGCGGGCGCAGCCCGAACAAGTTTGACCAATAGCAATTGGTCAAACCACGCCTTTTTCGCTAATGGCAAAAGAGGCATCGATTAAGAAATTGTTATTTTGCTTTCGTTTGGTCTTATCAGGCATAATCAATGTGCACAGTTATATAAAATGGGGCGTTATCGCGGTTGTCGTGACATCTTGTGACAGACAGGCGCAGTGTGTGGTGGCTCAAAAATTTTTCGACCAGTCGTGGAGGACTGATTGCAGAATTGTAATAGAAAAGGTTGGAATATCTTTACGTTATAGCGCCTCAGGACTATACGGCAATCAATGGTCAGTGGAACGCCTCGCATTGGGTGCTCATGGAAATACTAAATGTGAAGCCGTACAGGACGATATGTGCTGGACAAGTTTTGAAGCGAGGGGACCTCAAAGTAAAAAAGATTTCAAATAATTACTGAGGAATATGGAAGAAAGTAAATGGGTTGCGAAAGTGTAGAAGTTCTTGTACAGAAAAAACATTGATTCACAGTTGCGTAAAAGCACTAGGAAGCTTACCAGCAAGTATGCGACCGGTGTAGTGAGCAACATGGCAATAAAGAACGTCAAACGCAAAGTAAAGAGGCTGAGACAACCTCATGAGTGGAGGCAATAGAAAAGAAACCGGCACGAATAACTACGTATGAGGTAAAACTAAATCACGACAAATAATTTATGATAACTGAAAGGGAAGCTCTACTTTTCGAGCTGTTGGGATGTTGGATCAGGATGCCTTAGAACACGTAGTTATAAAGCGAGATACACGAAGGAAGGAGCATGTGCTTGCAGCTGTAAAGCTGCAGAAACGATGGAACACGTTTTATTATAATGTGAAGATATCTACCCGGACGTCGGTTTAGACTCCGCTGGCTTCATTGAAGCACTTGGGTTCAGGGATAGAAAGTGGGAAGTAAACGTGTGTGCAACAGGGATTAGTAAAAGGTGATTGGAGATTTGGGGGCGGAAAAGTAGAGAGAATACAAACAACGAAGGCGCACAAAAACGAAGTTCTCAATAATGGCTCACAAAGCTTGATGGGAATTTTTGGTCTTTAAAGAAAAGTAACAGGATACGTAAGACATTCAGCAAAATAAGGTAAAGTGCTTGGCAGCGAGGCCCACCGCCTCCCTTCTAAGGAGACGCTCATAGCATCAATCCATCCATCCATGGAGTGAAAGAAGGATTTCGAGTCAAGGATCGTCCGAGAATGCGGGGCGAAAACTATTTGCAACTTTTGGGGCCTATAATGTCTCCAAGCGGTATGGTCATCTATCTTGTGCGCCTTTCCTTTATTTACCGTTGCGCGCCCAGAACTTTGTGGCCACTAATAGCGCGCGTGTTCCCAACATGACATGGCATTCTTGACAGAAAAATAACGAACACACAGTTTTCAAGATAGGAAACCCAAGCAAGACAGGTGATGATTATTTTGGGGGGGATCGAAATACGTCCCAAAGGGCCTCAACGTTTATTAGAGTGTTTGTTACATCCCCTGCAATCATGACAGGACGCCCGCGCAACCGTCTGAAATTATGCTATTTGATCATCGCTTCGGCGATTACTAACAGTGATAACTCTGACGATACTGAACGTAAAGAAAATGTATCTGCGTTTAATGTCCACCCGCGTCGCGTTGAAACGAAGGCCGTGCCTACACTGAAGCATTCGCTTAATTATGTTACATTTGCCTAATCACGATACGTTTTATAAAACAATTACATCGCACTTACGTCATTGGCAAAACATTTGCCTAAAGTAACATTTTATTTCCGTCAGTATGTACAGACCCTTACGTCGTCAGCGTCACGTTTGAATAACAACTGAATTAACAATGAGCACACATGACGAAAAGCTTTGCTTAATTTACACCGATTCCTACGCAAACTCGGGATCTGTCGGTTTTGTGTATTTCTCTTCTTTTTTTTTTCTTTTACACTTCTGACAGCACCCGACACCGGATGCCTGAATGCTTGTAATGCAAGTTCACCACCCCTGTGGCAACTGTATGTTGAAGACAGTCGAGTGATGCGCCAGACTTTGAAAAACATGGCAATTGATAGACCACAGGATTGCATGCGCGTGAGAGAACGGCTGCGTGAACTCCTGTACTCCTATGTGATGGGTGGCCGTCTCAGATATACTGGACGGTGCTTTCACCACTGGTGCCCATAAAGACACTTCACATGCTTGTGACGTGTTCGTGCGTGCATAGCACTTGTTAATACTTTCTTCTTGCTTTATTTTTTTATTTCATTCTTGCGTGAGAAGTGTATTTAGAATTTCGGATAGCTAGCTCTAAATAACCATGTCTAAAGTTCAACGTGACAATTAATGTTATTTACATGACCTATTTTGCGGCATTAAAAAGAAGAAGAAGCGTGGTCGCATCAGTGGCATGCAAAGGTTACTCGAAACGCTGATATGAATGCCCTGAGCAACATTCTGCGCGTACAGAAAGACGGTTGTTCTCACCTGAATTCAATCGAGGGGGAGGGGGGAGGAGGGGGGCGGGGGGGGGGGGGGTTCACGACGACTTTCATTTCGCTCCAGCACTGAACCATTCGTATACCGTCCAGAGAAGCGCTCTATCACCGTCCAATCTCCAAAGAGCTTCTACAGTTTCCTTAGCGTTGGGCGTTCCGCCGCAGCGTTTGCTTTCACGTCACATGTTTCTTAAATTGCACCGCACGCTCAACCGCCTCTCCCCACCTCCGTTGCCGTGCGAGGGGAGGTGCGAAGCGAGGCAAGCCGAATGTTATTGCGCTCCAATACGGCGGCCGCGCGAAAGAAACACCGAAGCCACAAACCGCGCAAGCGCGCTGCAGTATAGCTACAGCGTTTGTTTAACCAACACACAATTTCTCCGGCAAGGTGAGGAGGGGCCTTAAGCCTCCATTTTAAACGGGGCGTGGGTCAACTTCACTTGCCTACGGCTTTTCCGCGCTCGACGGCGGCTCATAAGCGCCACATCGGTAAACACCGGCGGACGCAGCCAAGCGGGTGACGCTTGGCAGCACCCTTCGCTCATAACCTTTATCCGTATTGATCTTCCGGTGCGCGGGCGGGAAGAAAGTATTTTCCAAAGTGGTCGCCAGTTTCAAGCTTTAATCCGCTTCCGGCTGCACTGCGTAAATCTCTGCAATGCATCGGTGACTCTCGAACATTTTTTTTTTTTTAATAAGGTTCAGCAAACACGAGGTTTTCCAAATATATGGCCAATAAATTTTTGCACTGCGCGGGAAACTTAGATTGGGAAGAAGGCGTACAAATAGATGCTTAAACCTTACCAACCTGCTGCCCAAAAATTAGCAGGCACACGATATCAGCACAATAGCAATTCATATCGATGTACGAATAGGCTTGCGTTATTTATATTACTGATAGCGCTCATCCGCACAGTTTGCTTCCCCAGAGCGTAAATATAGCGCAACGCGTCAAGGAGGAAAGGACAAAAAATATCTCAGTGCCCTTCCACTCTGTGAAGAAGAATGACCAGCGAATCTGCGTATGTGGGCGCCTTAAGGGCGAATTGCATCTGCGCTGCGGCTCCACCCGACATTGCACTATTTGGGATCAGCTCACGTAAAGGGAGTGTTTAACGCCTGCGTCTAATCCGCCGCGGTTCTGCCCCGACACGATAGTGGACACGATATTGGGGAGAGTATACCCCTTAACAGCTTCACAGTAAAAAAATTCACTGACGATTATAATTTTCTTTAATTCGAAATTTGAGCGTGGCCCTATACGTATTGTGATTTCGCGATATATCGGCTGGAGCGGTAAATCGCTTTCGTGCGGCAAACGGAGCGAAGTCTGACGCGACTGCCTCTCTAATCGGGAGATCGCGAGAGGTAGCGCGTGGGTGACGCGTGAGCGAGATTCATATAAGCCGCCGCAGACAGACCTCCGCTCATGCAGCGCTTTGTTTCCCTATGTGGTACCGGTGGACGCGCTCGCCGCACGCTTTATCGATGGCGTCATCGGTGAACAGACGAAGGCGCACTATTCTGGCGCCATCTCGTAGCGGTCGTCGCCGCAGAGCCCGTCTTGCGTGGCACTACGCTTTCGTTCTCGCGATACCCTCCTCCTCCATTTTCTTTCTCGCATTCTCTCCGCTATCACCGTATTTCGTGCCCCCGTGGCGCTCCGCGTTCGCGCTTTCATCCTTCGCTGTGCGGGCTCGCTCGGTTACGGCGAGGACGCCGACGCTCAACGCAGGAACGGGCGCCTATAAGAGCTGTGCTCTAAAATAATTTCAGCACAGCGGCTGCTGTTGCCACACGCAGTACAGGCGGAAGCAACGTAGTGATAAAGCAAAGAAAGCACAGCGTTGTCTGCATTGAAAAGCTGGAATGCATACGCTTACATTCTAAAAAAGTCCGCTGTAGAGTCCACCATAACTTTCCAAGACGAAAGGGAAGACTACAAGAACCAGTGCGATATGAACTGCTCGTATCTGAAACAATTAATCAGCAAGAAGTTCTCCATTACACTCGCACCGGTGTCAATAGCATTTAAGCGTTTTAAATTTCACTCAAAGTGCTTCTGTGGTTACGTATGTACAGTCGCGATCAAAAGTTCGGGAACCGAAGGTACCGCGATCTTTCATTTCTTTGTCGCAGCTTGGGCATTCCGACTGAAATCAAGAGCGCACGCGTACGCGCGCGCGTTTGGCCAAAACATGTATTAAACCGAAATGTATGTATGTATGAATGAGACAGTTCAAGTGGCTGAGGTGTTCTGTAGAAATTTATACAATACCAGGGGCACCCACGACGGTAATGGAAGAGAGACTAGTCTAGAAGAATTTGACATCCCACAAGTAACACCGGAAGAAGTTAAGAAAGCCTTGGGAGATATTCCTCTAGTGAGGAATAGAGGGAAGAAAGAGGTGCATGATGGGTGACGATGACGATAGAAGGAAGATGTAGAAAATATGGCAAGCAATTGGGCATGCTCAAAGTCTGCAGTCCAGGCCCGTAATTTTTAAAAAGTTCAGTAATGCCTTGATGGCCTTAAAACTCGACTGAGCGTGACTGAAGTGCCCAGGCGCAGATGCTGAAAACATGTCTCGGTGTTCCACGTTGCACCTCAACCTACGGAACAATTGAGGAGGCTCGCGTCACCCCTTTACCTGTCTATCTACGATGCGAACCTCTTCGAGTATTCCTGCGACTGCTTTGCCGTCATGGACGTCATCCCTTATCGAAACTACCCGATATACGGCCGGACTCCACTTTTTCAAAAGCCGTTAAATGCCAAGCATCTGCCATACCAGCATACTTTGCCCCGGCTGACCTTCCACATATGCCCCCATGGGTAATGTCCAAAATACCGGTACGTCTATCTATTCCCGGAATCTCTAAAAAATCGCGAATACCTACCGTCGGCCTCAGACATTTCTCACTTGAATATATGTCGAAAGAATATGACTCCGCGGTGAGCGTGTATACAGACGGCTCGGTCTCGTCGTATGCGTCTGGTGCGGCTTTCGTCGTGCCTGCGCATCAAGTCATTCGACGGTTTCGTCTGCATAACAAGACGACTACAACATCTACGGAATTAGTGGCAATAAGAGAGGCCGTTAAATATATTGTGCGACAGCCTCCTCAAATATGGACAGTTTTCAGTGACGCAAAATCGGCTCTTCAACTACTTAGAGTGGTGTTGAAAGAAAGCGCTTATAGAGTGTTGGCTCTTCAAACTGCCGAGCTCTACACTTTAGCGCAAGAAAACGGCCACCACATCACATTTCAGTGGATCCCTAGTCACTGTGGTATACAGGGCAACGAACTGGCCGACGCCGAAGCGAAGAAAGCACTCGAAGAACGAGAGTCCCTGCTTTCAATTCCCTTTCAAGAGCGGACGCCAACTGTCTCCTCTCCAGTGTCATCCGCAAATTGACAGCAAAGCACTGGGACAATCCAGATAATCGCTACAGACGACTCCAGAGATTGGACCCCACCATGAATTTTAGGCTACCACCGAAAATTCAACGAAGCGATGCCAGTCTTCTGCACAGACTAAGGCTGGGGGTAGCGTTTACGCGCGGATACGTGCACCTCATGCGACGCACCGAGTCTCCACACTGTGAGGTGTGCAATGTGACTGAGACTATAGGTCATGTGCTTTGTGACTGCCCTAAGTTTGTGGAAGAGCGTGATAGGTTGGTCAAGGACCTTACGCGTCTCGACAGCGCACCGTTGTCGGAGGATATTATTTTAGGCTATTGGCCAGACGCTCAGTCGAGTTTTAAGGCCATCAAGGCATTACTGAACTTTTTAAAAATTACGGGCCTGGACTGCAGACTTTGAGCATGCCCAATTGCTTGCCATATTTTCTACATCTTCCTTCTATCGTCATCGTCACCCATCATGCACCTCTTTCTTCCCTCTTTCTTTCCCACTTCCCCTTCCCCCAATGCCGAGTAGCTGGCTAGAGGAATATACCTCAGGCCGACCTCTCGGCATTTCGTGTCATTAAACTTCTTTCTCTCTCTCTTGGGAGATATGCAAAGGGGGAAGGCAGCTGGGGAGGATCAGGTAACAGCAGATTTGTTCAAGGATGGCGGGAAGATTGTTCTAGAAAAACTGGCCACCCTGTATACGCAATGCCTCATGTCTGCGAGCCTACCGGAATCCTGGAAGAACGCCAACATAATCCTAATCTATAAGAAAGGGTAAGCCAAGGACTTGGAAACTTATAGACCAATCAGCTTACTGTCCGTTGCCTACAAAGTATTTACTAAGGTAATCGCAAATAGAATCAGGAACACCTTAGACTTCTGTCAACCAAAGGACCAGGCAGGATTTCGTAAAGGCTACTCAACATTAGACCACATTCACACTATCAATCAGGTGATAGAGAAATGTGCGGAATATAAAAAAGTCCTTATATATAGCTTTCATTTATTACGAGAAAACGTTTGATTCAGTCGAAACCTCAGCAGTCATGGAGGCATTACGGAATCAGGGTATAGACGAGCCGCATGTAAAAATACTGAAAGATATCTATAGCGGCTCCACAGCCAACGCAGTCCTCCATAAAGAAAGCAAGAAAATCCCAATAAAGAAAGGCGTCAGGCAGGGAGATACGATCTCTTCAATGCTATTCACAGCGTGTTTACAGGAGGTATTCAGAGACCTGGATTGGGAAGAATTGGGGATAAGAGTTAATGGAGAATACCTTAGTAACTTGCGATTCGCTGATGATATTGCCTTGCTTAGTAACCCAGGAGACCAATTGCAATGCATGCTCACTGACCTGGAGATGCAAAGCAGAATTGTGGGTCTAAAATTAATCTGCAGAAAACTAAAGTAATGTTTAACAGTCTTGGAAGAGAACAGCACCTTACGATAGGTAGCGAGGCACTGGAAGTGGTAAGGGAATACATCTACTTAGGGCACGTAGTGACCGCGGATCCGGATCATGACACAGAAATAATCAGAAGAATTAGAATGGGCTGGGGAGAGTTTGACAAGCATTCTCAGAAAATGAACAGTAGGCTGCCATTATCCCTCATGAGAAAAGTGTATAACAGCTGTGTCTTACCAGCACACGTACGGGGCATACACCTGGAGGCTTACGAAAAGAGCTCTACTTAAATTGAGGATGACGCAACTAGATATGGAAAGAATTATGGGTGTAACGTTAAGGGATAAGAAAAGGTCAGATTGAGTGAGGGCATGGGCATGGGCAGGACATGCAATTAGGAGGGAAGATAACCGATGGTCATTAAGGGTTACGGACTGGATTCCAATGGAAGGGAAGCGTAGCAGGGGGTGGCAGAAAGTTAGGTGGGCAGATGAGATTAGGAAGTTTGCAAGGACAACATGGCCACAATTAGCACATGACCGGGGTAGGTGGTGAAGTATCGGAGAGGCCTTTGACCTGCAGTGGCTAATCCACCACCATACGAATGGTTCGGCCCGAAATATTCTTTTACAACTTTTTGCACTTGTTGATTTTTTTTCTTTCGTAAGAGTATTCTGCCGACCTATCCTTGGCTTAAACCCCCTCGAGGTTACGTACCTTTAATTTAGAATTACCATAATCATGCCACCTTCACTATCGTTGTCGTCAGTTTACTTGTAATAAATATCTCCTTTGGCGCCCTGGGCTATTGAGCGTATATATGTCCCCGTGTGTGTGTTTAATATGACTTTCCTGTTTGTTGTAAAAGTTCTTCTTTCTGAGAGCAAACAAAACGAAAAAGAATTTTTAATTACTTTAAACGTCTTTAGCTGATTCGCATAAGACGCATCGCATTTAAAGCTTACCGAGTGGTGATGTTGCTACACCGACTTCTCTTTCAGTATGACGATGTGAATACGCCCAGACAGCGTATCATTATTATCGAGAAAAAATCATCGTTTGTTTACAAACACACGCACTTGCGCGAAAGTCCCTGCGGTAAGCCAGCTGCTCCCAGTCTAATCCTCTATCCAGCAAGCCCCGAGAGGTCGCTCTGCGGCTCAGCGGTTGGTTAGAGGCTTCGTAGAGCACCCCGGATTACGCAACGCTTTCGCCTATGCGAGAGCCAGACGCTCGCGAATCTCTCCGAACAACATGCGTGTTCCTCGACCTCGGGCCAAAGCTGCAGACGGCGACAGATCCTACACTCGCGGCTACCACACATCAACCGCAGCCGGCGCTGCGACAATGCGCTGCGCGAGGTATCGCCTCGCCTGGGGAGCGACGAGATACGAGGCTGCGAAGAGAGGAGGAGGTAGAACGCACAAGCGCTAATCTTGCGCTCTGGCGCCTCATTTGCATAACCAGGCGTCGCGTTGCCGGAGGGCGAGTGTTAAGTACGGAGCGCGGAAGCCGTCAGCGACGACGCTCGTTACCGGCACTCGCCGCACTTGGACCAGTGCGCAAAGGGCGGAGGAGGGTGCGCGAGGGGAAGGGGGAGGCTCAGAGGCGCGCGAAGGGGCATCGCTCTTCAGTCGTCAACGATCTCTTTCGCACCTCTCAAAGTTTTACGGTTCTGCAGCGCTGTGGAGCACCCTCCGTCTCGCCTCTTGTCAGGTGCATCCGCGAGGTGAAACGAACACGGTTTTGCATCTTCGGTAAAGTGGTGTGCGCGGGGTGTGCATATATATATATTCGAGCGTTTCAGAAACCTATGTTAGCTGCCAAGTCCTTGCAGGACTGAGTTGCGCCTCAGGAATCGGCCCACGCGACGCTGAGGTTCCATACTTGCAGCCTACCAACCTTTCAGAGCACGCTGGCTGTCTTTACATATCCGAAGCAATCGACGTCGGATGCTAACAGCCCTAATGCGCGCCTGGCATTTTCATCATGACAGCAGTTCACCGTGGCATAACATGGTAAATGTTCTACAATTATGAAGCGAATCAGAATCTAGGGAAATATAGCAAACGTACGTACGAATATGCAACTGCCTATGTTTATTATTGCATTTAGGTTCTTTATAGAGCTATGTTTGCGAGGACGGGCTGGTGAAACCGTACTGAATAAACCCCTTTTTACAGCGAAGCTGTACATGGCTAGCCGATTCGTCCGTCAGTCTGTCGGTCGCCTGTACGCTGAAAACTCCTCCGGTGCAACCATGAGCATGTGCGAAAACAAAAAGAGAGAAAGAGAGGCACGCGATTAGCCAACACCACCTAGATAGCACAAGCCATGTTTACTCCGATCCATGACGTCACGCTACCTGGCCCGAAATTTCCATTGACAAGACTGGGGGGATGAAAGTGGTGATGTCAAAATTACTGTTGCCTACTTGGGAGCATCCCCATTAGATTCCATGGCAGCTGGGCCAGATAAATGATGTCCTTCGCCAGTAGAGTCGTTGTTGCTCTCCGTCGTAGCCGACCGCGCGCGCAGCAGTTTCTCACCGACTCCGAAATGGGAAGACATGCGACATGGGCACGACACCACTGCTAGGATGGCCAGCTCACGCCTACTGTTTTTGCAGATTACGCTTACATGGTTCATCTGCTCCGAGGTGTGGGATTGCTGCCTGCTGAACGCCGAGGATCAGCCACCCGTTTGGCCGATATTCCCAAACCCGATGCCGGCTCTGGACACAATGCGCCGCCACTGGCAATGCCACTGGCATTGCCAGTGGCATTTTTGCAGGTTAGTTATTTGAAGGGCGCTGCGTCTTCCAAGACCAGCAACTACTGCTTATTTGAGGTGTCGGGCCCGACGGATTTCGTTGATATACTTAAACGAATGCTAGCGTTTTCGGGTGATGTGTTTTCCGCTCAACCTGTACTCTTGCTTGTACTTTCTGGGGATGTTGAGCCAAACCCGGGCCCAATGTCCAAGGCGGAGGCGGATTCGTTTGCTATTACATTGGAAACAATACGCAGGCTAGAGGCAGCTGATGTCGCTACTACGGAAAAAATACTTAAACTTAAGGAAGGGCAGGCTGCTTTAGTTGCGGAACTAAACTACGTCAAAAATGACCATGCAGCTGCTTCAGAAACGGTGCGTCGACTTCAAGAAGCAAATTCGACTTTGCGGGCCGATCTAAAGGCAGCGCACGACATGCAGTCTGCCGCAGATGGCGAGGTCAAGCTGCTGAGTACGAAGCTTTCTGCAGTGGAGTCGAGGACTACAGTTGAATGCCCAGGTGGCCCGGACCCTGGCTCTCATTCATTGAGTAAATTTTTCTGAGCAGATTGAAAAAATTTCTTCGAGGTGTGATGAAAACGAAAAATATAATGAGACGCTCAAACTTGCTGTTCTTTGGCATAGAAGATAATGCTCGAGAAGACTGGGTTGCATCGGAGCGGAAGATAATTTCTTTCTGCTCAGAGAAACTTGGTATCACTGTAACGGGCACCCAGTTTGACAGAGTGCATAGAATGGGTAAGTTCGCTGATAAAAAGCGCAGACCTATCATTGCTAAGCTGGCATATTTTAAAGATAAAGGACGCATCTTGCACATTATCAGCACATTATCAGAGGGGACGTAATTGTCCCTTCTGATAATGTGCACGGTTTGCTAGCGACAATCCATACGTATAAATGAATCCAATCAAATATCGCCTATTAGGAATTGGCTAGGACATCACTTTCATAACGTCGCTCGTGGATCCCGAGGCTCTACAGACGTTACGTAACGCATCGAATGGCGCTTCTCTGTCTCTTTTTTCCTGTTGATGTACTCTAGTATACGCGAGGAACAATATATTTTAGTAAGCCTAAGCACGAGCTTGCCCAAGAACAAGTTCTTTTGGAGCAGCGTAATGCGTTCATCAAGTGCTCATCTTGTGGCGTGCCCGACACTTCAGCAATACCGAAGCAGCTTTACGTTGGGCTGTTCCTCAGTGCAAACACGTGAGGTTCCGGCCTCCAAAACTGCACGTATAGTTGCCAACGAACCCACGTTACGAGGCAATAGAAACACAATGAAAACTGAACACGGAGTTCTGCCGAGTGAGAAGAAATGTGACTTGCACGACTCTTTTATACCTTGTTTCGGCAATACATAACAGTGCATTGGCACCCCAGCGACTATGAATGACTGCCTAAAGAAGCCATGAGAACTCGTTCTTCGCTTTCGTCCACTTCACACTTGGAAGCCGCAAACATATCACCGAGTCAAAAGCATCCTAACTCAAAGTAAAAAGAAAGAAAAGCAAGGAGAGCAAACTGGGATCGGTGCATGAAGAATGCAAGGTTTCAGAGTACTGCATGCGTCGCAATGAGCTCCGAGGTCTGTATGGCGAACCATGCCAGCACTTACAGTGCTTTCTGCAAATTTTATTTCTGTTATTTTTCTTGCTCGTCAAAAACGTGCATTGGAGCGATTCTGGACTGAAAAAGGTTCGCCATTTCCTCCCTACTTCTCATTCGCGCAGGGCCAGTTCTCGGCTTAAGGCTGGCGACAAGCGAAGAAGCTAAGACCGACTATTCGCGGCCCACGCAGCGAGAAGGGAAGAAGCAATGGCGCAATCGTCCTCGCGCTCTGACATACTGTATATATGTACCCGCCACCTCTTCCACCCGCGGAGAAGCGAGTGCGGGCTACGCCGGGTTGCTGCGCTTCGCCACCGGACTCCCCCGTTCGGCGGCACGGCCGATCTGGAGGGAGCAAAGGTTCCTCGAGCGATGTCCCGCGGCCGAAAAAGGAGACAGTCTTTATCAGCTGTCCGCCGAGATGGAGTCCCGGGGCCTCTGCCTCCGGAAGTCTGCGAGCCCCCGGTTCGACCATTACTCATCGCCTGGAGACGCGCGCAGGCCGATAAGGGAGCCTGCCCCTGTACGAGGCCTTGCATCTCTACCATACCGTGCCTTTTTTCCCCGAGATCTCGCCGGTGGAGCTGCCGCGTCGTTTTGCTCCGTTGTACTGCTGCGACGCGCCGCCCGTCTGTCCCGCCGCCAACGTCGCCGAGGCGCGGGATGGGCTACGAGTGAAATGTCGCGCAGTACGGCGACTTGCTCGGAGTCTAGTTGAGCCCCAGCGCAAGCGTGTGCAGCCGTCTGGGCCCCCGCTCGAAACCCTAATGCCTGCCGCTACTCGTCGTCACAGCTAGAGATGTTGACGTAACTGCACAGTATTGCTACGTTGCCTAGATGAAGCGTAAAAAAAGAAGGCGCCATTTTCTTCGAAAAAAAAAATTGCCTTATCTCTATTTCGCTTTTGTCGGCGGTATAAACTGCTGACACAAAGTGCTGAGCGTCGCCTGGCAACAGAATATAAAATGAGTGGGCCTATAAGAGAAGGCGCGGTATGCGTTCCCAGAAAGTCGGTTCATTATTCTGCGATTGTCCCTTTGTTCTGCTATCCGAGCACGTGTAGCACGTAACGATCGTGGAACTGTGGCGCCGCGTACGTTACTGTGAGGTCTAGACTGTTCGAATGGAATAAAACAGAACGAACATTTTAGCAACGGCTATTGCGAGGCCTAGCGCAAAACAGTACTGCGACTTGTGCGTGGAATGACGACACCGGCAGCGTTGTCACGTCGATTCGCACCTCCAGTAATTAGGGGATGTGTAATCCTCGCACCATGAATAATTTTGCAGTTCCGCCGGCCTAGAACCTTTGTTACGCAACGCTACAGCTAACCAAATGAGACATAACATACAGTAGAAATCACCTCTCTCTTTCACTGTAAAACAACGCTATGCACTGTGCTCTTTTGGTACTCTGCGTACAATGGCGACGGCGTGTTCGCACGCCTTCATTCGGGGGGGGCGGTGTGTTCTGCGAAAGATTTTGAAAGCCCGTAGAAAGCATCATGTGCATGTAAAGACTGGCTTCTACAAGGTATGAACGCGCGAGTTCCCTTGTTTACAGTGGTGCCGAAGGACTGCTCAATGTACGACGGTTCTCCAGATCGTTAGTTTGTCGTAATTTATGAACTGGCGAGAACATGTCACTGCTAGCATGCGCGTTAAGTGGCTCAAGCTGAAGCTAAATTCAAAGCAACCATTAATACAGCTTGATTTATCAATGTATTCTTATGGCACGAAGGTCATTTCTGACCAAAGAGCGCCAAACAAATGGCACAATAGGTTGACAATGGTACGCGATGTAAAGGATGTAACATGTCTGTGAAGCGGCCTAAAATCAGTCCCTGTTTAAATGCGTGATATGGACACAAAATATATATCGCGAAGTGATCACAAGATAAAAATAATCTACTGAAGGCACACCATGGGCACGGTGCTGGTGAAAGGTGATGAAAACGAGAAGCACTTGCTTGCTTGCCTGCTTCGCCATAGCACCGACTTACTTGTTTCGGCCTACCACTGCAAATCTGCAACTAGTGCTGCTAGGTGAACACCTTCTGGTGTTTGGTGGTGATGCTGGGTTTCTCTTCGACATCCTGGAACTCCGCAGTGCGACGACATTGAAACGGATTATCCGGAACTGACCCAGGCTGCTCCTGCCGTGTCCGCGACCACCGTCTGCTCCTACTTCATCCGGCAGCGCGGTTCTGCTATATTTAGCGGGAGAGACGACCACGATGGGGAAATGTGGCTCGCCGAATATGAACATGTGAGCACCTATAGTTAGTGGGGCGACCACGCCAAGCTCACTAATGTGACCTTTCCTTTGACGGACGCGGCAAACCGCAATCATGAATCTGATCTTGCCACCTGGTCGGCTTTCACGACAAATTTGACGGAGGTCTCCGGCCACCTCGCCGTCCGCCGGCTTCGTGTTGAGCAACGCTTGCGCGGCCGAGCTCTGCGCAAGGACGGATACTTCACTAGCTAAATTGAAGACGTGCTCTCGCTCTGCAAGCGCGTCAACTCATCTATGGACGAAGCTGACAAGACGAAGCACGTCATGAAAGGAATCGATTACCGTGCCTTCCAGATATAGCGTAGCGTTCTTGTCAGGCCGCGCCGGCAGGCCACGAAAGAGCGGAGCATGCGAGACGACAAGCACACCCTCTCAGAACCGAACCCCAAGTGGTTTATTTTGCACGCACCCCATTGCTCGTGCCCACAGGGCACCATTGGCCAGCTGAAATGTGGCGACCACTACACCAGATGCTCGTCGCGAAGAATCCCCGGACGAGTGCCGAGGTCATACAGCTCTGTCACCAGTACGGCGAGCTGCGCAAGCAGCATACCTCAACACGTGCTTCTCAGCAGGACTCCGCAGATCTATCTCCCTTGGATTTCGGCTCCGATGCTGCGAACATTTCTGCTTTAATGCCGGAGATAAAGCAGTTCATCCGCCACGAAGTCGCACGTCAACTTTCTCAGGAGACTCGCACACCCGAGCCATCGAACCCCTTGGCTCTTTTGCTTCGTCACGTAATTCAGACGCAAGTTGCCGCGGCGCTGCCACCTGCCCCTCCTCCGCAACCTGTTGATGGACCGCCAACTAACGCTAACGGTGTCACCCGGCCATATGCTCTTCCAGATCCTGACGCCTACCGGGCCACCAGCACTGTGCCCATTGCTTTCAGTACAGTGAGAATATGCAAGTGGAACTAATGCTTACCCGGGGCCCTTGAGCGCAAAGGCCGGGAAGCACGTGTTCTAAATACTAGTATCGCAGCAGCAGTATAGATAAGAGGCAACGCTGTGGACTGTTTGGGTGAATAGCATGCAGTACAAGAATATCGTTTAAAGAAAGCTAAGCCTAATTTACGATCAAAGAGTGGATCACTGTCTAAGAACATCACTGGATGAAGTCATATTTGATGGGGGTATGGTAAAGGAAAGTGCTTTTTTCAAATAGCTTCTAATTCCCAACATTCCTGCAGCACTCGAGGACTGTGAACGTCGCGCCACATTTACCACAAAACATTTACCATTCATAACCGGTCAAGAGGTATGGGCGGGTACCATACGCGTTGCTGATTCTAAGTCGACAGATGGTAACCTCATTTCGCCGCTTTTTGCTTGTTCAGGATCCATGCCCTAACTGTGGTTTAATAATATTGAGCTTGTTAGATATTTGAGTGTCCCATAAGCGCTAAGTTTTTCCTAAGTTTGTTTTTTTTTCGTAGAGAAGGCTTCAAGTCTCTCGCAGGGACAGCTATAGAGGAGCGCCTGGGTTTTGCGGCTACCGATGTGGCGATTTCGTCTGCAAGTACAGTGCCCTCAATTCCTCTATGTTTAGGCACCCGGCATATTGTGATATACTGGTTAGGTATGTACTCTGTACACAGGAGTGAATAATGGTCAAGTGCGGGATTTTTTATGTTTAGTGAGCGACACTATGGATATAAAGACACTTGAAGTGTAAGTGTAATAGTAATGTAAGTGTAGTAATGTAATAGTATTCACTTACACTTGAAGTGTAAGTGAATACTATTGCTTTTTAGATCTTTGTTTTCTTGGTGTGTTTCACAGCGTACAATCGGCAGCTCTGAGATACACTTGAAGTAGCGTCAGGGCTTTGCAATGTATGCTCATACTCTGATCTTGATATGTCATGTCTCTAGCGTCTGTGTAAATTAGAAAAACAGCGCAAAAAATAGACATGCATGTTAGACCAACTGGCCCAACAAACGGTCCATCTCTAGTGTGTCTGGTAGTGTACTTGGGCCGAAGATAAATATTATATTTTTTGTTGGCAGTTCGTTCTTGTCGCGCCTCATTTAGATTTGCTAGATATTGAATACGTTCTCGTCTTTTCACCCGCTCAGAAGCTCCTCATCACTCAAGTCAATCAGGTCATCTTCTGAAATTATAACTCAGACGATTGGTGCGCAGTCACGGTAACACAGATATCCCTGAATGGAACGAGGTCAGTTACCTTGGTGCACTAAACTTTGTCTCGCATTTGAAGTAGTAGGTCCCCACTGGCCATCTAAGTGGCTTTATAACCAGTTTCAATGGTCTCCGTGAGACTTTTGGAAACAAGGTTTGAGGAAATTCTTCTTCCTTTCTTATCGGCTCTCCCGCTGTGTATGACATGAAACTCCGGGAATGTCTCTTTTCCTTAGAAAAATACTGAAACGTTGCGCCGGTCCGCCCTCCTTACGAAGCGCGATGAGATGACAACGGGTTTGAACATCGCATGAATTGGGGAGGTTCTTCAGTGACGATGCCAGTCACCCACCACCGAGCCCAACGAGAGAACACGACAGGGGTTGTTCCATGCCAACTGTACATGGTCGCTATAAACGTATATGTTATATATACTATAACCGAGGTTAGTTATATCATAAGAGGCCCCTCGCTGCCTGGAAAATCAGAAGTAAAACGAAGTGAAGCGAAGACAGGATAGATTGAAAACGAGAAAGAAATACAAAGGTTGGTGAGGGAGCCAGTAAAAGACAACGACCGATTCTCCTCGGGTGGGCGAGTTTTGGGGTGCAGTCGACGTGAAGCCGAGGCCATAAGGGTGTACTGCCTCCGCCGAGGGGCCATAAAGGTCCAAACACGTGGCATCTCCTCAACCACAAGAATCCCCTTTTCTGCGGACACGGCTGAGCCACGCACGGATAAACACGGGAGGGGCCAAACCCCATGTGCTCGGGTCCGTGGTGTCGCCACACAGCAAACGTCTGCCGACGCAGACCCCCTATGGACGTTAATACAGGCCAGACGTCCAAGGTGTTCAACTTAATATTCGTAAAATTCGTCAGCACATAACATAAGGATAAATTGAAACGCAAACAAATACAAAACGACTAAAATGTTTTGTTGTGTCCCCAAGCTTTCCTACACATTCACAACAGGGATTTTGTTAAAATTCAGAAATATACTTTTGGGTCTACACCATGCTTATTAACTGACTGCAGAGAAATGCAACGTCGCGTTGTCGTGCAATTACTTGTAAAAGGCATTGTGACCAAGGGTGCTACACCGTGAAGCTATTCCATACTTTTCTATTCTAATTCTGCAATCAACCATCCGCTGTTGGTCAAACACTTTTTTTGGACTTCACCTGTTTGTCCCGCCACGCTACGAATATCGCGATGGCTCCCCGTGTGATATGACGTGTACACAATGATTATGCATGATTCGACCGAAAGAAAGAAAAATAATTATTTCTGATTCAACGCCTTTTTGCCATTAGCCCTCTGCTAATGGTGAAGAGGTTTCCGGCTGCACCCAATGCACCTGTCTGTTACGCGACGTCACAAAACCGCGAAAACTCACCGCATCAAAGTGACGTGTATGCGGTGTTATGCGTTAAAGGTGCATTAATATGCCGAAAAAAATTGAATTTTTTTTTCTGAATAGCCGGAGACTGCGCCGTTCCGAAAGGAATAGAAGATAGCTGTCGCCGATCGCTCAAGCACTGGCTACTCGCATCTGCCGGAGAGCATGGGTTTATTTGCGTATAATAACAGTTTTTGCGTGGCAGCGTAGTGTTATCGAGCCCTTTCGGTACGTATACGACATCGCTTTGCCAACTCTTCTTTGCTGAAGATCTGTTTTAGCAGCATTCTTAACCCTCCGTTGCATGTCGACACGATTTTCGACCAGCCACCGCAAGCTAATTAAGGGAAAGCGGACCAATCGCAGACGCCGGCACAACCCTCTTCATCCGGTTATCGATTTTCAGTGCACTGACTCGGCCACATCAAATCCTCCTCCCCTTGAGCGTGCTCCTCACCTCTTGTCAGTCAACTAGATATGACAAGCCGCTCACTGTATAGGCAATGTTATTCGTTTTGAAAGCAAACAAAAGTGACCTCCTATAAACGAGGAGAGCGTTCGATTGGGCTGTTCCGGCAGCGCTGCGAGTCACCGCCCGAAGCTTGCGTCGGCGGTTATGTAACTTTTGCGTCAGGAGATTGGAATGAAAGCATATTGTAAGAAATTTTATCTGGTGGCGTTTCATTTGATTTTGGTAGCCACATGATTGCGTCTCGGACTACCGGCAGTTGCGAGTTGGCCAAGAAAAGAGATCGTTGAGTTGGGAAAGACAAGGGAAATTAGGAAAGACAAGGGAGGGCACAAATTCGTTATCGCACTTAAAAATCGGGACACTGTTAGACAACACATGCATCAGAGTATTGGAAACTCCCATTTTGTCGAACGAAATATGGTGAGCAAATGCTTCAGTACAGTATACCTGTACTTCTGTATTTTTTCATGAGAGAGAGAACGATATCACAACTATTAGTAAAAACACAATACGCTCTATTATTGTGACGCGTTCATGATACCATTTGCTGAGTGGACGTGCTTGTCTAAAAACGAATACGCATTTCATTAGATGCACCTCAACGCGATGGCGTTAAGGGCGCTGTGTCGCCAAACATTCCATGTCGGGGTCAGACGTCGTGTCGCGAATCACCATTCCGAACCACAACCACGCAGGCTTCCCACGTGGCGCAGAGGCGTTACTGAACTAATTCCTAACCAAATCCGTCAGAAAAATCTCAAAGTGCAGCCTAAACACAACCTAAAGACATGCTAACGTCGGACTGTAACTTCAATATGTTAGAAAACATAATTCTGTTACGCGGAAGCTCCAGCACAAACAATTTGTCCAGCGTTTCTAGCATTGATAGAGCGGCGCGACCCACACGGTTCCTTGCAAAACCAACATACAGATGGCGCTCGCCTCCACGCATCCGCAAGAAAGCTGCAGTTGTCGGGAAGCGTGACAAGCAGTCAGGGATCTTGAACGCTATCGCTAACGTCCTCTAAATTTTTATTTATGCATCCCTGCAATTATCTATATTTCCTGCATTTTTGTTTCAACAGAGACTGTATGACACAATAGTTCGTGTCTGAAATACTGATTGCGAAACGCATGCTGTTTTGTAATCAATTTTTTTTTCTACTCACATACCGTTTGTAATGCTAGAAGGTTTATTTTTGGTTGGTCCTACTGTATACCTTGTAAAGGGCACCCGAACCTCTGTCAAGTAAAATAATTTGCACTTTTAGCTCAGGCTCTCCCTCATTTAAAATTCGAAATAAATTCAATTCAATTAAAAAACTTTCTTTTATCATAGAGAGCGAATGCGTAACAACCATCAGGAAAAACGGTGCTATTTCAGGAGGTCGTGCTACTCGTTAATCCGTCATGCAGCTTTAGCTGCATGCTCTCCAAATATGCGGGGATTACATCACGTCTCCACGTTAACCTCGTGCCACGAAAAAATATATATACAAGGGAAAGCAAGGTAAGAAGCATGATGAAACCGACGAGGTCACAGAGCGCAGCACGCATTTCCAATCGCATGCATCTTGAGCGTGCGGGCCATATTTGCTCACGGGCTTGGAGTTATTGCTGACTAGCACCATGCCTACAGGATCAGCGAGCGAAATCACCATCCCCTTTCGAAAGCTCTCAGTAGCATAGATCATGGGCTGGCACGGATTCTGAACGTTGCGACAGCTGATGAATTTATTTTCACTTCCTCTCTTTTATTTGTATTTTTTTATTCCCGAAGCGCACATGTCTCCTACATTCGTACAACACGTTTCGTAACCGCGCAATCTTGTCCCTGTGTTACGCTCATGCGCGTTCGTCGAAGCGCCGTGCTAGGTGATACGAGGCCTCCGATCACAGCTTGTTCACCGCGGCGTCGAGCGAAGAGCGATCGAAGCCGTGGGCGCGAACCTCAACGTGCGCGCGCACGTATGGCAGGCGCTCCCGATGCCGCGCATATCGCCGTCCGGCAGCGCAAACCCTGCCCCCTCTCCGCTCGTATGTCTTCCTTCCCGAGGGGATTGCATCGCTAGGTGTCCGCGTGCCGGGCGTGACTCCTGGCCCGGACCTTCGGCCTGTCAAAGGACGCGCGCCTTGTCGTTGGTGCAACGCGACAGCTGGGTCTCTGCATCGTTAATGTAAACCAAAGGGGCGCGATCCCGCGGCCCGTTATTGTAACAAATGGAGTAGCGAGTGAACCCGGCTGTCGGTCGAGCAGTGGCAATTGGCAAAGCCTGCCCGATACGGCGTGACGTGCGGGGTGACTGCGTGTTCATCATCAGGTTACCTCAGCGACGGGGACGGCGGCCAGTCGCACCGTTGGAGAAAGTGTCCGTTTCGAATGAAGCCGTTTGCAAAGGCACTTGGAATCACTATTGCTGAAAGCTGGGCGAGTTGCATGGTTACTGGCACTGTAAAATATCTTAACGGCGCTAAGGAAGACAAGGCACAGAGACGCGACGTGCACAGCACACGCGCTGGTCCTTGTGTACTTCGTGGTTCATGTGTCGCCTTCCTTAACGCTATTATGATGTTTCACAATGACCTGAAGCCATCGAAGGGGTAGCCTTTCCGCCTGTATACAGAAAACCATGTTTCAGCAGCATACGAGTTTTCCATGGCAGGAGCGAATGGTCGCGCGCTGTCGTTATTAGGCTAAGACGTTCACCGGAACAAGAGAGAGAGAGAGATGCAAATGAGAGAAAGGCAGGGAGGTTAACCAGAGTTAAAACCTCCGGTTTGCTACCCTGCACTAGGGGAAGTAATCGGAACAAGATTTTAAGGAACAAAAGGGCCTCTCTTCTAACTTTAGAAATTTCAATTGATGACCATATCATGAAAACCGTTATTTTAGAGGCATAGCCGGACATCTCAGCTATGTTAAATAAATAAAGCTGTTGTACTTACTTTGTTACATAGAGTTTCTCCCTGTAACACCTAGAGGGTAATCTGGCGCCACCATCTATGGGAGTTTCTTAAGGGGGCACCGTGCTATGATGTGATATACCGTGATATACACATATACCGTCATGGGAATGACGGTATATGTGTCTGCGAGGCTCGTGTAGGCTGGTGTTGTAAGAGGCTTCGTCTAAAACGTGGATATGGCTATGCAAATAACGCGTTCTTCAAGTAAAATCTTCATAAAATGTTTCCATTCACGCATATTACATCTTTACTCACCCACGATGCATGACCAAGCGAAGAAAAGCAAGAACAGACGACCACCAAAGCGAGCGCGAGCGCGAACCTTGTCGTCTGTTCTCCAACTTTAGCGGCCCGCTGATACTTTTTACGTAACATGTAGTCGTACACACAATAACAAGTTCTCATAGTTAAACAAAACATGTTTTCGCGTAATAATAAAGCTAAAACAGCTTTTCACGTGCTGTTCTAGTAGAAAATGAATCATTGTGACAGACGGAATGGTACTTGCCAAGTGCGTCTTCAAGGTGTCCTGTCTCTGCGAGAATGATGCCAATCGGAATCCACAATATACCGGCATTCCCATCCATACCACAACGCAGCAGCGCCAGATTTCCCTCTAGGTAATGTAGTGAGAAACTCTATGTTTTGTTATTGGGATCTGGCAGAACATCACGAAAAGACAGTCACCTGGCGCACCGCCTACCACTTCTGGGCAACCTATATCCGGCACTTGAGAGTGACAGTGTCACTCAAGACTCGTGGATCGCCTTTAATTTTGTATATTTGGGCTTGATTTGTAAGTTTCACAGTGGCAGAATTCTTCCCGCGTCCCTTTACTGCCTCTATCGTGTACATCTGAAGTGACAAGCCTGTAAATAGCAGTACCGATGCTGTGGCTGTCCCTCTGCAAAAGGGGCACATACGCACCCTGGGGAATAGACCAAAAATCGGACTTTCTTTGAGAAAGCCGTTCTCTTCCCTTTTTATCCACCGAACTGCTGTCGCCCCACCTTAACGGTAGAGACAGCCTGGTGGTTAAACGGCAAGCTTCATTCCTGCGCGTTTACATGCAGATGGCCGATTTCAGAAAAGGGACACGTCCTGTGTCTTCTCATGCACGGACCGTGGTATGCGCCTTAAAATTGAAGGAAAAAAAGAAAAAAAGATTAATTTAGACGTATACGTGATAACGTGCTTTTAAAATTCACCTTTCATTTAGTCTGACTGCTCGCTCGCATACAAGTCTAGTTATTGCATCATCTCTTTTTTTTTCTTTTACTTTGCGTTTATCGTCTTGAAATAGGAATTTCCTTTACCTACATCCTGCCGCCCGATTCTTGGCCTATCCCCCTTAGTGAGTGAGAGCCATGCCATAAATTCATCATCATCATCATTATCATACTGCTAGAGGGAGAAGCAGAAGAAGATTCGCCCGTGACGCAGCAGGGAGCAAGCAAGGGTCGCTGTTCCAGGCAAAAAAAAAGCGCTGCCGATATCGTGATTACTATTGTCACCGTCGACACGATGAGCTCGACCTACAGTCATGCCCAAAGACGTTCGCGAGGTGGCGACTGCGAATTTGAAGCACCGCATCTGCAGCCGCATACAACGGCCCCGCGGTGTCCTCCAGCGCGGCTGGTCATCCAGGCGAACGAACCGCCGAACTCAGGGCCGCCATCGTCACAGCCAGCGCCTCCAGCAGGCTCGCGTTCCACTTCAGTCCGGTCCTCGCCCCAGCCTGTGGCTTCGGTGGCGGCTTCGACTTCGACCTGGTGCAGAACCCTGTCGCCGCCGCCGCCGCCTCCTCCAGGTGAGCCGTTCGTACATACAGTGTCTTTGGGCCAGTCGCTGCCTTCATGTTGACGATAACTCAGAACATGGCCCATACGTCGAGAACTTCCTCCTACATGCAGTAATCTCAGTGCATTGTAGTCTTCGTGCATTTTGGCGATGCTAACCGATGGAGCTGAAAATTGATAGCTAAATCCCGCGTGGTATTACTACATAGTTAACTGGAGCCGCATAACATTTAGGTGATATTAAAAGGGGAAAAAATGGGACTGGCTGGCTCATGTATTGGGCAGAGATGATAAACGTTTGTCTGTTATCGTAACATAATAAGTTCCAAAGGAAGGTAAACATAGTCCAAGGTGTCAGAGTACACAGTGGAGTGATGATATTGGGAAATTCGCACTCCTTAAGTGGAATCAGCTGATGCAAGACGGATAGAAATTGCGAAGCGACGCCTTTGTCGTGCAGTGGTCATAATTATGATGGTGATTATGATGATTAAAGTACATAGCCGTTGTTATTGATGTCTCCGGCTACTTAGGCGACTGTGCAGCGTTTGGTCTATAGATCTGGCGTTCAGCCTCAACTCGCACACAAATGCGATGCAAGAGTGACGTTCTAGTCTATTGCCATAGAATCACTGCATTCGGCCTACTCAGTACAATGTTAAGACGAAATTTTCGCTCACTAAATGTGTAACCTTTGGCTATACGACCATTCAAGAAACAACCACTGTTCGGCAGCAATCTGGTCCTTATGAGGCCACATTTAAGTGTCCGTCATCCCTGCCTGGGACGTGAACCCATTCGCAAACCAAAAAGCTAATCATTCACTCTAACGATCGACCACTTTGAACTACCAAGATTAGGCTACAATTTCAGGAAAAGCGAATATCTACAGTCTGTGCACAACAAACTGCTTCTAGCAGAACTACCCTTGAACAAAGCACAACGAACAGTAAGGAAATGCTTCTTTCAAATGAAAAAAAAAACGGTCTCGGGACGGTTTTTTTTTTTCAGAAGAACGTAAATTTACATGGGCTTCGTGTCTACCCAACGACTGTAAGAATTCTGCCAAGTTTGCTAAAGTAATGTGTGATCGCATGGAGCCTATACGGGTCCCGGTTACGCAGAGGTTGAGCCAGGTGTTGAGGCCCACTCGCTGGAAGAGCCCCGTGTCGCTGCCGTGGGCACCGACGTGCTGCTATCGGTGGCGTGCCTGCTGTCGGTGCTGGTAGGCCTTTTGGCGCTGGCAGTGGCCCTGGAGGCGCTGCTGCTGCGTGTACTCAACCTGGACGCACCCGCTTCGGCGGCCCAGCACACCACTAGGCCGCCGCCTCCCCCTGCGCGACAGCCCAGGCTCCAGAGGCACCAGCAGCAGGTGAGAAAGTGCCGCACCTACGTCTGCAGAGCCATGCAATTTTCTCACGCTTAGCTTCACCATCCTGCGTGAGCTGAAAGACTCGCGGTGTTGTTTGACACCCAACTGGCATCCTGAGTTAGCACTGACACGTTACCTCAGTGATTTAGGTTTTATGACGCTTAGATACGACAGTGTCATCTGGACAAGGTGCACTGTCGTTCAATTGATGAATTGCTTCTTTACTTATTCTGTTTGCATTTCCAGTATCGCAGTTTTTTTTTTTAATCTTATCATGTCGACGGATGTTTTGATGTCCAACATCTTCTTGCGATCAATATCTTGCCTCTTCAAGAACAAAGTGGAGTTATTCATACCTGCGCGTGGGTTCGAACGCAACACACAAATCCCTCGTCGCAAATCGAGGTATCTGCCATGCGAACAAAAACAGTCGTTCCAGCGTTCTGGCTTCGAATGTACAGGAGCAGTGTTTCATAAAAAGGAGGTGGATGCATGATTGAACCAACAAAAACTACGTAACGAACGAACAGCTATCTGCCATGTATATCAGCAGTGACAGTACTAACCAACCACCTGCATTTGTACTTTATTATCGTTCTAATTTAATTACATGTGCTCTTCAACTAAAGAATGTGCGAGCCGACAACAGCAGCTCAAGCGACTGAGGGCAGATGACTGCGCAGCACTTCTACGACGCGAATTTCAGGCAATTCAGAGTTCAGAGCATTTCAACAGCAACTCGGCGTTGCAATGCAAATGTGTGCGCAGCGAGATTGCAAAATAAGCAGGGTGGTGTTTTCAGCAAGGCAGTGCTATTACTATTGCCACGTACAGGTGATTGGCGCTCGTAGAGAGACCGGAACAAAGGAATTCGAGTAAAAAACTTAATTGGGTGCACATGTGCCCGCAATAGGGAATGCACATCGATAGCTATGGTGGTTTCTTAACACATCGTTTACACATTGTGTCAAACAGATTGCTTAGTGTATATACGGAGCCGCTAGCTAGGCAACTATGCCGAACATCTTGGAATGCACTTTAGGTGGGTTCACAGCGTAAGTTATGTTTGCAAAGCTCCAGCCTGCCACGGCAATGTGTCTGTGGCCATCGTTTGAAATCTTTGAGCGATCTAGCTGCGCAAGGATGCATTCGCCGTACAAACGCGCTCGGGATCGATGCAGTGCGAAAGCTACACAATCCGCTGGCGCAATAGAGATCGTCTAGAGCAAAAAAAAAAACAATTGGCCCTGTACCTATGCACACCATTCCTGTCTCGCGTCAGATGCACCACGAAGAGAAGTCCAGCGGCGGCGAGGAGCGCACTGTGCTGTCATCGCTGCCGAACAGTGCGTACCAGTCCAGCCGCAAGATGTTCTGCGTGTTCAACGGATCGCCACGAAATGGAAGCAGCTTACGCCGCGGCTACGGACTCGACTTCTTCCCGCACCAGCTGTGCACGGATGCGGTGCTGTGCTGCGCGGGCCTCGAGCTGACCACCCTGGAGCTCGACGTGGACAGTGCGCAGGCGTTGCGCTTCGCCGCATTACGCCTCACCCATGCCCAGGTGCGCCGGAAACGCCTCGGCAGTATTTCCTGATTTCTCAAGGGGGGTGCTGCATAGAGTACTGCACAGCTACATTGGACATTAACAAGAGTATCGATTCCCACAAGTTTATAATTAATACAATATTCGGCATAGTCAGTGCACCAAAGACAGCGAAAAAAGGAGGGACACTAACACAAGTAGAGCTACATGTATCTCTCTCTCTCTCTCACTCTCTCTCTCTCTCTCTCTCCTGGACATGTAAGTGGTGTAGACCCCTCGACAAAAGTTTACGGACCACGGGATGTCTGAAAACGTTCAATTCCCGAGCAGCCTGTAGCAGTAGCCAGTAAAACTATATACGACAATGTTGTTAGCATACGCTAGTCGAGGTCCGAAATACAAATACCGACTGCGTTTTGAGGTTGCGGAGATATTCAACTTTTTATCAGGCCTCGTGCCGTGCAATACTTTGTCGCCGGGTGTACCTCTTGCAGAACCCCCTCGATTCCCTGCAGTTAATGGTTAGGGCTATGCAATCGGCTTTGTGCAGCGTGCAAGCGGTGATCCGGCAGTGTACAAGCTTTCCAGCCTTGTATCCACAAAGTTCCTTTTATGTTATCGCCGCTCATTATAGCGATTAATACAAAGGGATGCGATCACCGCCGCAATCACAAATAAGAAACAGTCCTTACGTACACGTACCACTTGTCTAGATAAGGCCCGTCACACTTATCAACCCCTTCAGTGGTTAAAGGTAAGCTGCTGCAATCACCCTAAATGTGGCTTTTGAACTTATGACCCTGACTGTGCACTTGACCAACGCAGCCTTGAGTCCGACCGCCATTGAAAGATTTTTTTCTCTGTTCACGACGGCAGCTACAAGTCAAGACGTGCACAGGTTTGTTTTTCAACGTAACCAGTGCCTCAGTAAAAGTGTGACTGAGTGTAAACGCGTCGAGGAAACTCTGTTACTTACTCACAAAGCACTTCGTGCGGGTCGGTTTATATGTGGGGGTCGGTCTACATGTGTGTCGTCTTTTTCGTGTCTTTTACCTAAATGTGCAAAACCAATATGGCCCAATTTCAATCCTAACGTTCCACTACTTGATAACATTCGCCGTCCAAAAGTTTTTGCGAAAGGGTTAGCTAATTAGATCAGAGTATTTACCTGTCATGCTAAGCTATTTCTATATATAGCTGCGATAATGGAGGCATCTTTATAATCTGTTCTCCAGCAATGAGACAAGAAATTTTGTTTTAAGCTCTGCTGTGTGTTATGGCATGGCCGACATACGACGGCCTTTGACGTTTTTCCTTGCAAAGCGCACAAGGAATACAACAGTGTTTCGAAAACACTTTATAGTTGAGGACATCATTACACCTACATGGCGTCTCGCAAGAGGTCGGGTGGTCACTGCAGAGCTGCCTTTGGAGGCACACTTCTTGGTTTGTGACCGTAAAATTACAACGCAATGCCTGTGTTATCCATCTCAAAGGTTTACAAGGAGCAGCATTTTCGCAGTGTTGAATTCGGCTGCAGCCTGGTAACGCAGCCTGGAATTAGGATTTGAAGCCTCAATTGCACTATGCAAACGATACAGTGTGGCACTTCTCATTTTGCTGCAGACATAAACAGGGCAAAAATTTATCCTCCTTTTTTTTTCGTTGCTTTCACCGTACAAGTTTTTGATGGCAAGATTAAAGATCATGTGAAAACATTACTACGGGCGCGCTTTTGAACAAACGTACCTTTACAGATTTCTGTTTCTTTAAATCTTGCGATTCTAACATCCCAAAGCGCCAATCTCGTTATCACAGATTCAGTAGTTGTGGGGAGTTCTGATCTAATGGGCATCCAAATCTTGGAAGGTTGAGGGGTTTGCATCGTCAGATACCAACACTGCCACAACGGCAAGAAAAGAAAAAGTGAAGGCAATCTACCCAACACATGCTGTCGCGTAATTAAGTAGCGAACTTATGAAAGGAGTGCGATGATTTATCGACAACTTCTAGGGAGGTCAATAACACAGACGGAGTACCAAAGAAGAAACACGTGTCGCGTTTCCCTTGCGGTTGCGTCGGTTTACGTCATTGCGCCTTCATACGTGTAAATCAACTTTCCTCCAACAATATTGCTAACCGTATACGTGGGTGTGGCGCGCAGCTCCGACTATGGCTTTGCGTGGGTGGCGACGAAACGCGCAGCAAAGGCTTCGGGCGCGCTGCCGAGGACGCCGAGGCTCGACGCCGGCTAGTGAGCGGCGCCATCGGCTGGCTCCAAGAGTCCGGCTTCCAGGGCCTGCTGCTGCACTGGGCACTGCCAGGGCCCCAGCGTCCGCAGCAGCTGGTTAGAATCCTCGCGCCGCTCAAGGTGGGCATATATGCCAGCATTAATTTGATAGCTAAGGCAGCCCCGAAGCCAAGAGTTCTAGACCAATTCGCATCTGACGTTCGTGACATGTGGTATTGTGAAGCTAGAGCACTTATCTTGTCGTCTTAGCAGTAAACCCGCACCACCATAGACAGTACGAAGCTTGGAATGTTGGCTCGTTCGCATTCTCCAGTGATTGTTGCGCTCCCCGGAAAGTCTGGTTAACCCCTGCGTTATAAGGACGCTATCAGAAAATTGGCATCTTCATTCTAGTTTATGTACTATAGTGTACCGAAATAAAGGAAGCCATTCATGCATGCCTAGGCACGGTCATCCCGCGAGTGCACTTAGAGCTCTCCCTTGCTCCTCCTGGAACCTAATGTTCTAATGTTTTGCTTTCCGGTGAAACTGTCATGAACGAGCTTATTTGCTAATTCTTCCGAAAACGTCGGCATTTACATTCCCCGACAAAGTGTGCCCCACCCCCACCTCTACCGTGCTTAGCAAGTCATTTTGGCGCCTGAGTTAAGCTCATAAAAAACATTGTCTTGTCCAAGAAATAATCAGCGTCAGTCACGCACTCTACCGACCTTTCCTTTCTTGCTTACTTGCTTTCCTTCTATAGTCTGTGTGCTAGGCAGGGGAGAACAATACGATTTGGCGTTTGATCCGGGCTACTAACTGATGTGCTAATAGTCACGTCCAACAAGTTTGCAACAGCCTTCGTAGGGTTTCAACAAGCCCATTCTCCAACAGTCGAAGCAACCATTTTTTTCACACGCCATGCACGTCGTCTCGGACGCCGTGTCGTATCAAATGTCTCCTGCTTTTGGCGTGCGGGGTTACCATGCGAGGCACTCACTCGCATCGTCTTTCACAGGTGGCGCTCGACCTCACAGATCAGTCGTTGGGTGCTGTGATTCCGCTAGACGACGAGCAGCGCGCGCGCTTCGATGCCCCGGCCGTAGGCGACCTGCTCGGGCACCACGCTGTGCTCGTACTGCCGGACGGGTCCGCGGCTTGGCAGTACAACCGCACCTTCTTGCCCTACTCGCAGCAGGTACGGCTGTCCTGCAAGCACCAGTTGTTGCTTCTCTGGTGTACGACCATCCGCTTACACTGAATCATTTCGTTACCCGCGGATTTAAGACGAAATCGTCCCTCGTTCTACATTGTTCTCCTGTAGCAGTCATTTTTCTAGCTTACTTTTGCCCCATTAATACGCAAATAGCAGTTTCTACTTTCGTAATAAACTTTACGTTGACAAAACCAATCGTGATTGCAAGTGAATTTTACATAACCTAACCGTCATCTTGTTCGGGCAGCAAAGTAGCCGGCATTGTCATTCACTTATTAAATACTGTCATTGCGAGGCTGTCAACATTGTCGGCTTCGTCAAAATTCGTACAAGAATAAGACGTAAGATGGGAGCTGCCAGTTTCTCTGTCTATTTAGCCTTCTACAAGCATTAGAACGCAGCCCCTCACAGCATCAAATCCGCGCCGGTCTGTCGGGGAAAGAAGGTGCTCACTCGCTTTCCTCGCAGGTGGTCGAGCAGTACGCGCGTGCAGCCGACGAGCTTTCGCACGAGGCCTGCTACCTGGTGACACTGAGCGGCTCGTCGCTGGTGCTAGAGGACCGCAACATGTGGGAGGTCGGGGATCCCGCCCGAGGGCCCGGCACCCTCGGCAACGGCTCCCAGCCAGGCCTGGCGGCACTCGACGAGGTCTGCATGCTCCAGTGGGTCGGTTCTAAGGTGAGCAGCAGCAGTGTCTGACTGTACCGAGCACGAGCCGCAACCTAGCATATACAGTGTTATTTTTTATTTAATGTGATTAGCATACTTAGGTTACTTCACCGACTTTCCCTGATCTATCTATCTATCTATCTATCTATCTATCTATCTATCTATCTATCTATCTATCTATCTATCTATCTATCTATCTATCTATCTATCTATCTAATCTAATCTCATCTAATCTAATCTATACGTTATCCCGTCTCACGCCAACTTTTGTTATTGAGTATGTTCCACCGTGTATGAACGCTCTTTAATGAACCTCTTTGACGCCAACTTGCTTCACTGTGCATGTGCCACTGCGCATATACCGCTGATCGTTGGCAAACAAGAAACACAAGATTTATCTGGTGCTTGGACGCAATCAAACCCGCGTAATACATGTTCAGACGAACTTCTCTGAATGTACATTCACACAAGCACAACGCACGGACTTCGTGGACTTCGTGGCGGCGCAGCTGAATGACCCAGCATGTCCAGATGGAAGCGCGCGAGAGGTGCCCGGCCGAACACGCGGCTCGTATGGGACGCGTCTCTGCGGTGGCAATATGTTGCCTCGCTAGTTTGCTGCATCGCCAGTCGCATTAACGTCGACATTCATCGCGAGATGGGTTCCGCTGCAAATTTTTGCTTTGCTCCGAGGACATTTTTTTAATAGCCTGCCAGATTTGCTCAGATCGCGTCCCTCACGTTAAATTTTCTGCAAGAAAAACTAAAGCAATTTATTTACTAATTACTAATTAGTAGAGAGAGAGGAAAAAGTGGTGAAGTAAAGGCAAGAAGGTTAATTAGACGTTCCTAACTCCAAATTTTACAGTAAAATGTTTTTATTAGAAAGTTGAAAGGTATTGCTATAACAGTCTAGTTTCGTGTTTCTACATTTCAAAATGGCCATGTAGACCACGACAGCTGGTGTCAAATTATTTGTTCAATTTACCCAATTCACCGTCAAGCCTCTTTGGTACGTAATAGTATTGCTCAAAATGAAGCTGCCACTGCACTTACCTCTTTCCATAAGCCGATTCCGATTGGCGCTGTGCGCGACTTCCGGTTGAACGCACAGTCACTTTAGCAGCAGAAACGAGACAGAATGCTTTCTTACGTGGTATGGCAATCGAAGTTTTATTTTGCGTCGTCCTACAGCGTAATGGGATCGCACCGCCAGCCGCGCTTCCCCGTGCCATGTGCGTGATCAGGTAAACCTAGCGAATAATTTGACACCAGTTGTTTCCGTTTACGTAATGATTTTGAAATGAAACATAGAACGAGACCTTTATGGCGATTTCCTTCAACTTACCTATATATTCATGTGCTGTAAAGTGTTCAATTAAGAAGGGGTTTGATGCAATGAGCTCAATTAGTGAAAGGGCGTCTTTGTTTTTTTTCTTTGTTTTCTTTGATGTTCTCCTAGGCAAGGTAATTCATTTGTAGTGACATGATTCGAGTAAACGTGGGAATTAAAAAAAGTGTTCAAAATAAATAAACAAGAACATTCTACTGAGAAGTAATCGCCCAAAATCATTCACAGCAAGGGAGAAGTAATGGTAGTACGAATATGCACGCACAGGATAAGCGCTGCACAACAGAGGCACACGGGCGCATAACGGTTTAAAATATTTCCCAACCCAACGATCTGAGCCAATGTTCTAACGCTCATTTTCATTCCTGGACTTGCTGGAAATTACTACATGTGTAGAGTGTTTCAGTTGTGGCCAACATTGTACTTCTCGTGATATATCTTTCAGCAGGTTATAAAGCCGGTAACGAAGGTGGCAAAAGCTTCCATTTCTGTCATTAACACAAGGGACAACGCAGCTGCATATTGGTCACGGCTTCCTGACCAAGCCACTTTTACATCTGCAAAAGGTTCCGCTTCGCCTGTTCAGGACGTTCCCTTCCTCTACATTTTGCACTTGACGGAAAAGTTAGAATGACCCATCATTCCTGGAACAGCGCTGTCGAGTTCGCTTTATCAAAGTAGCAGCAAGAGGGCAGAAAGGTCATGCTAGATGCTGCGAAATGCTTATGGCATGTACGTTTCCGACATGGGGATTATAATGTATAACGAAATAACTCCATGTTCTCGCAGGGAAAATGCAAAAATAAATCCAAAAGCTTTCTGGACTTCGAGAAAGCAGTTTACGCAAAGACCACATTTTCTTCTTGAATAACTGCTTCATCAGCTTTTACGTACATTAATATAAACAATATCAGTGAACTTGTAGAGAGCAGAAAGTTCTGGAAGCTGCTAAAATAGTCTCAGTTACTGAAACCTTTTGTACACGGCTGTGATGAGGTCATGTTTATTCTCGTAGATATTTTCTTTTTCTTCGTGACTACCATAATTTTAGTAGAAAGCCAGAAAATTATTGCCCCGAAGTTGGGATAATAGACGAGAGAGAAGGGAAAGCAGAACATTTAAGAGACACCGTTAGGAGAAACCCCAATAAAGTTATTGCTATTTGAACTGATACTGAGGTCAAGTTTCTTTTCTTGATAGCAAGAATTTAAATGCAACGGAAAGTAAAAGGAGTGATTTCCTTGCTTCCTTTCTACGTAAAGGGCACAATAAATAGATTTTCAGCAACGAAAATGGGTATTCAGGGATTTCACAGGGGGCACGGCTAACTTCTTCACAGATGTCACTACCGCAGTACACATGCGTTCTCAGAAAATATATTTTCCGATAAAAAATGCTTGCTTAGGCTATTTGGTTCGTACTTGTAGATAATTTTAGCTCTGTGCAACAGAGCATGCGACTAATTGGCATAGAAAACTATGTTCACTTTATGTAAATTCACATCGGTTTCGTTCCATTGCACAACTTTAAAATTCGTATTAAATATAACTACGATCCTTTCTGCAAACGAGCATGATGAAAATAACTTTGCGGCCTTGAGCATTCTACAGAAAACAAGCGTTCTTTGTCTACAAGGCACATTAAGTTCGCTGAATGAAGCCTCCCTGTCTCCTCCCTGCAGCGACGTTTCTGATTGATTGATTGATTGATTGATTGATTGATTGATTGATTGATTGATTGATTGATTGATTGATTGATTGATTGATTGATTGATTGATTGATTGATTTTAAATTCCCTAAGAAACTCTTGGGTTATGAAAGACACCGCATTGGATGGCTCCAGAATACATATCGACAACCTGTAGGTTCTTTACCGTGCGTCTCAATCAAGGAGTGTCGTTTCTGCGACAGGTGAAGCGGTACGGCACGTACTCCCGCCTGGGCACCCAGTGGGCGGGCTACCTGACCGCGGGCACGCTGCGGGAACTGCTGGCAGACCTGGCGAACGCCACGAGCTCGCGCGGCGCCGCCGCCTGCCTGGGCGTAGCCGATCCCGAGTGGGACGACTTCGCGGCAAGGTGCCGGCCGGGGTTGCGCTTCCCGCTCACCAGGGTGGTGGCCGCTGCGGCGCTCGGTATCAAGGTGCGACTCTATTACGGAGACGACGGAGACGAAGCGCCATTGGGCAGCCCAGCTCATTGGGTCACGTGACTCAGCTAAATATTTTTTTTAAATGAAATTCTCAAATTTTACGCGCTAAAACCAAGGTATGACCATGAGATACGCGTGCCGTAGTAGGGCCCTCCGGATTCACTTTGATTCGTGCAGCCCCCGCCGAATTTCGGCCGCCACGGCCGGGATCCTGCTGACTAGTTCGTGCACAGCAACGCAACACCATAGCCACTCAGCTACTTGCAGTTGGTCACGTGAGAGCGCAGCGCATTTCCTTTGAGCAGATGATACTTGAAATGGCCTTCAGTCATTGTGTTTAGAAGCTATAGCAGGCTCATTTACCGAATGTGGTAGCCACATTATAGCGCGCAAAAGCGCCCTTGAGTAGTTAGCCTGATTAAAGAACACTGCCTCAGTAGGATGCCTCAACCCTGTTCTTCACCGCGTGCCATTAGAAGCTAATTATAGCCAATCAGAGCCATTAGCTTCCATTAGAGCCAAATAATTTCTAAGCACGCGCATATGAGCTGTTAATCGTTGGCTTATAAGAAAGTATGCTATTGAACACAATCAATTTGCAAAGTTGCAATGCCACTCAAAGTCAATCGAACTAAGTTAAGGCAAACCAACGTACTGCACATTTCATTATCATGCTAGCTGAACGGCCATAGTTTCCGTAGACACTAGCGCCAGAGCTCTTACGCAGTATACAATCTGTACGAGCGCATATGTGCGGCTCCATTGATCGGTGTCCTCGCCTTGTGCTTCCTCCCAGGCCCTAGCTGAGGACGAACCGGTTTCAGCGCCAACGTCTCCAGCCTCTTCGTCTACGACTACGACAGTGCCGAGGGATGATGCCCTCATCGGGGCTTGATCGGATGCGGCATGCCATATGGAGACATTAGGCACCTGCAGGTTCTTGCAGTCACGTGTTCAGCGGTCGCGTAGCAAGATGGCGGACATAACGCGCTGCTATTCCTGTATATATATATTCTTCGCTTTGTTTCTATTTTGATTGCTTTTATTTGTCTTATTATTTGATAAAATGCGGTCTGACCTACGTCCTGCCTGTTTTAAGAGTTCAATAGGAAACCTGTTTGCTCATCGTATAAAGCACGTTCAGGCGCATCTAGTGCCTATACTTGAGGATATATCGCTAGTGCGTTCCCTAACGCCGTGTTAGGGTGTAGTAGTAAGGTGCTTACAGAACTTCATCATGCCTTGTGCCGGCCGCGAAGACACGTAGTACGTGTCCCAACAATTCCGAATTAACGCCTCGTGCAATTCTAGCTGTCTAGCACTGTCGTGTGCTATCGCCGTTTTCACTTTCGTTCTGTGACGATATGCTTCCATCACCGGCATAAGAGCAGAATCGGCAGCACTCTTGTGTGGCAGCCATTTTTTGCAAGGGCTTCGGAAGCTGGTGTTACGGAGGGCCACGATAGCACTCAGCCTGCTTTTGTAGCACGCTTGCCACCAGTTTTCAGCCTCTGCGACTTTGTCGTTAACTGCTCCTTCACAAACCCCCAGCGTCTGCGCAGGCCATGCCGACAGATGGAGACGGTGGTCTAGATTGAGTGCGCTTGCTCTAAATGCATCTGCGAGATTAAATATTTTATGGTAAGCTCGGGATGAACAAAACGAGTCAGCTCTGACCACTGAGTGCGTGGGCCAACACGCATGCACACAAAGCGCAAGTTTGTCTTTTTTGAGGCATCTCGACTTAAGCAGATTAAGCGCCGGACGAAAGAAAATAGAGAGTGTGACTCCAATTATAACTTCGTGCAGAAGAGAAACGCTAACTCTCCAACGAGCGACAACTTGCTGAAAATAAGCCACATTACGTAATTCTGCTGCACAAACATAGCACGCGGTGTGCCGAATTCCATGCCGTAATCTCGCTGGCCTGTAGCTAATGCATTCTCAGAAGCGCCAGTTATTGCCCCAGTGGTTTCAAAACCATACAGGTCACGTTTGTTATCTTGAGTGTCGTCTTACAGCTAACTTGCGGCAAACCTTTACAAAATGCAGATACATGCTACGTTGGCGCAATCGATGCAGCACTTTTCACTGATTTCTTGAGCGATTCAAACCAATTAGAGAACACTAATTAGCTGTATTTTTAGCAATCGACGCAAACGCAAAACTCTGTGTGTTTGTGTGTGTGTGTGTTTGTGCCTAATACGTCCGAGTTGTAGTGCCTGCGCTGCAACCAACTGAAAGCAACACCCTCTATGCGAAATTTGGAGACACTATATTAAGCATTGTTTTAGAGTTTCTTTCCACAATGCAAAATGTGGGGAGAGCACTGAAGGCATCCTATATGCCTGCTGTGCCTATTTAGGACCTGTAAAAAAAGCGCGAGACGTCTTCGAAGGTACCACGCTACTAAGAGGCCGCAAGCAGCTATGTCAGCGGCCTCAAACATTCTTCGAATCGATTATCGCTGCTTCACGAAGACAATGTACGAGGGAGACGGTAATCGGGGGGGATGAATCAAAGGCAATAAAGTTGGCTTCCAAGTTCCCCTAGACAGTTTGCTTGCAGAATAGTGGCATGCCACAGAAGTAGTGACAAAGGGCGCACAGCTCTTAAAGCTGTGTAAGCGCGTAAGCCTTTTGTACTCATAGAAGCGCTCTGTACTTGTGACGCACTTGATTCATTGTTGAATAGCATTCGCTCCTTTATATGTTATTTCAATACTGTTTCCCCCCTCCCTTATATAATGCCCTGTAAAGAGTCCTTAAGGGTTAATAAATGATGACGATGATGATGATGAAAGAGCGTCAATGTCGTGGCGGCGGATGAGCGACGCAATCGAGAGAACAGTCGCGGCTTACGCCTCTGAACCACTGCTTTCGCTAATGGCCTATTCATACATTCAGGTCTGCGCAAGCCAGATAATTATTTCATTTGGAGCTCAGGGCACGAATGTTGCTGCGCACGACACATGGGCTGGTATTCTCGGACGATCGCTTTCCTTTTTTTTTTCGGATACTTTCGCTTTCGCTAGACTGCGTGACTAGCGTCAGACGCGCCTGCGTGTACGAGCGAAAGCATTATTGGCCCAGTGTCAAGCGGGCGGTCTTGGCAAACTGCCAAGAACGCTATCACCACCCATGGAGGCCGACGCGCCTGGCGCTAGTCACGCGAAATCTCGTGAAAGTATCCCCGAGAGGGATCATTCGTAAATAACGCCCTTTCAGATTTCGCGCCCTCTCTTCGGAGCCCAACGATTACATCCTCAACAACGTAATCGTGGAGAAGAGTTAATTGTCCCTGGAGACATAGCTACAGCGGATGTTCGTCATCTGCTCTGGCTGTGTCCAGAGACAATGAGACGCCACAAGAGAGAAAGTCCTTAGAGCTGCCAGGATGCGGACAGACCATCTCATGAACTACGCGCACCTATTTATGGATGATAAGCTCTGCAGGTCACTTATGCAGCACATTCACGGGGAAAGACTGCGTACATTTAACAATAATGTGCCATACGGCAAAGCGGGCGATGCAGAAAAGTCGATTGGATATTTCATAATACGTTTCGTAACATCTTCAATGAAGTCTTCGCGATGAATTCAATATTTTAAATGTCTGTTAAATATTCCATTAATTATTCAGTTAGGTTCATCATGAAAGTATCCTCACTCGTTCAGAAAAACTGCGAACAGCACTGGCTTGGCTGCATTCGCGTAGCGTGAGCCGGCTTTATTAGCGCTTGGCACAGTCCACAGCTAAAGGTTGAAACACCTGCATATTTAAGGGTTTTTCTCAGTGTGTCGCCCACAGGAATATAAATTATGCTCTTTCGTCTTTCGCCCATCTTGCTCAACGTGGCGTTAGTAGGTTATGCAAGAATGCTTAACTCACGCTGCATGGTCAAATTCTCATTTAAGTTCTTTAGCGAGGTACTGTTACTTTAATATTTCCGTCACTGTCACATTTCTCGGCACTGCTCAATCCCTTTCCACGCATGTTCTGAACAAGTTAATCGGGTTGGTAGAAACGTCGCGGATACTAACGAGCTGCCCGCTAACCACACTCTTTCGAGTGTGCTTGCCTATACATTCCTGCTTTCCTTGAAATGAGGGTGTGTCAGCGCGGTACTCGTTCGTTTTCGCTGCGCGTTTACAAGCAAATGAATATTACTATGCCTAGTCAACAGTCAAGGTTGCTGTTTGGGATGTCAGCCCTTAATTAAACTTGGACTTCAATAGTAACACGAAGTTCCGCACTACTATAGGTACAAAAAAAATGCGTGTAAGCTACGCACACCGCATGCGGAAACTAATTCTGTTTCGTTACCGTTGACCTGTAATCAAGCAAGAAAAGTTTTGTCATTTCTGCCGTGCCCTATACGTGCGACATAGCGAATTGCATGTTCTGTCATTCCGGTCGCACTGGCATAGCTTTTCTTCATACCTTATTTTTTTTTTCTAAAATCGACCGTAGAAATATTTATTATTGAATCAAACTTATTTCATTGTGAACCGTATTATTCCTTTCATTCCTCCTTTATTGCCGCGTTTATATTATACTTTTTTAATAGCTGTCTACTGAATCGTTTTGAACTCTCCTCGCTTTAATGTCCTGGCGCTCTTTGGCCTTAGATGCCCTTGCGCCATTAAACTCCAATCATCATCATCTCCTCGCTTTAATTTATTCAACAATGTTATAGACTTTTTAATTTATTACTTTAGCACATACGTAATATTTGCTCGACTCTTGGCCAATCTACGTGAGGGGGTATGCGTCAAACACGGCAAGGTCATCATCATCGTCGACAACTACAACCGCTGGGGCGACAGCAAAGCAAGGTCTATAGTTATTCAAGCGGCGCACGCGCGCGCGAGCTCGTTCTGTCGCTTCAGTCTATATTTTAAATATAAGGGAGACATGCGTAGCGGGGAGATGGGAAGAGGGGAAGAGGGGGAGCGGGCGCAAGGAAAATAAATATGACACAGAAGCCACTGCTTCAATCATGAAATGACTCCTCTCTTTCTCTCTCTCTCTCTCTCTCTCTCTCTCTCTCTCTCTCTCTCTCTCTCTCTCTCTCTCTCTCTTTCTCTCTCAAATGTAAACTGCCCATTCATCCGGCCTGACTACTCAGTTGTGCACTATTGGTTTTTTCTATTTTCCCCTTTTCTAATCTGTTTCATTCGTGTGGCAAATTATTTTCTAGTGATCTTCCTACAACCACGCGACTCTCGGCTCATCCACCATTGTTTGGGCTTGCGATCCTTTTTCCCTCAGTGGCACGTGCCATATTTAAGGATCAGCAGCAGCGGCAGCAGCAGCAGCAGCATCGCTGCTCCTGTCAACGGTTTCATCCCGTCTGTTTGCGTACTGCACCCTCAATGTCATTGCAGTTTCTCTTTCCCAGCGAGAAAGAAATGCAGAACACGAGACGCAAGCCAGAGTTACGAGTAGGGCAAACGATTTAGGTATTTGAAGCTGCGGTAACAGCAAACCTAAAGAGACCATTCACTGACCCCCTAATACAGCTTCATTATAAACGCAACTGATAGTATATTCATGAGATTATCAAGTGGTGTTGCATGTGCCCCGATAGATAAGACAATCTTAAAGCCAATATGGGGTATGACTTCGGGAAGACTACAATCTCCCATCGTCATGTCCTACAGAAAAATACTTCAAATACATGCGCTAATTTCTTTCCGTATGGCTGTAGATGTGAGAAGCTATAATTTCTTGAAGTAATTTACAGCATATGCATGCTAAAGAAATGGGACGATAGTTATCACGTGAGTTTTTACTGTTCATTTTGAACAGAGCAATTGCATTGGCTATTTTGATAGGCAGTTCTCCGGATGATAATAATTGCTCAAAGATATAACAAAAAATATCACTGGAAATGGTGTTTTTTAAGAATTTTCGAATTTATGTTGTCCCCACCGGCAGATAAGGATAACTTAAGGTGGTTAATTAGAGATGCTATACCGTCAAGACTAATCCTGATGGGCTCCATAACTGGGTAGTCGCAATCAGGAACAATTGGCATACTGGAATGATCTTTCTTTATAAACACTGATGAAAAAATAAATATGTTAAACATAGTCGGACATTCAGGGTCAGTTAGCGGTAAGTCATCACTATTGTGTAGTGACATGGGATAGTGTTTATTTTTGGAAGATATTATTTTCCAAGACTTCCTAGGAATAGTTGTCAATAGCGACGGAAGATCGCGAGTAAAATGTCTTTTTTTTTTTTGGCACTAGTAAGAGCAGAGCAGTGTGTTTTGAGACACTGCTTATACTTATCCAACAAACGCGGAGAGGAAGCAGATTTAGCTTTTTCGTACAGGCGCTTTTTTTTTATTCCGTAATCGATGTAAGGCCCTGTTGAACAATGTAATATATTTATGATTAGATATTGCAATGAGATAAACATGCTTCTCTGTCAGTGCAGGCAGTTTTTGTTTCAAAAGCAACCATTTATCTTCGGTGGATCGTTGGTTTCTTGGTGGGAAAAATACCTAATTGAAGAACGTGATATGTTCAGTGTTAATTTCACCATATTTCACTTTACAATAGACTCAAATCTTTTTAGTTGTTACACCTGCAAACAAACAAGGAACTAGGATATCAAACTGCAACATCTTTTGATCATCAAATCCGTCAAGATACATAACCGGCTCTATGGTATAGGGAGCTGTGATTAGAACTAAATCTAGTATGTTTAGAACAACGGGTATTCTGGCGAATCCCTTAAAACAGGTAGAAATATAGAGTTAATTAGGTTGATGAATTCGGTTGTAGTATGACTAGATGAAGTCAAATTATCACAATCTAATTGAGAAAAATTGAAATTACCAAACAAGTAGATGTCACTGGGCGAAAAGTAGTCAACAGCGGCGGAAATGCTAAACCGGAGATTGTGAATGAAATTCCACAGTCACGTGGGTGGTTAACAATCTGTGTGTGGTTTTAACAATCGGTTAAACTTATGGCTGATGACAGAGATGATGGTAATTTGTGCAAAGCTAAAACATCTGCCAATAATTCTGCCTGAAAGACAGGCGTGCAGTCAGGTAGCTGAATAGAAAAAGACCAACTTACATATGGTGATACAATGCCCACACCTACCATCTCTTCACAGATGGAAGCATCAGTTGCTATCACAGTCTTCGTATCCAGGTGTGCAAGGTTGTCTTCCAAAATACCATTCAGGTATTTATAGGAAAAATGCTTAGCATTGTTTGAAAAAGTACCAAATTCAATTTTAGTGATTGGAACAGAGAAATTTATTAAGACCACCTCGCAGATGGGAATATTTAATGACAACAATACTTTTTCTACGAAAACAACCTGAGGGAAACGTGGGTGATACTAGTGATGTTTAAAAAACAAGGCCGATTCAATTATGAAAACATACTGCGATATCCACTGTGAATATGCGTATATCTTTAGGAAGGCTTGTGCTGTTAGGATATGAAATTGCAAGAGAAGAGTAGGCAGGCTTCTTCTTGATACAGGATATCATTAGCGACAAATTTATGAAGCCCAAGACATAAACGTAATGCGTCTCGTTATAATAGAACCAGAGGCCGAATTTTTTTATGCGGATCTGTTAGAAAACAAAACGCAACCGAACTCAATTATCTGGCGAACATGCATGCAATAGGCAATAACGAGTGCATGCGACGGCTCGTTTTCGCAATCGCTTGCATCTTAGTTCGCCTTCCGCCATCGAATCTTCGCCATACATGACTATTGTATTCCCACGTTGCTTATATTTTGACAAACCCTTAGTTTGACAGGTAAACTGCTACATTTGTTAGGTGCCAGCGTTATGTAAAGAGGCACGAGTGTCGTATAAAAATGTTAATGTCGTCCACATGTGTAGGCACCATAACATCCGCCACACAGCACAAGGTAAAGCAGGCCATGTCTCCCTTTCTTAGTAAACCGCATCCTGTCAAATATGGTCGCATCGGTAATGCACGCATACGCTGATATTCGAATGCTTGAATAAAAATCGGCCGCCAGGCAACGAAATGAACGCAGCGAAACAATGCGTAGGCGAATTCGTTGCGGCAACGCTCAAACCACGCTCACATGTCTGCTCCAAACACATTACTACAAACACATTAGTCGGAAAAGTTCATTGGGACGTAACCACCAGTAATGCGGGTCACTGTTCGTCTGTTTTCGCAGCATTATAACGAGTCAGAACTTACAGCGCGAACGACAAGTACCGTGTTGTTAAGCTTCGACTTCGAAAACTCGCATGAAGGTTTACTGTCGTCTTAGGAAGATGGGGGTCACATGGGCTTGCGGCCAAACGGCCACAGCATCGCAGCTTTGCGGCGTGTGCTGGCTTTCACACGGAGCCTCACATCCCCGCTAATGGATTGCGATATGCTGTCTTTCTCGAAGTCATCGTCACGTAGTCCGAAACTGGCACTTGTGCATTCAACAGTTGGGGATTCCAAGACAGAAGTGCCTGCAGTTGAGACATAGAGTGGGCCTCTTTTCTTTCCAGGAAATGCCTTCTTGCTCGATTTAGGCACTGAGCCTGCGGCTTGTAGAAGCGTGGAAAGTTTACTTGGCCCAGAAACCGCGTCTTGGCTTGGCTCAGGTGCTGCTCCCTTGCTGGGCCAGGCTACTGCATTTGTTTCCGCCTGCCGCTGTTCCTTTTGCTTTTTTTGCTTTCCAACAGCTGAACTATACTGCGCTCTCTCGCTTCCAAAAGCTTCGGTACCAATCTTGACACCATTAGCCGCATTTTCTGTGCCGACATCTTCAGAGGACTGCTGCTTTTTTCGCTCTTTTTTCGACTTCTGATCGCACTTCTTATATTGGCTTTTCTTCTGGGTTGAAGACTTGGACCGATACTTGGAAAGTTGCTCGCTTGTTAGCGCATCCAGCTGAGACGAGCTACCACCAGTTTTGGCAAGCCCCAAAATTTCCGTCATCTGCGTGTTTTTGGCCGTGAGCTGGGGACTACTGGAGAATGCAGAAGTCGTGACGGTGGACGTTAGCTCAACGGCGGTGGATGTTAGGTCTGGGTCGATGGTATCTGCGACCACCAGAGCCATGCACGGCACTCTTTTCTTCCTACGCTCATGTTCCTCAATCTCGCGTTGAAGGTCCGAGGCTGATAGGCTGAAAGAGCCCGGTGAGGATACCGATATGTTGCTGCTGGAGCTGGACTCCAGTGCCTCCAGCGTGGCCTGGAGTTTGTGGCTGTGCTTTCTGTGGCGTGGCTGTATGACCGCCTGGTCGGAAAAAGAATCGCTGTATTTAGAAGCCCTTTTCGCGCTGCTTGTTAGAGTTCGTTTAATGGTAGACGGGGGCGTGCGATGAACGCTTGTGGGCAACGGCACCTCATCGAGTTCCTTGGCGCTGATGGCCCTAGAGTCTGCCTTGTGTCTATTCCAGGGTTCTTCGTGTAAATTTGATTCTACCAGTAGGGCGAAAGGGCCTTGAAATTGCTCCTCAGGCGTGCTTTGGCATGTCTTATGCGGGCATGGCGTTCCTGGTTCTTGAACATCGTCATCATCTCTTTCCAAGAGAGATGTAGAAGCAGCTTCGCTTGAGCTTGTGCTCCTCGAGGTGTCTCGGTAAGCCGTCGTAACTGGTCGCGCGTCCCTGACTTGGTTTCTCGATTCTGCTGCCTCTGCGCCGGCTCTGGGTATCAACGGTGATGTAATGTGGATAGTAGCCGTTGGCTTGCCGCAGCTGTTTCGTCGAGGCTGGTCTGTAGCGAATGCAGCGTTACCTGGCTGCTGCAGCCCCTCTTGAGTCATAGTCAAAGAGTCACTAGATGTAGGTAGCTCCGAAGTGAACTGCGCACTTTTTCGGCGTCTTTCCAGGCGCTTATCTTTCGATCTAGCCTGGCGAGCTCCTATGGTTTTTCGGTTTTTCTTTTCTTTCAAAGTGTCAGCAACCACGCCCGATTCCAATAGACACAACGACGAATCGGACGCCACCGTGCCTTCCGTCGAGCAGCCTTCTGTTTCGCCGGGCGTCACGTTCTGCGAGCTCACGGATGTAGACGAAGCAAGCTCGGATGGCGGTCGCGAGTGTTCCGCTGCCCTGTCACCGTTAAGTGACGTCTCGCTCGACTCGGGAGAGTACAGCTGCGTAGAAGATCGACGTACCCGAAGCGGGGGCGAGGAACGCACCGGAGGCGTGGCGCCCACCGATCGCCTGCCACCATCAATGGCTTTGTACATCTTGAAGCGAGCCAGGGAGTCGTCCTTCAAAATGGCCGCTGGCAGCTCGTTATCTGTCACGCTGGCGGTGCTCGCGGAGGACCCGGACGACCATCCGGCGAGCTTGACTTTTCTCAAAGGTATCGCCCCGGCGACGTCACTCGACGGCGTACTCATGCTGTGGCGACGCCGCAATCGGCCTCGATTGGGGTTCTTCGACGTCGAGGCTATGATGGAACCTCTCCTGCGACGGCCTTGCAGCGCGCTGTCAGCTTCATCGAGCAGCTGTCGTGCCAGGCGCACCTGGCGCGCCCTGTCCCCCTGCTTCTTGGCTCGCCTCTCTCGAATGTAAATGTCACCCTGGAAGGCTAGTTCATTCTGCTGCGTCGAGCTCAACTCCAGCATGCTTTCGTCGACGGCCCTTAAGCCCCGGTTGGCCCGCTCCGAAGCCACGTCGTCCGTCGGCACTGAGTCGATGGACTGTTCTTCGCGCACCGGCTGCTCGATATGCCGGCCGAAGCGCCTTGGGGTGATCGCCGCGCCAATTGTGCGGGACAAGTGTCGCACCGGCCGGAACAGCGTTCTGAAGGCTCCAGATTCCCACAAGTCGATCAGAACGGGGCCAAATTTCTCGTAGAGAAGCGCCGGGTGCAAAGTCCAAGCCATGCCCGCCATGATGCCGCCGGTCTCACGAGCGTAGCCAGACCCCGCTCGATGACGACTGCGAACGCAAAGCTCCCGGAACAGTGACTGATCGAATGCTGCTACGCCTTTTGTCTTCGCAGCCTCTCGTGCACGCGAACGAAAAGCGTTGTATTTCCGTTGCCGGAAAGCGCGTGCACTGTCCGCCCGCGACAAGCCAATGCTAATGCTAATGCCAAGGTGATGGCGATGCCTCATGATGCAAGGTGAACCTCCAGATTGCCGTTCAGTATACCTTGAAAATAAACACTTAATCATCCACTGGGATAACTTATGATGGTGATGATGATCTCAACAATTGCTCGTACCCACTACAAGGTAAAGACCGCGTATCTAGGGGTGTGAGAAAAGAACAGCAAGACCAGTCATTTATGATTGCGTTAGCATTATTAGGATACTTTGAACACTTTCCGGAGGCTAACTTTCAATGTATCTATGTATCTAACCGTTTTCCCGCCTACCTGGGTCACTAAGTGATCCATGGTCGTATGGGTTGTGCTGAGGCAACAGGGTTCGAAACCAACCGTCAGAACAGCTTGGGTCAGTGCGTATGTGGCAATGTGTACATATGTGCCACTCTTCAACAAACCGTTCACACCTACATGGTTTACTAAATATGCCGGACTGGGCTTGCGCCGCTCTTCAAATGAAACTCCTTGACGCCGACTTGGAGCACTGGGAATGTGCCGCTCGGTATGTGTTGTTCAACGAACCGCTTTAATGCCCTCTTGGGTCACTGGGTATGTGCCAGTAGGTGTGTGCGCTCGTTCATAAACCTCTCTGACGGCAACTTGGATAGCTAGGTACGTGCCAGTGGGAATGCACCGATGCACAATTACAAGAAAGATCCTTGATATAGGATCGGGAGACGCAACAAGCGCTCCTCGACCAAGCACGACAGACCGCTAAAGCCAGTGGGGCCCTGGACTAGGGGCTCCGCCCAGTCGCTTTCTGCATTTTTTTCTTTGAAGTAAACGTTTTGATATATATATATATATATATATATTGCCGATGCTGCGTGGAATCAAACCCACGTCACACGGGTTCCTCGAGGGCAGCAACTCGACGCTTTAGCAGGCTGCGCCACAAATGCACTGCGTATGTGCCGCTCTGCAATGAACCTCTCACCAATTTTATGTCACTGAGTATATGCCACAAGCGAGGGAACAATTCTCAGTGCTCGCAGGCACCACCTCGCCACGCTTCTCGTCTCAGAGGCAACGGGGGACTTCATGGCAGTGCCACTTGATGGCGCCAGGGAGGAGCTATGTTGCCGCATCACGCGTTTCTCAGCGTTCGCACGCGCCGGCGCGCCATACGTTTTGGAGGCCACGCGCAGGCTTCGCGGCGGCGGCACTAGATGGCACCGAGCTCCTTAACGAAGCGCGAAAGGGGAGTCCCGCTGCAGTAGACGCTTCATACATACCTCGTTTCCTCGGTGGCAATACGCTGTGCAGCTATACTGACAGCGCCCCCTGATTCAATGCTAACGTATTACTGCCGACAGTCATCCTAAGGTGGATTCAGCCGAATTCTTTTCATTTAGTACCTCTAAACTTTCTGTCGCTTTTTAAATAATACGTGCGTTTTTCTTAGTAATATCAATCTCTTTAAAATTAGTGTTTCAGTGTTAAACAGTTCAGATAATTAAAAAATGTGTGCAATGTAATTTAGGTTATTCTTTCATCCTTGAATTTTGATACCATCGTCCTTGCCATTCACCGTCTTCGCAGGTTTTTGTGGCAACGACTCATTTCGGGAGCGCTAACGTTGTGTGCTTTTCTGCTATGAAGATTTCGTATGGCATCTTTGACTCGTCATTTCAGTGTACTCCAGAGACATTGCAAACTCGTATAAGACATCATTCAAGCTGCATTTCAAGAATAAGATATCTATAACAGCGACAATACGTATTTGAGGTACACATTGGAGGAGCCTACCTTTCGCAACAAAGTTACGTTACCACCGTGAAAGACCTCTGAAGCAATGCTGGGGCATTTTTAAGAGCCCAGTCAACTACGATAGAGTCCACAGGCAAACAATAAACATTAAGTAAGGATAAAGTACACTCTAAATGCAGAAATTCCGCCTACAGTGGGGAGGGAACCTTCAGCTACATTTACACCTTAGCCTAGCTGAAGAACAGTCAAAGAGCTCACCCAATAGTCAAACGGCGATACAACGTTTCTTATCGGTACACTCAACACAAAGCTTGATATACTCTCAATGATAACGCAACCTTCAGGCCGCACTCCTGACACCATCGAGCGCTCGAGTTCTAGCGTTCGCACACAACCGCGCGCCGCGCATCTCGGGCGCCATGCGCGGGCGGCCACGTGCAGGCGGCGGCGCCAGATGGCGCAGCGTGTTCCGAGGGTAGTGGGAAAGAGGAGTCCGACCGTTCTACGCGTGATTCGTCAAGCGTTTTAAAATAAACGCTCTCCACTCATACATGTCACAACACTGTATCGTTACTTCAGTCATTACAATCATCACGATAATTATCATAACATCTAAAAGAGATCAGCACTAATTACACACCCATTAAAAGAAATACTGCTAATCAAAATAACGCCTCCAATTATCTGCAAAGGGTGGATATGCTGCCAATTTTTATCCTTTACAACAGTACACCAACTGGCTTTCGTATTTCTGAATGGTATCTTCCAAAGTAGAATACAACCAAGAAGCAGACCCAAGCAGAACATGTATTCCACTCAGTTCTGGCAGTCAAAAGGAGGAATCCACGGGCACAACATGCGCACTCGTTCGCGCTGATAACTACGTCAGGAGCCTCCGAGAGGACCCCATGCGAGGCAAAAAGTGCGACAAGCTCGCAAAAAAAGCCCATCTCCTAAAACACGAGCACGCCGTAAGCGACGAAGTGGAAAGAGCCGTTCAGCCCCGGACATGCAAAGCGTATACGCGTTCCCTCCTCAAGCACCCTTCCTCCCCTCGCATATTATTCCTCCAGGCGTTCCCCTGAGGAACCGGTAATCCTCTTTTAAAAGCGACGGCGGCGGAACACAAAAGGTTATTTTGCGAGCTACGGCGAGCGCGAACAAGCCGACGACCGATTCTCTAACGACGCAGAAACGCGGTAAAAACGAAGCGTTACTGTACCCGGGAGAGGCAAACAGGCTTAAAAATGGCACCCGAGGAAGGCACCGGTCGGTTGGGTGACGCGCTGCTGTGCACATCGCTTTGCCAACGTTGTCCCCACTATGTTTCCTCGTTTTCTTATTCCTTTACTCTTTCCGGCAGCTAACTCAATTTAAAATAATTACGCTCGCCCGTGCGTGATGCACGCGCACGGAATCCTCCTCCAGCTATATGCTATGGAGCGCAGCGGCAGTACTACTATATAGCGTTTCACCCGCTTGCTATATTCACTTCTCTCGCCTCTCTCGCTCTTTGTGCGGCCTTAATCTTGTCTAACTTTCTGTCCACTTTTGTATGCGCGCGTGTATATATGTGAGCGTTTTACATGCGCAGCTCCTATAGTGTGCCGCGTTTTCATATTCGCCGAGACCTCCGTCAACGTGCGCGCAGGACAGAAGGGGGAGAAGTCAGAAAGGAAAGGTGGCCTTAACGGTGTCCTCGCAAAAGTCAGTGGCAAAGGCGAAATGCCACGTCTCCTTGCGTACTTTTGTTTTTTTTTCTTTTGGGTGCACGCGTCGCGCTTTAGAGCCTTAGATAGATTTATTGTATGCCCCTAAAAGAATAATTTAAAGAAAGGAAGAAAGAAATGGCGAAAGAGCAATGTGGACACGTCTTTACAATGGTTATGGAAAAGTAGATCTCCATTCGTTTACGACATTGTTCATGTTTCTTTTTTTTTTTTCCTTTCTGCCTGATATAGTGTTCGGGGCAAAAAGAAGAAGGCAAGGAGGGCATCTGGTGTGTACGCTCTAGGCATTTCTGAGCAGCGTTCTCGAAACCTAAGCCTCGTTAGCCAATGAACGTGCCCTTCGGATAGCTTTATAGCCATGTTGTACAGCTTGTTTGCGGGTGTAGTGCAAGCATGCATTTGACAAGCGAAAAGTTACCCCGCGTATATACCGCTCGAATAGACAGAAACTTGTACGCCCGATTTTCTTTAACCAGTAGTCTGTGTTTTTTCGTTTTTCGTGTCGCGTTTGGCGTATTGCATAATTGGAACATCCATAGTTTCGGAATGCAAAAAGAAACCACGGACAATGTCCATTCGAGCATAAACAGAAAACCAATGGGAGGCCCAGCTGTCAAGTCCAAGTTTTGAGAACTAGCTATACGGCTGATGAACAGGACTAGGCTGTCAGCACAGGGCCATGGTTACCTGAAATACGGTGGTCCCCAAGCTCCGGGAATCAACAGCTTGGTCACCGAAATGAAGTGTATTCGCTCATTCACGTCGCGTTATAGCGGCTGCACGTTGGACGTCTTCTAGGTCATTGTGTACGGCTGCTGTGGTGAAAGCTGACGCTATGCGACTGTGACGCAGCCTCTGTGGCGCTGTCACTAAGAACGGTGCTAGAACAACCATGCTATAGAACGCAGCAGCAGTACTACTAGCGTTTCACCCGCTTGCTATAGCGCGATAATTCTACTGTGAGAAATGTCACGCCGATACTAGGCTTGAAATACACGCCATTTTGTTGTGGCTTAAAGCGCTGATGAGGAACACAGCATATGTCTCTGATCAGCAGCGGTTTAACAACGAACGTCGCTGAGCCAACGATTTAACAACAGAACGCAATTTGTAGTCATCGGGGGCCCAATGGACACACTTGTCGGAACGTTGGTTAAAGCGAAGTTCTTTGTTCAACCAATGTTAAATAACTGCAAGCCTCCGTCTTCCTGTGAACTTCGGTCTCGTTCGGAGCGTACGTCTGTGCCACCATTAGGTCCTGCTAAAAGGATAGATGGTTAATAAGCTTGAACGACCCAAAGAAACACAACGACTATAAGGGACGCCACACAGAGGAGAGCGCCGGATTCATTTTGACCGCCTGGAGTACTTCGATGCAGTCACTCACACCTGTGACTTCTCTATCAACAGTAGAACGCAATAGTCACCGAATGGCAATAAGGTGATGGCTTGGAATAGACGGTGAGATTAGGTTAAATTATGGGTGATTATATTAATTTTGTAGTAGCTATACTGAGCCACCATGGCGAGTGACCCAAAGAGGACCTATGTTCGATCACCGAAGGCTTGCTTGAAGCTTCAGGGGTGCTGCATATAAGTAATCCCTTGCTACAGTAAGCCTGTACGGCCCGAATGACAACCTTCTTTGACTTCACCTACGGTTTGGCGAGTCCTTCGTGTAAGAAGATGGAGGACGCCTAAGCTTCACCTTTAAGAGTGGAGCGCGATAGCATTCAAAGATTCCTGACTGCTTCTCACGCTTCCCGGCAACTGGAACGTATGTAACCATAATGTTTATCGGGAAGCGCTGGCCGCGAACGCTATGCACGAAGGCGGGCTTTCTGGTAGAAACGCTGCCTCTTTCGTGGGCCGCATTGCGGAGGAGGCGAGCGCCATCTGGAGGTACTGCAAGGAACCGGGCGCGCCGCTCCGTGGCCCCCGAGGTACTCACGCGTCGGCGCGCGCAAACGGCGGACATCCTGACCAGTCTGTGTTGTAGAAACGCCGAAAATGGGTTCCTTTGAGTTATCGCGTAACAGAAATGTTTTCTTGTATAGTGAAATTACAATCCGGCACTGTCGTGTCTGTTGGTTGTAAGTCGCACTTTACAATTTTTCTGCGTATTTTACCTTGAGGAATTCAATTATTTCAGTAGCTTCCTTGCGCCACGTGGGCGACTATGATATGGGTGGTACGAAAATATTTTTGTCGGAACGACGTCCGACGCCGGGCGCCGGATTTTCTGCGACACGGTGCCCTAAAGCTATTGCGTTAAAACTACTTGGCAAGTCGTGAACGGCCACGCTGCCAAACGCCCCAGTAGTGAATCAGCTGCCCTGCACGTCGTCCGGTACGGCTGAACGGGCGAAAGTGACGAGCCGCCCGACAAGATGGGCTTCTGGGCCTATACGCGGCCACAGGGATTGTCACGCACTATGAGCTCCGGTCCATGGGTGTGCTCCGAAGCGAGGTGAATATGTGCAAATTTTAAGGGAACGGCTTAGGTACGATATACACACAGAAAAAGTTTAAAGACAGGATTAAGCATTACCGTACAGAGGTAGGGTAAGCGCGGTTCTATTAACAAGCTCAGCCCGCTGCTCTGACTAAAGGCAAGATGTCTGAAGAAATCCGCAAAAAGCTATGAAAGGACGACTAAAATAGGATTATGGTGGCTGTGGCCAAAACGCTGTTGTAAGGCTACAGACACCCTTAATTATATACAAGCGGTCAGGCGTGATGCAAGTAGGCTTGAAGTATGACGTTAGTACATTATCTTTTGTTATAGGCTGATGCCGCCTTAAAGGCAGGAACGTGAGCACTTTTACATAAGGAGTCCTAGCAAGCGATCGAGGAACGCTGTGCAGGAAGCATGGGGGCAAAGCCGCTCAGCAAACAGAATGCTTTCGTTCTTTAGAGCGTGGTGAAAAGAAAAAAAACTACCCAAATGTAAGTTAAATAAAGTGAATTCAGAGTTTTTACGTGTCAATACCACAATTGTGTGTGAAGCACACCGTAGTGGGGGACACCGGAATAATTTTGACCACCCTAACTTTCTTTAACGTGCACCCAATGCAGGGCTCACGGATGCTTTTTGCATTTCGCCCCCGTCGAACGCAGACGCCATATATCTACGTTATGTACTAGTAACTTTATTTCTCTCTCTCTGTCTCTCTCTTTCTATTTCTTTTTCTTTTTTGCTGTCTTACAGATCACAGTTCTCTACTCCTTTCAAATTAAGAACAACCTAATCCGAGAATTCGTTCTGAAGCACTGCATTTTCAAATGATCTCAATGCATTGCAATACATCTGGATGGTTCACGGGCGAGAGAGCCTGCACGCGCACCCACGTGCATCGCATGACCGGTGGGTGTTTTGGTTTCAATATCGTATATTTCTGGCGCATGTTAGTGTTAAGAAAGCACTATAATGTTTCACAAACAGCACTCTAACAGAATTGGTAGCGCACTGAATCAAGCCGCTCGCGCTAGCAGTCGTCGTGCGACGAAAAACGGGCTCGTGGTGTCGAAGCCAGCCGATGCTGGCGACAGCCGAACTGGTAAGCAATGCGGGTTGGAAATCGCGAGTGAAGGAGTGTGACGAAGTGATGACCATGGAAAAGTAAGCGTACCCACTTCGTTTGCTCGAGACAAGTAAATGGACTAAATGAACCGGACGTCTGAAGAACGTCGCCGCCTGACTCTCACTGGCGCGGACACTTGGCAAAGTAAGTTCTTGCACTTTCCTACTCGTCCTTGTGAAAGGTGTGCTGTTCAGGTATACAGCGAGGTCAATTTCTTCAGCAAGTAATTACTCGCTGGCGAAGCGGAAGGAATTGCACTAAAGTGCGGCATCGAGCCTCGCTCGATGCCACACTTTTCCTGTACAACAGTTGCAAAATTTCTCAGTTTTACCACCTGCGACATAATACCGTAGCATTACCGGACTAGTTATTGAAGAAATAAACGTGAACATAATATCAAGGTAGACCTTCACGTCGTCTGCGTCTTCACCATGCTGCCACACGCTGCATATAGAAGTGTCTTCGACGCAGCACGACAGTTCCGTTTCGCTTCTTCAAACCTATAGCACTCTCCGAACTTCGGGGAGACGTCATCCGGATGGTATCGCCTCTTGCTTCGCGTCCAATCTTGGAAGGAGGAACTCCGCTTCTCGGAATTTCACTACACTGCTGCGACCTATGCTATATACGTACTTCGAATAAGCTCGGTTAGGCAGGTGACGTGCTATCCAAGTTTCTGAAAAATTGTGATTCCTCTCTCCTACTTCTCCCAGTTCGCCCTCCCCGAACATGTCCAACCTTGTCGCCCTCCCCTCCACCGAACTTTCCTTCCCCTAGGTCCTCCGCCAGAAGCGAAACGTAGCGGCAGTCGGGGCCGGAAAAACAGCAGACGACGACGACGACGAACGGAAGAAAGATGGCGCCGAGCCCAAATCTCGAGCGAAGCACTCCACATCAATTTAAGGATTAATGGGAGCCAAACAAATGCGCGGATCGGGCATTAAGGATCCTGGCAGAGGAAAGGCGAGATGAGGATAGGCGGGGAAAGTGGGCAAGAGGGGCAGTGTAAGCGAGGAAGAGGGTATACGGACTAGCACCACCGCACCGCCACCAAAGACAAAGACCGCGTCGTTGGCTTTCTCCCTTTTGCTCCGTCTTGCGAGCACAGTCGCCGCTCTCGCCGGCTGCGGTAAGAGGGAAAGCCGGGCCGCCATTAGACGAGCGACGCAGGAGCGATTCTCGGGCTGGAACAAAACGACCTCGTTTCAGCTCTTGCCAGCCATTACATTTTCCGCGCAGGGCGAGGTTGTAATTCTTCTTCAGTCGTATACCTCCGCTCCGGCAGCTTGAATGTTTTTTTTTTCTAGGCAAGGCAAAGTCGAGCTACACAAAACACACATCAAACCACTTGATGTTGCCAGGTTTAGCACTGGGGCGACAAAGTTCCAGAAAGAGCGGAGGCCATTTCCTGCAGCTAGGAGGTCCTAAATGACCTGTTTCCTGCACTCAGGTGTGCACGGCCATCCGTTACACAATTGCAGTTGGAAACCTTCACCTTCTACGTTTCTCAACGGCTAAATCGGCCGTAGAGATTGGTTCGCGCAGCTACCTTGAAGTTTCGATACACGCGAGCCGGCTTCTTGGAACAATTAGGAGATACGCGGCGACCTTAATTAGTTCTTGCTCAATGTTCTTTGTTAAGACTGGTGTCAAGAAAACAGAAACAAGAAGATAAACGAGCCAAGAGAATGAATGAAAGATTACCTCCGAAACTTGTGCAGTAATGACAGTTTAACTGGGCGTGCGCACACTTCATTTTCTCCCTCTCTCTCTCTCTCTCTTTCTCTCTCTTACTGTTTGATCGAAAGCCATCAAGCAATGTTTCTTAGAAGATGACACTGTAGCACCTACCGAGAGTTTATATGACACAATAGCGTCCGGTAGTGACTATGCCGCATACTGTCAAAACTAGTGTGTTCTTTTTATTTACCAAACTCCCTTTTTTTGTTACTGAGCGACGACTACCGCGATTTATGCAAGAAACCGAACTCCATCGTGCCATCATTTCCACAGAAGTGTCACACTAATTAGCAAGCGGATGTCGTTTAGTCGCGAAACACCGAAGGTGTTTCTCCGAATATGTGTGGAGCGGGATGTGTGTATTTCGCGCATGCAAGATTTTCCAGCGTCCCACGGGGAATCTTCAGTTCACGCTTCCACCTTTTCATAAAGTCGTCGTCAGCACAACTAACTCCTCCTTCCGGTTTGCGTGATCATCGCCAGCTCAGAATCATTAGGCAAATTACTTGCGAAACGACTAGACGATGCCCGCGTTCGACTCTTAGGCAACTATAGAAACGGGCAAAGCCGTATAGCTGCAGACTCGTTATCGCCTTTCCCACTGAGCACGCGTTTTTCTTTATTTTTATTCCTCTACTTTGCCTCTTCCCGCATCCAGGCGGGCAACCATGCACCGAAACGAAACAGCGTTCTCGACGAACGCGCCGCAGTGTATAGGCCTAACTTTTTTTTTAAAGAAGCCGGACGCAAAAGCAAGTACCCCTGATGCCGCTAGCCGGTCGATATGTAACTTAGCCTCATAACCACCGAGAGAAGGGAGACGCAGAGTGCGGCCGAAAATGTGGTTTAGCTTGCATGTAATGTTTCTTTTTCTTTGTGGCTCAGCTTTAGTTTACGAGGATACTCGGAGAAAAAAGAAAGAGGCTCGCTGGAGCAGCTGCAAGCGCTGGCATTTCGCGCCCCTCAGCGGAGCATGGTTGCAGTTGCCGAGGGCCGTCGATTATAAATTAGCCATTAATATTGCAGCACGCGCGTTCTCCTCTCATTCTATAATTTTTTTTTCTTTGAGATATGCGCTCCGCGGGCCAAGCAGTTTAAGCGCAGTGCGGTGCATCCAATCCTCCGCGCGGCGTGAAACAGGATGGTTTTAGACTTGGCGATAAAGGACGGGTTTACCGACTCGGTGGCAGCACGATGGATCACCCTCTGTCGCAATTCAGCTCGTGTCGGTAGCATTTCGGTGAACAATACACTCCGTGACCACTCCCGTACAAAGCCAGCGTGTTTTAAACAGACTTGCTCTTGCTTGGTTGTCGAAGTGAGCAGGAAGCAGGTGGCATACGGATAAGTAATGAAAAAGAAGAGGAGGAACCGAGGGGCCCAATTACCTTTAGTCACAACCACATGTGCTACTGGCTGCCTATGTTTGACTGCAACAATAGCTGCAAGGGCGCTCTGGACTACTTGAAGATGACCGAACTCGACGCAAGGCTTTAAAGAAACCACAGTGTTAGTCTATATATGCACGACTTTTTCCTGTCCACTTTGTCATCGTTCATTAGACTTTTTGTACCCTTTCCTTTTTTCCCTTGTGCAGAGTATAAGGCCAGAGCACGGCAGCTCTGGCCGACCTCTCTAACTTTATAATAAATTTATATCTGTCTCAATAATCAGCCTCCTAAGCAATCCGAAGGCCTTTTATTTATTTACTTGAGGTCCCCAGGCAGTTCCTATAAGCAAATCACATGTTTGCTCTTGATAACCGCAAACACAGATATTGAATCTGATATCCACGACAACTATGGCAGCAGTCTGCACATCAACTTAGATTGTGACAAGTGCAGAAAGGACTTTTAGAAAAAGGAGAAAAAAAGAAAGGGGACAGAAGGGTTGACATTGCTGCTCATTAGACAGCCTCATCCATCGTTTTCCTCCCTGTAGCTTATATAATGATTTTAAACATGCATTTTATCTCCCACGAATAACAACGGTTCTGCTGTAGTCAAAGTCGAGTTCATAGAGAGACAGCACTATCATTTCAGGACCTTTGTCGAGGATAGAAAAAGAAAAGTTATTAAGAAACACAGAGAGCACTGCCGAGAAACTGCCGGTATATCAACTCGCGATCGGAGTTTCAACAAGCTGCTATACTCTCTGTAACGAAAGATTAATTCCCATGACAGGATCTTTTTTCTTTCGTATACGGCGACTCGGAATACCGTGACTTGGCGTGTCTTGTTCAGCCGCTAGGTCTAGCATAAGGCACTCTCTTCCTCATTACCTGCTTCAGCATCTAACTACGTTTTTTTCGCTCTCTGACAAAGTGACCGGGTTAGTATCTTGTCTTGCAATCTGCCAGGACCACACTATTCTCGATATCCCGCTTTCTTGCCGTCTTACCTTTTTATAAGATCTTTTTTTTCTTTTCTCAGTACCACGTAATTTCAACGCTATTCGGCATTTTCGAAGTAATAAAACCAGGCATAGCGCAGTCAAGGAACGCACTAGGAAGGGAAAGTTGCTTTGTTTTAACCCACTCGCGTTCGTTGCAACACAGTTTATGCTTCTCCGCACGACCGCGCGTCCTACTCGTGCATTCAGGGCCGCTATCTTGTACGCGTTCGAAAAGCCCACGTTTGGTTTCGCCTCACGCGATTGTCCAGGCCGCGATATCGGCGTGGCCTAGACCAATCTAGGCTAATCTCGTGAGGTGAAAACTAACGTCGGTTTTTCGAACGCGTACAAGATAGTGGCCCAGCTACCCCTTTTGTGCATTAACAGATCTAACATCCTCCTACAAGCAAACTTTGCTAGTTTAATAATATTTGGGGTTTTACGTGCCAAAACCACTTTCTGATTATGAGGCACGCCGTAGTGGAGGACTCCGGAAATTTTGACCACCTGGGGTTCTTTGACGTGCACCTAAATCTAAGCACACGGGTGTTTTCGCATTTCGCCCCCATCGAAATGCGGCCGCCGTGGCCGGGATTCGATCCCGCGACCTCAAACTTTGCTAGTTTATTTTTTTAATTTTTTTTTAGAGAGAGAGAAAGAGAGAGAGATAAATCAAATGAACTAAGTGCCCTCTATTACTAAGTGCCCTAAGCGCCCTCGATTAACATTACTAATAATTACCTAAGTGGCCTCGAGTAGTATTACAAATCATAATAATGCCCCTTTAATTCTAAACACTCCAGTAGCATGCGCTATACACAAAACGTCGTAATTTGAGTATACGCTGAACGCGGAATGTTCCTTCATTAAAACGTAGAGGACGGCTGTCAGGAATCGCCAATTTCATATGGAATAAAACATTGTATTCAGGCCTGACATGTCCAATTCCTGATAAATTATTTCTTTCTCCGGCTTCCTTGAATGGTGGCTTGTCGGTCGCTATGAGATAAAATTTTGCTACCTTATCATATTACCTCATGTACAATATGCAAAAAACTAGCTAGACCCACAGCCAAAGGTTATAGTGTGGAGGTCCAATATCGGTGGGTCTTAATTGTGGGAAAGCAGCTGTAGAATTTTTAATCTGACCTTGATGTATAAGTTTTCGTTCATGACCGCTTCCTTATAGAGCACAACAATGAGAACAATTCCATTGCTCTTTTGTTGAGGGAGAAGAAATTCCATATAGCGTAAAGAGCGCAGATCAAGTATAGGCGCACTATATCGCACCTTTCGAAGGCACGTTAGACTAGCTTGAGTGACCAAGCTAGACTGGTCTAGTTGCAAATATGCCAGTAGGCGAAGCTCATAAAACGCTTTTACAGAGGAATGAACACCGAGGTGTGCCGTGGGCCCTTCCAGGATTTCACTTATATAACATCGCTGTTCCGAAGCCAGAGACAGCAATATATCCCATAGCTATTCTCACAATCAAGTACAGCACACTACCGCGACCAAAATCATCAACGCAAACCACTAGCCCCGTCTTAGCTTCGAGCTAGCCTGCTTGAGCTAGCCATTTTCGATCCTGGGCTTCGGACTTAAAGAAATAAGCTGTTGTAAATTGTATTCCTTACTGTTTCACCTACGGTTCAACACCTCTGCTAAACTGCACCGAACTATCACGCGATAAAGCACGTGGCCGTGGCCAAAGATCACCAGGGCTCGCAACGCCTCTTTAGATAGATGCACCGAGCGTTCTCTCTTGAACGCGATCGAATGGACCATCCCCGCTAAAACATCAGCTTCCAGCCCTCGCGGCCTCCACAATGTCTGTTTTATTCCTTCTTATTTCTGTTTTCCCTGCATTTCTGCCTTCTCCCCGTTGCAGACTCTTCCTTCCTGCGCCCCATCCGCGGCTCTAAATCCAGGCCCTGGCGCCCTTCATTGGCTTGTTCTGCTTTCCCAGCCTTACGCGTTCTCATGCATAGTGCAAGGAGGCCTTGTTTTGGCTTACCGCCCCGCTTTCATCTGCATACGTGTTCAGTGGATCCTCGCTAAACATCGCGGATTATAGCCGCAGCTGCGCCTGGCGGCTCCAGGCAGCCAGTATGCGGGGACTTCTTGTGTGTGCGCGCGTGCCAGCCCTGGTCTCTGACTTTATTAGGATATCGGGTACCCAAGCCTATGGTCTCTCTTCATTAAGTTTTTTTTTTCTTTCCCCAGTAGGCAGACGCGCTCCCGTCCGAGATTTGAATGCTGATTAGAGTAATTACCACTTCTCTGTACAAACTCGGTCGGTTGCAGTGAACTTCGAACAATGCACGAAGCTCATGGATGAGGAATTAAAATTCAAAAATCTATTTTCATTACTTTGTATATTCATATAGTTATTTTCTGTTTTGTTTTTGCTTCTTTACTAGAACAAGTATTATCAAAGTCTGTGCTCGCGCTGTGAACTATGCATGCTGCTCAGGATATAGGATATATTGTTAAACGAGGAAATTGCTCTTCTGTTACTTGTGTTTTAAGGAATAAGTGAACAGAGGCTGAATTCGCACACATTTTAGTTCGGAACGCTCATTTGTCATTAGCCAGCCGCATTTGCCCACAATAATTTTCTTATCAAAACTAAGCGCTTTTTTTTTTTTGCGAAGTGCCCTAGCGCACGAAAAGCTATGTGAAATCTGACCGACAGCGCCTACTTTACGAACAACAGAGGTGCTAATTGATTACCAGTGAGTACATTCTAAATCGGTAAGCTCAAATAAAATAATGTACAATATATTCAGAAATTCTTTCTTTCAAAGTAATATTCTGGTAACACTGCCACAAATAACGATGTGTTTTTCTTCAAGCAAAGTCCTGTTCGACGAACGAACTTTTGTTAAGCATATGAACTGCTGCGCGTGTAATCCGTGTAAGTGGGGCACGCGATGCAACAGACTTGCAAGCCTCTGCCCAAGGAGTCCATAACCTCTTTTCGCATGTGTTAAGTCGCCTACACCTCGGGTGCTGCAAGTGCGCTCCTTTTTCTTGTGGGCAACAGTCACTCTCAGATTGTGTAGGCATATATATAATAAAGCGTCAAAAAACGAGCGTCCGCGCACCATTCATCGCAGCAGCAGTTAAGGTTTACTTCGACGCTGAACGCTTCAAATTTGCGCCTCAGTTTAGTCCTTCGTTTAATTCAATTCATCACCTGTAATTCTTCATATCAGCTCTTGCGTACAAATTTTATTCGTCAAGACGTGCATGCAGGCGAGTAGTAAGACATGTAATTCAGTTGGCAGCCACGAGGCACGACTACCACTTCAAATCAGTATACGGAAACATTGCCTGCAGCCTGAGCGCATCTGAGCGGCAACAGCACAGTTGAGAGTAAGGGCTTGCGGTTTCTTGTGCTCATTAAAAAAAAAATATGGGATTTTACGTGCCAAAACCACTTTCTGATTATGAGGCACGCCGTAGTGGAGGACTCCGGAAATTTCGACCACCTGGGGTTCTTTAACGTGCACCTAAGTCGAAGTACACGGGTGTTTTCGAATTTCACCAGGCCTTCCATTTCTTCTGGGCAGCTGCATCTAGTTTTGGATGCTGTTCTGACTACAGCACATTCTAGCAAAAAATTCCTCTGCTGTTTGCCGTATACGTATCATCAAAATAGCTGGTGACATTTGCCTGTTTGCCTTTCACTGCATAGTTAATGTTGCCGCCAATTCTAATGAAAAATATTGAGGTCTTCGATTGATTGACTGATTTAATCAGTTTACTGAATGAATTTGATCACTGAAACGATCGGTTAACTTATTGATTTCACGTCCTGATGTCGTTACTACTCCCAGTGATGCCGTCATGGAAAGTGGCCGGTTGTGCCGTTATACTGGCGTCGAGCACAAAGCTATAAACAAATGACGTAAAAGTGCAGATATATTGCTGGTTTGAGTGCTCGGTCATTTGTCATCTCCAGCATCGTTGAAAAGTACGTTACTGTGCGTGAAAATATCCACACACATGCGGTTTCGCATTTCCCCACATAGGAATATCCACATCGCCGCAGCCCACCACAATGACTCGTACTCTCGACTCGACTTCTTGCTGACGCTGCTGACAAACGGCGAGTCGCGAGAACACAACACATATAAGGGTAAAAAATGGCAGGCATGAATTGGTTCCCTGTGGTATACGTGAGAGTATTCATCACGAATGGTAGGAGAAAATAATTTGAGCGGTTTCGCACAGCGACAGCAGGGTCTAGCGCTGTGCCCGATCTCGTCGAACTATGCGCGGGCGCGACATATTGGCGCGACGCAACACGCAACGAACTGCTGCTAGGCAGAAGAAACAGCACCCTGGCAGCTACCAGGCTTCTCGTAACGCTCGCGTGATGAGCGTTGCGAGTAGCATCGCAGGCGTCGCAGCTGGACGGTGCACGAGATGAGACCGACTGGAAACCGTCGGAACTAGTCAGTGGCCATTTGGAAATACTAGGTGACGTTAGCTCGACGTTTACGGCTCAGGCCGGAGCGTACGCACAGCGACTCGGCAGAAACGCCTATGTCCTTGTGGCGTGCGTGCGCACAAGGCTCATGCCGAGCCCACGGAGGTGGTTGCGCGCAGCGTTGACGGGGCTTCGACTTCATTTTGTCGTTGTTCGTATCGTAGAAGGCTGGCCGTCTAACCCTCGACGCGCATGCGCCGTCGATAGCTGGACAGCCAGCCCGACGATGCCACCGAATGTGACGCCGCGAATGCGCCTCGAGAGTACGGTGCGTAATTGATGTCGTAATAAGAAAGCGTGCGGGTAATGTACGACGTTGAAGACACGTAGGAACTGCTCGAATGCTTCGGCATTCTGATACTGAGTACGTGATCACAGGTTCTAATTTCGGTCACGGCGATGGCATTTCTGGTGGTGCCAGATTACGAAGAAGACCCCGAGGTATGCACACCGTTCTCGCGCGGTGAAAAACAGCCATGTGGTCAAAATTATTCCCTAGCACTCCTACAGTGCGGCGTCCCCAGTAACCTTAGTGAACAAGACTAGACAACAAGGGAAAGCAGAACGTTTATCTCATATATATTTTAGACTGAGCGTGACAAAGCGCTCATATTTCCCAGTGCGTGTGCGAACATCAAAAAAAAAGAAAGATAGCCGTGCTTGCTGAAACAAATTAGGCAGTTTTTCAGACTAACGAGGACGTGTGGGTGTGAAACTTTTGTTGGCATTGATGTAAACCAGTAGTCGTGCTTCCTTCTCTATTTTATTGTCTTCTTCTTCTATGACGACGGCGATGTCTGTAAGGTGGAGCTCAAGAGCACGACTTTTGATTCGAGCTCACCAGCGAACCCTGAGAAAATCTGCAGGCGACGTGTTTCCTCTCGTATGATCTTTTATTTCGTTTTACAGCTTTCTTCTCGTTTCTCGCAGCGTACATGTGTGCCAGGTTGTTGTGACACTCGTTAAAGACAAATTAGCGAAACTCTCCACAGAAACCGCGTTGACGGCGGAAGTTGCCGGAGCCGCCGGAGTTTCGCTTGATGGTAAAATTTCAAGGCGACGAAGCCGAAAAACTTCACTTCCGACTGTTCTCACGCGCCAAGAGGAGAAGATGGAAGCGGCGCCGCGCGTCTGCACTAGGGAAATTAGCATTTCCTGCGGCGAGCCGTGCTTTGAGAGAGAGAGAGAGGAACGTCCCGAAAGTTTGATGGGCCTTTGATAATGGTTGCAAGCACGTCTGGCTCGAAGCATCCAAAATGGCGAAAAAATGACGCACGCGCGGGCGCGGTCCGGAAAATACAGCACGTCACGACACGCCGCCGCTGACGACTTGCGAGTGGCCTCCAAACTCGTCACTCGCCGATGAAGAGCCGGGCGTGCTCGGCCACGGCCAAGGAAGAAAAGAGCATCGTTCCTTGACTTCCCGAAAATGTACTCAGCCCGAGCACGCACGCGCTGACATTTTAGGGCGGACTCCCTAATCTGCATAACGGTCCCTGGGTCTCTATCTAGCCGCCGGAGTTTCCTACGGCACGCCGCTAATGCGCTTGATTGTCCTTCCGAAACAGCCACTGGCTGCTAACATCCTACGTCGTTTTCTCTGCCTTCGCCGCGAGTGGTTTCGAGCAGTCATTCGAGACTGCGCCGCGAGCTCATTCTTGATGGCTTCCTTCTCATCCACGTCTTTTGTTTTCGCCATGAGAAAAACTTCGCTCCGGCATTAGGCGAGGTCGCCGGCCCGCCTATTTCGTCCATGCAGACAATCCATCGTGCCAAGGCGAGAACACAGAAACCCGCGAAACTGTGAAGAGGAGCTCACTAAGTATATAGTTTAAAGTTAAAAAGAAAGCGAAGCAACAATAAAAACGCATTTCGAGTGTAATGGTTCGTTTCCTCCTTCCTTTGTTCGCTGACCGCGCAGTTGGAGAACATACCCGCGTACTGAACCTCAAAGTCACCAGGTATTTAGATTTCCTTGTATTATCTGCTTCGAACCTAAAGCTACATCCAAGGCTCTCGAACGTGTTCTCTTGCTGTAGCGTCGTACACAATTCTGGGAGAAACTCTGCAATGCCGAGAGGAAATAAGGAAATGAATTAGCATTTCTAGTAAACTCGCGCTCAGCTTAAACCTCATAAGACACGCAAGATGCGGCGGCAAAGCGCAATTTCCAGAAGTTTCTTTCGTAGGTACGTAGGTAGGCAAGCACCTTTCCTTTTCTAACCCGCCATTTTGCACACGAGATGTTAAACGCCAAACGCAATCTTACCGCATAGAAAGCCAACTGCGCAGCATCCAAGGGAAGACTCCACGACTGCCCTGATTATGACACAGAGCGCCAAAGTCTCGCCATCATCTAGTCTCGTTTGTGCGACGGCTCACATCTCAGAATGTATGGTTCTGGAAGGATGGAATGACGCTAACGGCGCACAAGATCTAGGGCCCGTGACGTTTGTAAACGACAGCGGCTTCAACATCAGACAGTAGCACCGCTTTACCGGGCGCCAGTCTGCAGATAAGTGCCGGTGCGCAAGTCACGTGCGCATGTCGCACGTTTACATATTTCGCAATACCTTGTCATCGTCATTTACTCTCCCTCTAACAATTTTTCCTGTTTCTCCTAGCAGTTCAGCAAGTTGTCATTAACAGCGAAAGGAAAGATATACATTTGTCAGCAGCAAAAAAGAAACTCTGAGGAGAATCACCAAGGTAGGTGCGATGTATTGAGCTCATAACTTCAGCATCAATCCTCAGGGCGGTCATCAAGCAAGAATATCGCACCATAATGTGCAGGTAATGACTACATTGTTGCGCCAAAAAGGAAAATAAAGACTTAGGAGGGAGAGTATGAAACGACAGATCGATCTGTCGTTTCATGCTGTCCCTTCTAACTCTTTATTTTCCTTTTTGGCGCAACAATGCAGTCATTAGATCCCAACCAACTCGCCCAGCAACAAGGTCTACTCAATGTGCAGTTACTTTGCATGTCTCAGCATATAGCTTTCGAATTATGGTTATAAGAGTGTTTCCCTGTGACAAAGAAACATCTTTAGAAAAATGTAAGAGGGCACGTCCCTCTGTATCAACCTTCTGGTCCACCTGGCTAAGGCGCCGCAGCTAAGAAGCATGCTATGGGAATGTGTGCTCGTAATTGCCCTGTCTTCGTTCCCGTTACGATATTTGCTGTGATAGAGCATCGGCCTTAACTTTGCGTATGTATACACATGTCCATTCGGTTCACCGCGACTTGTAACAAAACATTAAAGGTAGCGTACAGGAAATAGCGTAAAAACAGTGGCAGCGATGGGCGGCAGCGATGGGCGGCAGCGGGGGTGATATACTACATGGCAGGTACCAATAAATGGGAATGGCAAGAGTTCAGATTGAAAAAATGCGAGGAGTAGGGACTCGGTTCAGCGTTGGACTGAACGTGCCGCTCAGACCGTTTGTTGTCCTCAAAGGCAGTGATGCATATCCAGTGTGAGATATTCACCAAGAACAAGGTGGCGTAGGCAAAATGCATTTACACATAGAGTCGATTTTCCTTAATTCGCCCTCAATTAATTCAACTTATCACATAATTCGAACGCACTAGAAAGTCCCGGCAAGAAACGATACATTTCTATAGAAGAAAAAAATTCACGCAGAAACTCCTCCGAGGGTTGTCTAAGTATGCGTACGAATTGTGCGACTTGCTCACCTCCGCGCAGCCCGGTGTCATTATCAATGTTATGAAACTTGATCCAACCATTACAAATGACAGCAATGCGCCGACACTAGCTTCTGCGGACGGCGGTGCAAAGTGAATTGATGACGCAAGCAAACTACTGCAGGTGGTGGCGGCAACAGGTGAGCTGATGACGTTCCGATCATTATATTTCGCTATCGCTCTTTAGCGCCTTATCCATCGGCATCGAGCCATTATCAACCGTGGTCAACTCCTGCTCCGGCAGCCGCTGCGTATGGCACGGCCACCCGGGCCCTATATCGAAAGCGATCTGCGACGGAGACAGAAAGCTGATAGCTTCGTGTGCGCTGTGTTCTTGCCACTTAGTTCGTGTTGAAGCGAGAGGCAGTATGAAAGTGAATTCGCTCACTGCTGAGAGCCCTATCTTGAAAGCGATCGTCTTACGCGATGGACGGACGGACGTGTTTCCTCATTGGGTAAGCATACAAAAGCTTAAGCATATAAAAACCGGGATAGCAAATGAAACCTACGTCTGTGTGAGAAGGCAGGTGTGGGCACTACAACATGTATCAACATCTCTGAATTGGTCTGTTTTTAGTTGGACAACCTGTTTTCACTACTATTTTTCAAGTTGAATTATTGGCAATTGTTTTAGCTTTACGTCAGTTACCTTCCTTTCTGTCAGCCGCCGTAATATTAAGAAATTGTCCTTGTTTGTTCTTCGATAACCACACCTACTTTATCGAACGCAATTGAAACGTTCCAATTTTTCGTCACAAGACATTTACACCTCGTTAGTTTGGTATGTGTGCCGGGACGCAAATGCTTAGTACTAAATCGATTCGTTAATGAACTCGCAGTATGACCCCCTAATGTTTCGGTAATCCCTATTTTACCATAATCTTCGTACGTATTAGCGGCGTGAGGAAGAAAATTTGCAACTCAAGATATCTTTCACGAAAATTCATTGTCCACCTCTGAGTTTCCGCCTCTTTATTTTTCCGGGAAGAATGAATGGTGCTCCACAAGAAATGCTCAAGTGTCCTCACGAGGCTACGATGTCGAGTGCCCCCACTAGACTTAATTTCCCAGGTCTGGTCTGGCGATATCACCTTTGTGTCATTTCTGTAATGAGAGTGGATCTCTGGAACATTGTTAGAGTGTCACCGTTTAAAGATTCAAAGAAAAAGATCGTTTGAAGAACCATTACGTAAACTTGGCTGGACGTTAAATCTCCGAGTGGTCCTTTCCATCACTGCTACCTAACTGGGTTTTAACCAAAGGAACATTTTGAATACCCTGTTCAACTTTCTGTGCACGGCAATAAGAATGCAGTGCTAAAATGTTCCATACCCTATATTTTTTTGTAGTTCACATCTTTATATTCTGTAATGTGTATATACAATAGATTTCGTATCTATATCAGGTCCATTTTAATTTTTGCAAGTTACAGTTACCAGTTCCGATTGAAACTATATTCCTCAATATTAGTATTATTTTTCGAACCCTAGCACCACGCGGAAACGCCGATCGTCCAAAATGGGCTGCACCACGTCACTGAGAGACAGCAACAAGACTGCTTATTTTCGAGTGAGCTGCTATTTTCTAAAGATCGTTCGACGCCACGGTGCAGAGAAGACGAGAAGTTGCGTAGCAGGAATTACAGATTTGACCTCGGATGCAGGCTTCAGTTCGAACAGCTCGCATTAAAATGGCAGAATGCCTGCTACTTTGCAACATTACCGACTGGAAAGAAGACAATATCCTCTACCACATCCAAAATTAAGCAAGGAAGAAGCCACCGCCCTCCGCAGACTACAAACGAATACTTATGTCCATGGAATTATCATGCACCGAATGCACCCCACCGAATTCTCATACCTATGCCGATATTGTGAGGTACCAGACACCCTACAACACATGGTGCTGGTGTGCCCACACCGCGAGAACAACACTCATGATGATGCCCCTGAAGCGCTACAAGCGATCGAAGAAACGTGGGAGGCAATGTTAAAGGCACAGAGCCTGGAAGATCAGCGAAGTCTGGTGGACCGGGCCCGGGCTGCGGCATTAGCCAACGGCTTTCTGGACTAAGAGAGCCGCCCAAATAGGGCGAAGAAAGAACACTTTCTCGCTGTTTCACACAATAAACGTTCATTCCTCCTCCTCTTCCTTTCGCAGCTGTGACAAGCGTCTTCAGCACCATCATAGGCCAGACCTAACGAAGAGGAGGAAAACGACGGTGTAAACATGGACCCGGCGGTAAGCGCCAGCCGAGCTTTCGTGCGACCATTCTGCTAGGTGTGTCATCCACTAGAAGCGGTGACACAAACAAAATTTTTTTTTATATACTACCGTGAAGAATAAATCTTCCGAATGTGAGTATTGACCATCGACCACGTTCCACTGAAGGAAAGCGACTCCTTAATCGCATTTTTTTTTATGCGATCTGTTCTAGGTTGCATTTCTTCGCAACACTGTAATTTGCTGATTTTGAGATCTGCTTCTCAAAGCCGCTACATAACATGACCAAGTTGGGCTGTGTGTGCTAGGTTATCTCATCCAGTCTTCGTACATTTACCATTCACGGCTTTAGCAATATATAAACGGATTTAGACGTCGTGCACGCATGAATTGACTCAAGCTAAAAAATAATTGGAACGATTCTTTATGCCCGTTCTCCTTTAAGCGTCATAACTCGTATTCACACGCCAAGCCTGCGAACCAAAGGGTGATTAGAAAGTTTCTATACAGCAAAATCACACCCCAATGTCAATTATTTCAACTATAAAATGTATCTTTCTTGTATCTTTCTTCGTGACAATGCGACCCACGCTCGCGATATCTGTGTTGGTGCTGCGAAGCCCGTGGGCGCGGGATGAAATCCTGGCCGCGGCGGCCATATTTCGATGGGGCCGAAATGTGAAAATGTCCGCGTACCATGCATTCACGGTAAAGAAACCCGCTTGGTCGAAATTATTCCGGAGCTCGCCCCCCTCCCCCCTTACGATGTTCCTCGTAATCATATCGTGGTTTTGGCACGTAAAAGTCCAGAATTTGATTTTTAATACATGAATTGTGTAATATTTAGGATGTCCACCTACAAGAAGAGACCAGCTATAAGCTTCAGATGCCTGTTGAAGCACGGAGAGATAGGTTTTCTGCTTTTTTTTTTTCACCAAATACTGTTTTCTGCGATACCTTCGAGGCTCACCAAGTCCCTACTATTCGTTGTGCAATTTGGTATCAACTGTAGGGCTATACACTGTGGCAAGGCATTTACAACAATGTCGTGTGCCTTGAAAGCTAGTTAACCTTAAAAGATACGTATTTATTCAAGTATTTTGGCTAAGATCTACATGCATTCTAGGCGCAAGCTTTTTCTTACGCATCGACGCCCGGTACAATGTTTGAGCAGTGTGAGCCACACTCTTCTAGAGTGGTCACTCAGTCAATTTAGTCACCATCTATCGTGAACAGAAAGAACAGGCCGACACCGTAATAATAACCCGCCGTGGTTGCTCAATGGCTATGGTGTTGGGCTGCTGAGCACGAGGTCACGGGATCGAATCCTGGCCACGGCGGCCGCATTCCGATGGGGGCGAAATGCGAAAGCACCCGTGTGCTTAGATTTAGGTGCACGTTAAAGAACCCCAGGTGGTCGAAATTTCCGGAGTCCACCGTAATAATACCAGGCAGGGGTCATGACAAGTGCTCGGTGTATGCGCTATAGAACAGATGCTAGGTAGCTGCTGCGGCCGCTGACGCAATCCACAGCCGGCTGCTCGACCACTCTGAAAAGTGTGATTCACACTGTACAAATCTATTCAAGCATTTTTCTTTCTTGAACCCACGTAGCCAATATACGGGATATCTGTAAGATATACGTATCACGTTCGGCATTCCTTTTAGTCATTTGCGTCGTGTGCCACCAGTCAGTGAAATCTATTTTCTCTAACTGAAGTGAAGTTAACGTCGTGTATAGGTATTTTACCGCAGTCGGTGTAGCGCGATACATAATCTTAACATCAAGGGTCTACTCCTACCTATGACTACTGCGGCACACAGCTTTTAGCGCCCAACCCACTTCAAGTAGCCTGGAAACGCCGGCAGTCAACCCTGGGCGACCGAACTCAAGTGACGCTGTAATGCGATGACCCCCCCCCCCCCCCCCTTTTCTCGCCATCAACGTCGACCTTCCAACCTCACCTCTCTCCCCTCGTAGTAGCCATGTGTCCCACGTGCGGAATCTGCATCGAGTCTCTGCGCCGGCGGGCGCCGCCGGTGGCCACGTTGTGCGGTCACGTGTTCCACGGGCCCTGCCTGGCCCAGTGGTGCGAAGCAAATGGAGCCACGCACGCCCCGTGCCCTCAGTGCCGGCTGCCCATCAGCCAGGGGGACTTGCGCAGGCTTTTCCTGGACGACCATCGGCCCCGCCGCAAGAAGCACCGCCGCCACGACGACAGCGCTAAGGAGGACGTAGAAGATGCGACGTTCGGTACGGCTTCCGTAACAGTCGATGGGGTTTTGGGTCTTACAGGTCGCCAGGGAGAGGTACCGTAAAATTCAATACACCGTACTGGTCGTGACCACCAGGAAAGTTTCCTTAACGCCACTCTCACGCAAGAACGAAACGCGAACAGCGACGTGCGGGGCTCTGGTCCCGAGCTGTGCAGTCTACACCCTCTACGTTCATAAAAAAAGGTTGACACCCTTTGGCGCTTATCTTGTCCCACAACGATAATCGCCATCTGCCTTGCTTGCGTTTCCTTTCTTGAAAACTCAGCGCTCTCTACTTTCCTTTCGAGAATGCTATGTCACGCTGACAACGCGTGTGCCGTTCGTGACTTGGAAGTGCCGGGCTCGCAGCGTTAAAGAAAGAAGATGCGGGCAAGACAGAAGACGATTATTGCGCAAAGGTGCAAAATTTTTTAAAAGTGTAACGGGTAGCCGTGGCTGCGACAAACTACTGGACGCGCGCATTTAGGTTACGGAGTTCCCGTCCTTCTCTCATAATCTCTGTGGTCGCTTGGCTTATCAGCGTTTCCGGAGGGTGCTGGCGGAGCATTGCAAACGTCCACTTTGCAACGTCGTCGCTTTAGGAAATGTGTTTTATCTGTATCTGTTCGCTCCGACCTTGTGGCGAGCGTTGTACGAATTCGAGCGCTCGCAGGGTCCCACCGGGCACGCACAAGAAACGTTTATACACCGAGCGACCGCGGAGAACATGATAGTGGAATGCAAAACCACGAATTTCGTACACCTTAACTGCGCATGTGCAATAGTATATCGTAGCCGCGGTTAGTCGCTGCAACAAATGTGCCGAAAGCCGAAGCCTTCTTTCCAAAAGCCCCGCACTACGTTTGTTTCCGACTTTACGGTGCACTTAAATTCAAGCGCCCAAGTGTGGCGGTTCGGGCAAGCGCTTCCGGTGGCTCTCCTGTTTATATGTATAATTTTGGGTCACGCCACTTCGAGAAGCCCGCCGTGTTTCTTCTTCTTAATTAAAGGGAGGGCGTCGTTGCAAAACATCGCACTTTCTAGCCAAAGGAAAGCGTTTCGAGTTTCTTGGAGTTTCGAGTTTCTCAGCTATTCAAGAAAGTGCCGGCAAGTTTTCAGCCGCGCCACGTCTGCGTATTAATAAAGGAGCAATATACGTATCTTTAAATCCACTGCCACGCATTTAGTAAAGAAATTTGCCCATGACCATTGTTTTGGAAGTACATTCGCCTTGCGAGAGCAAAGCTTAACATCAAATTGCTACCATCATTGTAAAGTTCGTTATCTCTTTTATAAGCTCAAGCAGTAGCAGCAAGGATGTGATAATACGTGTAAAAAGGCTGGCAAATTAAGTCAAAAGGAAAAAAAATGTCACCGTATGATTTCTTAGTTGATCTATATAAGTTTAATGCAGGGGCTGCCGCTGTGAAGTACCGTAGGATCAGTGAAATCAGTCGCGAATAGCTTTGCAAGTATGTAGCCTTGAAATATATATTACTCAGGAAAGAATCGCACATATCGGCGCGCATCTCGACAAGAGAGAAAGATACTTCATTTACTTAAGCACCATGTCGGTAGCCTCGTTACCTGACTCTTTTTTCTCTCTCTTCTTAGACTTTGTTGTTCCAGCGTCTCGTGTTCTTTAGCAATCCTTCAGCGACTGCTGTAAGCAGGTTATTATGAAAAAGACGCCAGGAAAAACGATTACCGTTGTACCCTATGTACAAAGCCTAACCCACAAACTAAAGAAGCTAGTCGGAAAAGAAGGCAAAAAGAAAAAAAGAAAAGCTTTGGGTCGTTCCCATGGCGGCCATTTCCCATGTGGCGTCCCCAACTGCAACATTCTGTAACACATATGCGCCTCCATGAGCATCATTCCTTTAATAAAGCGAATATCTTTATGGAATCGTTCGGTATTCGTTTACACCCACAATCGTACGTCGATGGTATCTGCCCCATATTTGTTGTCCTGCAGCTGCGCCCGAAGACTTCTCGACAGAAGACGCCTCCGGCACCAGGTCTCCGTCGCCTTCGGCGAACGAGACTTGGGTGTTCCCTCCTGAGCCAGCAACGTTCCTTGACCGCATCCTGATGATTGTGGCAGACGTCAACGCGATTGGCCGCGAGGCTGCTCAGAAAATTAAGCTTGGCGTGCAGACGCTGGAAGAAGAGGTTCGCAGGGGCGTCGAAGAAGCCGCCATTCGCCTGGGCCCCTGTCGCTAAGCGCCGGAAGCTCACCCGTTCGTCGACCGCTGCGCCTCGTCTGCCACAAACTTGCTCCCGAAGTGCATACGACTTGTATTGCCGCTGCAACGTGACCCTATGTTACTGCTGCCTAGGCCCTGTCACTACAGTTGACCCCGCGCACGCTCGGTCAAGCGCCAGCTGTCGCAATTTAAGCAAAATTTCCAGGTGCGTGCGTGGTCAAGCTTGAGAGAAGAAGAAAAAAAAAACTCCTTAAAAAGGATGTTAGCGTGGGCGTGTACCCCTTCATTGATGGCTGTATTAACACTGTGTGCGAAACTCACGCTACGTGCTAACTTGTTGAAAACGTCTTACTCACGCGTCTATTTAGTTTTTATGTTTTGCTACTTCCTTTGTAAAAATAGACGTAAATATTTGTTGACATTCGTTTGCATCGAAACGTATCGCCGAATATTATGAATGCAACGTTTCGGGCAAGGACATTCTGTAGGTTGTGATTCATTCCAAACCCGAGTACACAATGTAAATGTACAATTGTGACAAGACATAGGGTTTTTACCTACCGGTTTCTGTAATTGCATTAATACCTACGCTGCATGGTCCGTATTTATGAAAAGCTCCTACGCTCTTTGTAAGAAAGAATCTCAGCCAAATCTGATGCTGGACGTATTAGCGAAGGCTGCAGCCCAATGGCAACGCTTACGGACAAAAAGCTTTGGGAAGTTGGCCCTAGATAATTATGCGCTATTACTCGCACCAGTGAATTCGTACACGATGTCGAAACAAAGTTATTTTGCAGCATGCTGCTGTGGAGACTGAATTGTGTGCATGGAACGTTTAGCATAAAACAAGGTTTTGGGCATTTCAAAGATTCTTTCAAAGGCGAACTACAATGAAATATTACTTCGACTCAATTAGTCATAAACAAGTTGTGTATACTATTGAAACAATCTTGGCACAGCTGCATGAGTGGCAATCGTCTAGTTTCCTCATCAACAGCCTCTAAGTAGCTCCTCGGCAGACTACACGAGCAGTTGATGGTTAGCGGACAGGACCTAAATACCGGACTCCGAGATAATCAGCGTCCCCTCGGTGGCCGCCTAATCCCGTAGATCAAGCCGGCAAGCTGCGCTGATTCTCAATGCATCGGGCCGTGCGTCACCACAGGCAAGTGGTAGGAAGGTAATGGCGGTGTTTCTCTTTCTTTCTTTTCTTTCTTTCTTTCTTCCTTTCTTTCCTTCTTTCTTTCTTTCTTTTCCTTTTTAAGCATAGAATACGTCTACATTGTCGAGCTTTTGATGATGTATCTACTCGGATTTCAAACACAAAGCTTTACACGGAGAATGCTCTGTATTTACGCTATCTGAACTTGGGCTTCCAACATGGTTCGAAATTTCCTTAGAAATGGTCTTTAATTTTATCATAAGGACTTATAATGAAGCCAGCCCCCTTGTTAATGGATGTTCCCTTTCGCAAAAAGAGAAAAGGTTTCTTCATTGCCCGGTGTTTGACTGACCGCCACTTCTTATAGCAATACATGTAATAAATTGGCGATCACCGCGGTGTTGGCGGATCGCGCATGACATTTGCCAAACTGTTAAGAACACGGGTCATGGTTGGTTTCTCTTATTGGCTAAGAGATCGAGCATGGCCGTCCTGCTCGTATTTTCCATAGGGTTTCATACAGTTACTGGAGGAAACTGTGGCGCTAGTGATTGCGGGAGCTGCAATCAGGGCGCTTTAGCCAGCGTGGGGGTACTGGCTGAATGGATTTTCCTGGATTACATGGATTTGCCTAAACGTCGTCCTTCTGGCTTTAAGTGGCTTCGTGGCTTCGCAAACTGATCATCTTGAAGAAAGTACTCAGTTTCAAATAAGTAAACAAACATTATTAAAATTTTTCGACGGCAGGATTCGAACACAGGAGCAGAGAAGCCCTATACTGCAACCATTGTGCCCCGGACGCATGGACAAGCGGAACAGCAGCATTAAGCAGCAATTATGCTCGTTTGTAGAGCCTTATTGCCTTCTGCATTAAGAAAGAAAAGCATACATTGCCTCGAAATTTAGGCCAATAAATGTAGATAGAGCGCAATAAACGAAACCACGCGAACGTCTGAAACCACACGCACGAAGATCAGGACAAATTCATGTACTAACCATCATTCTCATCATGGCTGAAAGATCGCAGCGCTGGAGTTCTCTCTAGTAATTATTGTAAGAAACTCATGGTATTTTCCAAATGTTCATTATTTACCGCATTATTTCGCCCTTCGTCACTGGCTCGGTGACCTCTCGGTGGCCACTTTGCTCGACGCACGATTAAAACACAATAATAAATGAGAAAAAAAACTGGTTTTATAGCGCCATAACCCAGATTTGATTACGAGGCATGTCATAACAGGGTCCTCTCGAATAACTTTGACCAACCGGGATTCTGTAACGTGCACCTAAGTCTAAGTACACGAGCTTTCTTGCATTTCGCCTCCGTTGAAATGTGGCCCCTGCATCTTTGACGGGGACTCGAACACCGTACCCTGTGCTCAACAGCGCAACACCACAACCACGTAGATAAGAAGGAAAGACGACGCTGTATTAGCGAGCAATGCGTTGGTGACTTTCTTTTTTGTTTCTTTTTTTCTTTATTGCTCTTTTTACCACAAATACTCTCTTTTTCAAACGAGGCAGCGAATCGTTAAAGAAAAAAGAACGTTGTCGTACAGTTCTAGGCTAAATTTTCTGGGTTGTCAAACCAATCGTACGACTAATTAAAGGCTTGAAGCTCCTCATCTGCCCCACCGAAAGCGCGTGCTGTGGATGTTATTATTTTGGGCTCGCAGTCTGTTGCCTTTCAATCCCGCGCACAATCAATGTTTCCATTTATTATATTACCCGGCATTAAGGAAATCTCGGCCTGTCGCGCTTGCTACAATGGCTGTAGAAGATTAAAGGGTAAAAAATGAAAAAGAAAAGGAATACGCAAAAGAAAGGTAGCGCATATCGGCAGCGCCACACACAATCATCTTCGAGCGATGCCAGCGCCGCCTTGATGATTCTAGTCTTGGGGGGCGGCTCGCATTTTGTCCTGCGCATATTGCGCGTTTCAATTAAGCCCCTCAGATCTAATTACTGCGCCGCTCGCAAACAAGAACAAATGCGCAAGTCGAGACCTCGTCCCTATCACGCCCACAAGGAACGCAAGAGAGAAATTGGGAAGAGTGTAAGAGGGTGGGAGGAGGGAGGGAGGGAAGAGAAAATGAGATAAATCGTCAAACAGGATCCATCCTCTCATCGAAATGAGCAAATAGCAAGACGAGGAGGAACCGGCAGCCAGCGATCGGAAGCGGCGGAGCTGCAATAAAAACGCGGAGAAGGACGCGGACGCACGCGGACTCACTGAAAAAAAAAAAATTATGGAGAGTGAACTCACGGGGCCCCAAACTAACTTTCCCAGAGGGGACCCTCCCTCCCTGGTACTTCGCTTCGCCCCGTACACAGCTAGGGTTCGCATTCGGCAGCACTGGCGGAAAAAAAAAAGGAACGTGCCAACATCATACCACCGAAAACAGGTGAAGCGTTGCGAAGGAAAAAAACGAAATCAGAGAGAGATAAACGCGCGAGAACTTCCCGGCGCATTTGGAGCAGAGCCTCATACCGGCGCAGGAGAGAGTCCGTTAACTAATCTCGAGTGCTAATAAAAAGCTTAATTAATTACGCGCGCGCGAGAGAGAGAGAGAGGTAACAGGGGTGAACGGGCGAGGAGGAAAGGTATTGCCGGGCGGCATCGCGAACGCGCGCGCGAGCTTAAGCGCCGGAGGCGACTGCGGCGGCAGTGAGCTTCCAGTATCAACAAACACTTGGCAGTAATCTGCTTAAGCGATGCCTGCTCGTTTTTCCGCCGGCGCCCAAGGTCTTTCTCCTGTCTTGCGGGGCGCTTCCTTCTTTCTTTGTCTCTTGGCCGTGTGCCTTGTGCCCGAAGCTGTCTTTCAAATCTGATTCAATCGGAGCGCTGCCTCTGCCGTGCAGCCGTGTTTGGCCAGACCTCCCCGAGGCGGTGACCTGGCCTCGCTGTATCGGCGCTGTGCAGATGGCTCCGGAGACACTCGACCCGTCCTCGTGCGCATGCGCGGGGGCTTCTTTGCTGCCGACCCAGGTGCAAGTCTCAAGTGGGACGCAAGTTAAACATGAGAAGGAAAAAAAAAACAGAGAGCTGGACAGTAAAGGATACTGCATGCGGACACTAGTTTTTATGCGTGTTTCACGGTGCAACGGCTAATACTGTTACTTTAGGTCAGGATACTTAAGCGGTGATGATATAGCTTTGCGTTTTCTTTTCTTCCTGTTATTTTGCTTTAATGAGGTCAAGCAGGCCACTACGAAAATCCTGTTTTCTGAGAGATAGGTAGTACGAAAGTTGTATTTCATTTTAGCTGATAAACATATTATCTATGCGTCAGGGTTATAGTTATAAATTTTAGTATTTTTCCAAAGCGTCCCTTCTTTTGTAATCGATGATGAAATTAGGGTTAAATGCTAATAATCACAGAAGATTACAGATAACAATATTACGAACTCCGAGTACGAAGCATTTTCTTCAAGAGTAGTGCAAAGTCAAGCAATAAATTGTTCTTTCAAAATAAAAAAAAGATATGTATATATAGATAAACTGGTGCTCGCCATCTTCGCATCTTGTTGTAGTAGCTCATTCATACGGTAACGTGGTAAACAGTTGTTTCAGCCACTACCCTTGTTGCTATCAGTATCTATAGCCGCGAAATGTCAAGCTTTTTTCTACTGCTGCACCTTTCAAAGGACTTCATCATAATATCGAATTGAATGCCTGAGTCACGTTTAGAAACAAGGAGCGTGATTTCTTTCTTTTCTTCTTTCTACTTTTCTTGCTTTCTTTGTTTCTTCTTTTTAGACTTTACATTTTTTTCATATTTTCTGTCTCGCTTTTTGTCAAGAAAGGTGGTGGCAAGGGGGGTTGTTTCTCGCCTCCTGAAAGAACGATGAGAAAAGGGTATATAGATTCGAGAAAACAAGCTACTTGTAGTTATACATCCGCTACACCAAGGCACTCATGTGTATTATGTGCCAGTATGACGTATTTTATGCCTCCTCAAGACAAAGGTAGTAAAATGAGTTTGTAAACCAGGTAGATAACCAATGCACATCCAGCAGGCGCACAGTCATGAGTAGTGCTACCGACCGTGAAGTCGTCAAACAAAAATACGGGCTCATTTCTTTTTATTTAAATGTATCCCGTTGCGATTTCAAGAGTTGCCCTAATGTGCTCTTAGGGCTGCACTTAGTTCAAGCAGTAAAGGTTACAGCATTCACGATTTATTTCTTCCCGAACAGCAAGATCCTGCAACCGTACATTGAGTCCTAAGCCTTCACTGTCAAATATATGAAGTGATTCAAGTTTTACTTAGTTCCAGGAACGTGAAGCGTCGCACTAGTGGTGTAGTGAATAGGGAATGCAGCTCTGTCGCGCATGGAGCTTTGCACGCTAACTTCATTCGCTTTGGTCGAAGTCTATTATATCGCTGCACCCTGCTATGATATCTGGAGCTACCCCAACTCGAAGACACCCCATCCTACGCGGAAGGAAAAACAGTATATCCAACCCTACCTATTTCAGCGTTATTCCGCTATCCTTCTATTATTTCTGTCGGCTCATGAAAGTGAAGACACCTACTGCGTCATTATGAGTGAGGAAGCCCCCCGGGAAGCCATTTGAGAGATGCCAAAACTCGGCATATTCATTCGCTTCGCAATACGACACACACCCTTGCATATAGTATAGCACCGCACCTGACCCCATCACCCCCTTCACACGCAGGCGCTCTGTCACCCCTCTCTCCAAAAGCTTCCTTCATTCATTCTGTCGCATTATTTTTTTACACGAACATTTTTTTTACCGCTAGCTTTGCCGCGAGGTTGTTCCACGGGCGCTCAATTTCTGTAATCTTATTCCGCGTCTCGCCTTTTCCCGAACCCCGGCCGGCGTCGAGATTTCGTGGAGCGCGCAAGAAAAATGGAATGCCGCGCGATTTATTACTCCGCGGCGCGCGCGCGGGCGCGCAATGACCCTTCGACGGCGACGTGTACGCACACCATACCGCGAAGCCCATCGGCACGCGAGCGCTCGCATGGACCGCACCGTTTTTCTTTCTAGCTTCGCGCCGCGCGTTCTCGACGCGCTTTATTAGTTTCCAGAACTTTTCCAACCCCAGCCTTTATTTATTTTATCGCTCGCTTCTCGCGTCTCTCTCTCTCTCTCTCTCTCTCTGTCTGTCTCACCCCAACACGTTCTCTTTTGCTTTCGGCTCGTTCCTTTGTGAAGCAAGGGCTATGCCGAGGGCGAGAGCGTGAGTCCCGGGTTTCCCCTTTGAACGCGCGAGGCAGCTGGGAAAGCGATGGGGTATTCGGTCGCTGATTGTCCCGTGAGCGTCGGCGGAAGCGGTCAGCGGTCGCTCTCTCGCCTGTGAAAGAAATAAGAAGAGGCGAGAAATGAATAAATGCGCAGCGATCGCGAGGGTCCCCGGCGCGATCGCGTTAAGGGAGGCGTAAAATGGTTCGCGCCAGCCATTCCGGCCGAAAAGGCCGAGGTGGCGATATGGCTTGCTCGATTTATCGCGTCCCCAACCTGCGTCTTAGTTTCTCGTTCGCGCGCGCGAGCTTTCTCTCTTACCGCGAGCGTTCTATTATTCACACCAGCGCGTTTAACGCGGAGCTCTGGCTTTTAAGTTTCTTCTTTCTTTTCGCGATCGTTTTTCCTCGTGCTGAGCGTACCCCTGCGGTTGTTTTGGGGAAGGCGCGACGTCGATGGGATTCGATGGTTGGTTCGTGTCCAAGGAATGAGGGAAAAAGCTCTTGTGGGCGTGTCTTGAGGGCCCAATGGTGTTGTCGAAGAAAACGAGCCCTAAGAATTTTCTTGCATGTGTTAAACTAAGGTGCCACAGTTTTCGTGAATACGCCGGTATCAAAAAAGTGGTGAATTTCATAGCGATGGCCCTTCAGAGGCGTCGTAGCGCAACATGAGCTCACGAAGAAGAGGCGCTGTAGAGACGAAGGTCATCAGCACGCGGCATATGGTGGACATCTGCAATTCAGTTCTACCTATCATCTGCTGACGCTTACTGGTACACATTAATTATGATATAATTTGCACTGTGGTCCATTGCACACATTTTTGTTCCTCCGTTGCTCCGTGCTAACAGATGGAGACACACTGCTTTAAACCTACAGTAAGCTTCACCCGCAGCACTGCTTGTCTAAATAAAACACTCTCCATGCGCAGAAACCTCCCGACTTGTGGAGATGTAATGTCAAAAACTAGCTATGACCCCCGCGAAGCGAGCTAAGGGTAGGAAGCAATGATCTTGGGCGAGACTACTGCAACAGAAGCGGCACAGCGCATATATTACGGCACATCCAATTAAATGACTCGGATTGAGAGAGATAGCTCTCCAACATCGCGATGGCTCTTGGTTTTTGTGGGCGGAGAATAGTGACTACAGCGTGACACCGCCGTATCTTCCCTGACCTGATAGAAAGGAAACCGATTGACGCCGTAAACGCATAAACTTGCAAGTTTCCTGGGGATATCCTTGCATGTGGCAGCATGTCTGTGTCATGGGCGAAAGGCATTAGTTCTCGTTTTCTGCCTGTACACGTGACATCTGGCACATCAATGCACGGAATGGCACGTCGGGCTCACACTCAGTTTTCACATACTCGCGCTGATTTCCGCTATCTAGATTAGCTGTGGTAATTATGCATGCTGCCTTTAATTTGTAGACGCAAGCTACTCCTTTTTTACCTTCCTTTTTCCCGTACAACAATTTTCCACTTCCATCGGTGAAGGTTAGTAGTAGGCCCCAATAAAGCATTTAATACCCTATAAAAAATTCGCTTGCTTAAAATGTCTCTCTGCCTGTCTGTCTGTATGTCTGTCTGTCTGTCTGTCTGTCTGTCTGTTCGTCCGTCTGGCCGTGTCCTCTCTCTCTCTCTCTCTCTCTCTCTCTCTCTCTCTCTCTCTCTCTCTCTCTCTCTCTCTCTCTCTATCTATCTATCTATCTATCTATCTATCTATCTATCTATCTATCTATCTATCTCTCTCTCTCAGCTTTCTATTCTTCTCTGTAGCACAGCCAACCGTACGTTATTTTCGTTAACCTCCCTACCTTTTATTCGTAATCTCTCTGCAAAGTGTGACGTCAAAAATGCTAAGCGTTCTGGCCTGGAAAGCGTGCTTCACAGCAATAAGACTATTACTGTGGGAAGGTAAATGACTAAAGGAGTAGGAGGACGGGACATTTCAAACCGGTGCAAATAGTTCTGCGTCGCGCTTTAATGACATTCTTGTAATCAACAGTACTAAGAAGAAGATACTTCTAGACAGCCTGTCTTTTCCTTTGTCTGTTCCTTATTTATTTCGATATTTCAGCCCCACCTTGCGCAGGGCAGCGAACCAGACGTCCACCCGACTACCCTCCCTGCCTTTCATTCATCTCTCTCTCTGTCTGTCTATGACGCTGAGCCCAGTAATTTTATAAATTGGTTGAAACATAAATAATATACGAACCAAGCATTGTCCAGAGAGGGCAACACACCGTAAATTGCTAAAATACTCGTTGAAACGCAAAAAAAGAAATGCTGATTCCACGCGCTGTGGGAATCGGTGTAAGCTAAGTTTTCATTTGTGTTTGCGAAGAACGCTCTTCTTGTTTAACGACCATTTGCAAGTATTGAGCCCACGACCAACTGGATACATTTCGTCGGAAACTGCATCTCCCAAGATGAACTTGTAGTGCTCAATCGTGCGCATAGCGCGCATGACGGCGAAGAGATGCTGACGACGGAATGACGGTAATGCAATGGCCACGATGGCAAGTCGACGACTGTATGAGGACGACGCAATGACAACGGCATGCCAACAATGGTTTGACCACATTGGAATCACTATGACAAAATGGCGGCGATGGAACAACCACGACGGCATAACGACGACGACATGACAAGAATTGAATCACTACGACAAAATAAGGACGACGATGCAACGAGCACGACAGCATGACGACGACTGTACGAGGACGACGTAATGATGACGATCGGATGATAACGCTGGAGTGACATCCAGTGTGTGACGACGACAGCATGAGGGTGACGCTATGATCGAAAGGAAGGATGACGAAGCTAAAATTATTAGAATTGTATCACGACGATGGCGTCCCGGCGACGACATGAGGACAAAAGTTTGACGATGCTGCAATGACAACAACGGCGTGACGACGACGGAATGTCCACCATGGGATCACGAAGATTGAACGACGACTACGACGTCACGGCAAAGGCATGACGACAGCATTATGACGACATTGATATCGCAACGACTGAATGACAACCATGGAACGAGCAGGATGGCATGGCGACGACTGTATGACAAGGCAATGCCGACGATATGATGGAATGTCTACGACGGTACGAGGACGATGGCTCGACGATAGAGGGGTGATTACGACGATATGACGGCAGAGTGACGGCAACAAAATGAAGACTGCGGAAAGATGACGATGACATAATGACAAAGGAATGACAAAGAAATACTATCAAGGGGACTAACCCCCGTATGCAGAAATGCAACTTAAGTCGAAGCCCATGCTTGACTTGATCCGAGTGACGCCTATCGGGAACGCGCCGAAGGAAACGCAGTGAGCGTCTTTGGGCACGTTAACGCCAGGCGTCATCTAAATCAAGTCAAGCATGTGCTTCGACTTAAGTTGCATTTCTGCATGCGGGGGTAAATGACGATATAATATGGGAGACGACCACATGACAAGAGCGTGTTGGTGTTGGAGCTCAGGTGCGCGCTCAAGTGTATCTCCTCTCACCCCAGGCTGATTCGGTTTTCACTATATCCGGTGCTTGTTTGCCCTATGTCCGCTACCGTCTAATCGTGAAATACAGCAGCCAGCAGCCAGAACCCGAAAAGCGGGGGAACATGCAAAAAAAAAAAGCATCGCATCAATACTTTCAATGCATCAGTAGACATTAAAATGTTCTGATGTCTGTGCGAGTTGACGCAGCCTTGGCTAATATGGCATTACATACCGAGTGAATCAATGAAGGCATTAAGTGAACTTAAAACTGACTATTAGAGATTAAGTGACTGTCTTTCTTGCAGCTGTTTTTCTGCAGTGCGCACCTCCTGACATACGTGTTATTCAGCAATTGATCAAATAATTACCTAGAATTCCCTCATTACATCTAATTACCAATGTTATTACGCACGTCGTAACAGCAAAAATCGAAACTAGCAAGGCGACAAAGCCTGCCCATTTGCTAGACGTCCTGTAGCTAATAACATTATGAGAAATATGAAATGAAATGAAATTAAAGTTTATTTTCCATCTTGTAAGGTACAGATGAGGGGGGGGGGCGGAAAAAAAGCTGTCCATTGGACAGCTTGACAAGTCCACCATCCCTCACTTGGGCAGAGGCAGCATCACATTCTTTCATTCATTCAAAATATACACATATATAACGTACATACATAATAATGCACATCATATAGATTACTCAAAAAGTCATGAAGAGCATCAATGGAAAAATACACATAGAATGGTCATACAAGTATTACAAAGCAATCACATACATCCACCGGAGCTCATTGAGAGACAAAGAGAAAACATTGAAGCGAACCGAATTGTAATAGTTTGAATGTGGGTAATGTATACCTCAGACGCTGTTTCCCATAGTTTGACCATGATGTCGGTACTGCCCAGTCTTCGAAGTGTCCTGCGATATAATTTGGTGCTCTAGTTTGCAACTGGGAGAGTTTATGCAGATTAAAGATATTCTTCTAGACTTCTGCCTTATAGACATGGCTTAATCGATATTTGTACAGATTATACGCTGGAATTACACCGGTGTTTATGAAGAAAGTTTTTGTCGATGCAGTGTAGGGAGCATTATATGTATGTCGGAGATATTTTTTCTGTAGTAAGTGAATATGCTCTAGATTGTTGGATGTCGTGTTTCCCCACATTAACTGACAATAGTGTAAGTTTGAAGAAAAAAGGGAATTATACAGCAAGAGTTTGATGCGCGTAGAAAGAATATACCTTAAGCGGCCTATTGCACCTGTTATTTGGCCCAATTTGATTACAACATTTTTGACATGATTATCCCAGGACATGTTCGCGGAAAAGATGACAATCAGACATTTGACATTCTCGACTATTTCAATATTTCGCGAGTTTAATTTAATATTTTGATGCGGAGGTATATGTTTATTTTTTGGCTTAAATATAACTGCTTTCGTTTTATTCTCGTTTACCTTCATTAGATGGAGTTTCGACCATTCCTCTAAGGATTTCATTGTACTGTTACATTGTTTAATGAGAGTATGGATATCATTACCTGCGAAATAAATACTGGTGTCATCTGCATAGATAATAAATCTTACCTGAGGATTTATGTTGACGATATCATTAATATAAATATTAAAAAGTATAGGGCCTAAAATGCTTCCCTCGGGCACTCCGCATTGGACAGCCCTGGCTTTTGAAGTAAAAGTATCTATTTTAACAACTTATGTTTTAACACCCTTTATTTAACTTTATTTTAACAACCCTTATGTTTTCAAGATCAGCGGCAAGATACCTCGCTTTTGCAGTTAACACTTATTTGCACTGCATTTTCTTTGCTGAGCTGATAAAGGTTAACTTCAACAAGAATGCACTTCGCCGCGGATTTCGAGGTTGTCTTTTTCTGGAAGCTATATCTATCACTGGTAAGCGTCGGTAATTACATAACCATCGCGGAAGTGTTAGCGCAGTCACCACCCTACTTCTCACATCGACCACGAACTTACACGTGGCAGAGATGAAGCCCGCTTAACGCTCTCGGACCCTCGCCTTTATTACCTTCATAGATAAAACTTGAATGAAAAAAATGTGCAGCTACGAACTGTGGTGATCTACGTTACGCGAAGCAATTTTTAGGAAGCTGACTATTTGGCCGTGTTTGAGGCTCCAGAGCGCTTACCAGGTGGCGTGACGTGTCCGCTTAAAGCGAGAAACTGTGCGACACATGCGTGTGTGTGACAAGACTGCATGTTGGCGACCACATGAATAACGACGATGGCATGGGAACGATGGGCCTGACGACGATACTTTGATGGCGATAGCCTGACGACTACGATGACAACGGCAAAACTGACAGCATGACGACAATGACACACAGACGACGGCAATAGCAACTATGACAGCGGCTTGGCGACCACAGCGGCATTACACCTATGACATTACTACGGCCCGATGACGGCGGCATGATGGTAGTCGATTCCGACGGTGGTGTATTCACAGCGAATCAAGGCGAGACAGGCATAGTGCGGTAATGATGAAAGGAATGCGTCGCTTCATAAATGCCTCAGGGTACATGACGGCGAGTAGGACACGGCGCCTACTAAACTACGATACACATCTACGCAGTTTCAAACTTTAGTCACCTCCAGCGACGTTTTGCATTAACTGTGCCTCGTTTAAATCCATGCGCTCAAGTCATTTTATTGTACTCCGGTAAAGAAATGTTGCACCCTATTGGTCACGACGTAGGTCGGTCCCGAACATAACGCAATGTCCGGGAAGTGCGCGATTGATGCAAAGAACGATTTGCATTAGTAATGCGTGTGTCGCTCAATTGTGCTTCATCTGGTAGATATTGCTCCTGTCTATTAGCATGGCATACTTCCCACTACAGCTCGCTCGGAGGCGTTCGATAGAAATGAATCACTGCCGTGCCCTTAAAGTCCTTCCGTTCATCCTCGTGAGTGTCCATATATAGTCGAAGTCGGTAGCACGTAACAGAGAACGCTATACATGCGGAAACGACAAACCGCCGTTGTGGGATGTCCCAGACAGCCCATTCGGGCGGCTTCGAATGCTTCCCCCGAGATAGCGCCCCTTCTGACGCTCATTCCAAGTGCGGCGAGCAGACCGAAGAATGGCACCCGCGTAGGCCGAGTGGGCACGGGAAGAACAGCGTGCGCAAACAAAGACGCGTGAGGCGGCTGGGCCCTCCTTTCACTTCCATTTTTTTAGAGGGTCTCGTTTGCATAGCCCTCTCAATATGCAGTGCGCCAAGCTCGGTGGTGCTCCAGGCTCCACCGATGGGCCCGTGAAGAAGGGGAGCTTTTACTGCCCGCCACGTTCCCCGCCGAACGCCGCGTAAGAAAGCAATACCGAGGACATTCGAACCTCGAGCCCGCTTTCACTATCACCACCCACCCACAGCAGAGGTTCAGTGGCTATGCGTTCTAATGCCAAATACGGAATCGTCCGTTCGGTGTCCGGCAGCGGCAGTTGCGTGCATTGTGATGGGCGCTGAATGCAAAATCCAGTTTGCGCCATGATTTACGGGTGGACTTGAGGAATAAACGCGGGCAGTCAAAATTAACTCGAGTACTCCCAACTACGGCGTCTATTGCATAGAAGGCACTGCTCTGGGGCCTTAAACAACGCTTGTTGTCCTACCCCTGCGCGACCACAAACAAATATGCAATACCGAAAAATTGCACCAGAGGTGTGTGCCTTACGAAAGTTCAGCGACCGAGAGAAGCGTGTGGTTTCGATGTCGCACAAAGCATTAACAAGTTGCGTGGCTCATTCTGGTACCAAGCCGATTCGCGCAACACTGCAGTTTGAACGAGAATAGAGTCAGCAGCTGTAAAAGAACGAGCGACGGCGTATCAGCCGCTGCCAGCGGCCAATGTGTTGAGAGCGTCCGTCCCAGAACCTTTCACACTGATTTACCGTAAATGTTTCCAGACACTGTCAAAACCATTAGAGCTAACGCCAGTTAGCGTTGCTTTCTGAAAGCAGCTTTGAACCGTTTAAGCAGTCAATTAAATGGCGGCTAAAAACTTCGAAATGAAAAGCAGCGACAGGTGCTACAACTGCGTGCATTGATCATTAGTGTACGTGAGCCACAGATATCACCTACAAGTGTCGAGTTGAGCCAGATCTGAAACGCCACACCATGATAATTTTTCTCCCGTTCTTGATATTGTAACGACCGTTAAATCCGCCTTGCTTTCTTTTTCATCTTCTTTGTCTTTCTTTTTTTTTGTGCGCGTAATTATTTAGGGGCGCAAGAAAACCATACGAAAGAAATCAGCCATATTGGCTGTTTTAGGCCACTTTCATTCGTGAATGAATGAGTACCGAAAACAGACAGAAAAAAAAAGATATCTATCGTTAACTTGTCTACATACATCCGCTTTATTGCCGACTCAAGTCTACAGTAGGTATGCAACTGGAAATTCCGGGGTTCCACATATCACACTAACAGTAGTGACTGTGTGGACATCATTTAAACAGACATACACGTACATAACCAAACAGGACCTATCAAATATAATGATCAGAGCCACCACCTCTCACATCGGCACGTAAGCGTATAAAACTACAGTGCCATCCAAAACAACGTATCTTCAAGAGAGTTCAGCGCCATAAGCATATTTGTTTTTTTTATTATTGATCTATTGATGCAGACATCTAGGCAGACATCTGCCTTTTCTCATCGCACTTAGCCACTTGTTCACTGGGCTTTCATTTCTTTTTTTTTCTCACAAACAGGTGGCACCTTAGGGTGCATTAACCTGGAAGGCCCTAGAGAAAAATGATGTGAATGTCGCACATAAAGCTATACTTATCGCGCAAAATAAGCAAATTAGACGCTTTGAGTACGCGAATATTATAGAAACGTCGTATATATAGGAAGAAAAACTGAAATAATGGAGCCGTTGCCCTATTGCTAGCAAGGTTCAGTGGCCTTGGTGTCGGGCCCCTGACGTGGCGGCGTCGAAGACAGCCGTCGTCAGCGGAAAATTCACGCCAGTGTGCGAGCACACTCCGGCAACGTCGTCCCACTCTGGGTCCGCGACCCCCATGCAGTGTCTGGCGCCTCTCGTCCGATTGGTGAGGGCGGCCAGCAGGGCTCCCAGCGTCTCCACGCTGTGCGTCGCCGTCCAGAAGATTCCGGACTGCGCCACCGCGGCGTACCGCACTGCACGGGTCGTGGTCCACGAGCGTCGACACACGTCGTCGACGGAGACCCAGCCGTCAGCGGCGCTGCCGCCAGTCCAGGGCCCGACCGCCGATGCTCCCAAGCTTCCGTTGTTCGCGTCGGCCAGAATGAGCGCCGTGCCCGCCAGCGACACCAGGAAGCAAACTTGCCACCTCGTGGGAATCTTGCGCGACAGGCCGTGTTCGCGAACTTTGTCCCCGAGGTCCACTAGCGAATCCACGACGCCCTTGTCGTAGAGGAGGAACGTCTCGGAGAAAGGACGCACGTCGCGCTTTCCCGAGGTGAGTGGCGGAGGCTTGACTATCACGGCGCTGTCGTCGAGGGCTTCCAGAAGACGCAGGAACTGCGGAACACCACCTCGGACTTCGGGCGCGTCGACTGTAATAGCCAGCTCCAGGGCCGCTTCACTCAGCACCTTCTTTGTGAGCCTCAGGAACCGGCTCAGGCCATTGGGGTCTGCCCAGGGCGTCGGCTTCCAGGGAAATGCGACCGCTTCGTAGCCGTTCGCCTGAAGCAGACCGACCACGCGGGATGAGAGGTTCCGGTGCATCGCAGGTCCGGCACGGGTCAGTTTTTCGATAACCTGCACGTCACGGAATTCGACAAACAGCCACAGTTTGACGTAAGGGTTGCGCCTCTTGACGAGAGAGAACGCCCGGAATTGCCACTTGCCAGGTTGGTGAACTCCAGAGTCGCCTAGCGACGCGCAGCAGTAGGCGGCGTCTGTGCACAGGTGGTAAGGAAATAAATGCAAGTCGTACGTCACGTCGCGTCGCGATCGGGCGAGGCTGGCCTCGTTGAGAAGGCAGAACGACCTAGCACCCGTCAGGTAGGCGTCTCGCCGATAAGGCTTGTATCGCGCCAACTCGTCTTCGACTCTTCCCGCTGGAGCAGGGGCTCTCGCACTCAGCATAGCGGGACGCTGTTGTGGTAATGCAGCGTCTTGGCTGAGAGAGCTGTTTGCACTTTCATCCTGGGCAAGAAAACCTTGGCCCTCGATGCCGGTATCGAGATAGGAGCGAAGCCAAAGCGCGACCGTGACAAACACCATGGCGACCGCGAACGCACCCAGGCTGACAAAGATGCCGGCACTCTCTGCCAGCAGCGAACGCTTTTCAGCAGGCAGGAGCTCCCTGCGGTCACCTCTCGTGCCAATCTCGTAGGAATCGAGGTCCTTGTCCAGCTCGGCCAGGAACCGGTCTTGATCTGGAACGCCGAGCGTCAAGCGATCCGGCGCCCCGTATAGGTGCGCTGGCACCCCAGTCCCTAGGAACTGTACCGCACTTGCACTGCGATACATGACACGGCTAGGCTTTGCGGCAGTATCTCGCGCTGCCGCGCGTGCTTGCGCTTTCGTCCGGCAGTGACTTCAGCCTAGCGGATAGCGATACCTTGCACCTACTACGTGAACGTGCAGGATTAAGCACAAATGTAATTAGGGACTATTCTCCACAGTTTAAAAAAGAGATAAAAAGCATATTATTCATCTTGTCTTGTTTCCAAACCGCTGGCGCATTTGATGATGATGGTGATGATGATGATGATGATGGTGGTGATGATGATGATGATGATGATGATGATGATGATGATGATGATGATGATGATGATGATGATGATGATGATGATGATGATGATGATGCCTCAATTAATGGCACAAACCCGCTGTTGCGCATAGGCCACGAACCGGGTGGTAATCTCACCTACTTTCGTATACAGAAAAGCCTTCATCGTCTTCATCAATATGCACACTTTTTCGCGCACAAAGGACAGTTGGTAGTCTTGCAATGACGCGCAGTTTCTTCAGGGCACGATGGGAACCAATGGCACTTACTGAAAGTGAAGTCAGAGGAGACGTATTGTGCACCATTCAAGTAAGGGTTATAAGAGTGGACGGTTTCGTTTTTTCTTAAAGCTACCTCTGCGGCATAGACATTTATTTAAACAAAAATGTGAAGGCTTTCTTCGTGGAGAAATCACTGTAGTGGCTTAGCTAACTTATCGTCCATGAGCGAACGCCTATAGTTGTTTGTCTGATCCTTTCGTAGCTTGGCAGCTAGTGTACTTTCTCGAGTATCCCTCGTTCCTATGGGCAGAGCCACAATATGTTGCGAATGCCCGCTGTGGAAGCTAGAGCAGCACATTTTGGACAGTTCATTATTAGGTTAGTTATTATTATTAGTTCGTTATTAGGTTCTGAGCTGTGGAATAAGAAGCCCCCCAGCCAGAAAGAAAAGTCATGGTGCTTGGAGACGTACAGCTACCGGAAGTCCATAGGACAGAATGGTCCAGAATGGTGCTCATGCATGGTTTCAAAACATATCTTTCTCCGGTTGATAAGCTAGCCATGGTGTGGTCGGTTTCTTGAAATGCAAGTGAAGACTAGAGACCTCCATGTATTGCAGAATGTGTGCAAGTTCACAAAAGCACTCAGAACTCTAGAAAGAAAACAGAAAGTACGCGTGCCTTGTTATAACGGAACACTCCCTACATCCGAGAAAGACTACGGAGAAGGGAGCAGACACATGGTAGGATTAATGTGCGTGTGCCCCGACGAAGAAATGTTTTTTTTTCTTTTTCATTTTTTTTACTAAAAGGGCAGAGCGGGGTTTCTCTGAGCAACAAACCTCCGATAGAAGGGCAGTGAATTGTCCAGTAATTCAAGATCCCCTGAGTGGTCTCCAAGGCTAAGTGAAACGGACTTTAACATACATATCCGGGATTTCTGCTATCTGCCACTACTTTGTAGACAACAATACGTACTCACTACGATTGTTGCTGCAGTTGATGAGGCCTCGTAGTGGCCCGGTGATAGCCGTTTTTATCGGCTTGCAGCAAAAACTACAATCATCATTGTCGTCGTTGTCGTTATCATGAATCTGCGCTGTAGAAACTCTAACGGCTTCAGAAGCCTCTTCGATCTCAATGCAAGACAGACTCCGCGACAATTACACGAAACGCAAGGAGTTGTATCTCTCTGGCCACGAGTTGCGGTGAGCTACACTTCTTAGAACAGAGGTGCCGTCTTATTTTTCGCAGTCTGACAGCACAGGATAGCCTGAAACAGGAAAAAAATACGGACTGAAATTGGCAACTCAACTGCTTCATGCATTAGAAACAGTGGAAACCTGTCCCCGCAGGAGGTCAAAATTGTGAGTCGGTATCACTCACGTGATAATGTCAAGATATACCGTACTCTGATACGCTGGTAAATAGCGAGCGGAGATCAGATTCGACTTCCGACGACTGTGCTTGCCACTATCATTGCAATTCGAGTGTTAATTTTTCTCTGTGCCCCAGCTCCCCCAATAAAACGGATTATTAACGCAGTTTTGTACTGTCTGGTTCTTTACCATCACTACTACTGGACTATATATATGTCGTCACAAGCGGTTGTGACCCGCTCTTGATGCGGTGGTCAGTTCTTGTACGACGACAACGTTGTAGCAATGGTAGAGCTAGTGCGGTTGCGATAAGTGGCGAACGGTTATGATACGTGACCATATACAGGGTGTCTCAACTATCGTGCACCAAGATTTAAGTGTGTTCGAATGCCACGTAGCTGGACATAACCAAAGTAATTTTGTTTGCCGTCACTTGGAAACTTTCAGATTACCTTTTGCATGCCGCATACTTGAATAACTAGTATTTATTAATTAGTCAGCTTCTCAAATATTATAATTAGATAAAAAGTGTCGATGAGATAATTGTAGAGCAACATGCAAAACTCCCAATATAGCTTTGTGTTGCTCAATACGTGCTACATAAAAGTGTTGTTTTCCGAGCGCGCAACAAGCCGGCGAATACACCCAAAGCGCCTCGAGCTGCCAGTCGCGCTGCAATTTTATTCGCGGGCTTCTTTCAAGCTCGGAAAAACATTTGACACTTTTTATCTAATTATAATATTCAGGAAGTTTATTAATTATTTCTAATAATTATGTAATTAGGCAGAATGCAAAAAATTACCTGAGTACCTCCAAGCAACAGTAAGCAACATTACCTTATTTCTAATCAGCCACGTGGCATTTGCATATCTTTAAATCTTGGTGCATGATAGTTTTGACGCCCTGTATACAAAAATACTCGAACTCGAACAAAATACTGGAACTCTACACGCCTCGTATAAACTCGTCTCCTTGTAGACCACGACGAAAACGAGATTTTCACGAAAAAGCTATTCCTAACGCTATTACACGAAAAACCAGTCAAACGATCGCCCCGCATACATTGTGTCGTTATACTTCAAACATTAGGATAATTGATCGTTGAGATCGAAAATCCGTGGTCGTTCTTCGATGACGACGCTTGACAGACAAGACATCCCAGCATATCGGCTCCGTTACCGTAAACGTAATGACAGTCCAATCTTCGTGGCAACGTGGCACACTGAAGGAGACGCGCAGTACGGCTTGCTGTCCCTTCCGTCCGAGCTTGTCCATTTAATTTCGCTTTGACACAACGCGTGGGCCAATCCCTGCAGGACGCGCGTCTTCGCAAGAGCCGGAAACAAACCGAAGGCTTCGGACGGTCTGTCTTCCTCTCCGGGAGAAAGCGTGGTGGGACATGACTACAGCCAAATTTCTCGTCCGTATCGCCTGGGCCGCAGGAAAGCGACGGCTTTATCCCATCTTCGACACCGGTGTCCACGGTCCTATCCAATGGACCCCTCAAGCTCCCCAGAGAGCCCTCACATCCAAGCGGGGAGACGGCGGCCCAGTGAAGTGCGTTCATCTCCCGTTCAGTTCTCAATCTCTGACCGAGAGCAGAGGACGCCATGCTGTATTGAATTGAAAAGACGGGCACGAGGTCTTCTTCTTCTTCTTCTTTTTTTTTTGCCGACTTAGATGCTCAACCCATGCGCTAAGAACCCAAAGAAATAACGACAGCGGAGCTTGGAACCGGAGTGCTAGAAATAAACAATGACTTCGCGCAGGCAGTCGTAAAAAGTGTAAGGGATAAGGTGAGGCGTAGAATGGTGGTGTCTGAAATAAAGGGGGGAGGGGGGCTTCACTTGCTCCCAGATGGAAGCGTCGTTACCGAGGTCCCCCAATTTGTCGCCAAGACGCGATGGAACGAGAACCAATCAAGCCTAACTGTATGTCGGAGCAGCGGCACAGTGCGCTGACGAACAGCGGAATAAAGAAAAAAAAGAACAAATGCATGTGGGCTCACTTTTTCAAACCAGGCACGAAATACGTTAGAGAGCAGACAAAAAAAGAAGAAACAGGAAAAAAAAGACGATTAGCGTCACGTCTGCCCCTACACCGCTTTTTTTTTTTTCTGTCTCCGAAATGAGTATTGCGACGATCGTCAAGTCTGCAGAAAAGCGGGACAAGGCCGTTTATGCGAGTACAGAAGCGACGGCAAGACGTGTACACAGGCGCAGAACTGGTGGAGAGTGAAACAGATCATGGTACATGCGCATGCCTAAAAGAAACCTGGTAATGTCTCGTACAGACGAAAAATTCTCGAGAAAATGTCCCGTTATGAAAGGAGTAGCGATGTCTCCCTCTCTTGTGCGTGTTCTGCGACCTTGCGTCTCCTTTGATGAAGCGAGCGAAGAAATAAAGGGCAACTCGCTTTCCTAGACGACTAATACTATCTGGTGTTTCGCAACTCAGCCTGGTCCTAAAGAAGTGTTCACTTTGTTCGTAACAGAAAAACCTTAACCGTAATAACAAATACCGAGAGGGGCAGAAAAATCAAATTTCTATAACTTTGCGATAATACGAAGGAGGAGGAAGAAACGAGTGCAGTAAAAATGTTGCAAGGGTCAGCCGCAGAAAAAAAAACGGGGAAGGGGAGGAAAGGGGGGCAGATTTGTCGTTTACGAACCGATTCATGGTCGGCTGACTTTTCTCCGTATACAGCAGCCAGACCCCATTCTCTGCGGCGACTGGGTCGACGGGAGCGCCTGCTCGGTCGTTTCGCGAAACAATCTGTCAGCCGACGTTGCAGTTCGGTATTAATCAAGGTTTGCCAGACGAAAGAATGGGTTGGGCAGCCTTGCAGGGCAGGAAAAGGAACAGGAGAGACAAAGGGCCAGAAAAGGTCCCACAAGCAAGCACATCCAGGGGGAGCCTGTTCATGAAGGCCGGCTCAAGAAAGACTTGCAGAGGTCACGTATATCGCTTCAGCGGAGCGGGATAAGTAAAGGATCCGACGCTGAAACACAGGCCCATCATTAACGGGAGGCCAACGGATCGGCAGTCCCGCCGACATACGGAATGAACCAACGTTAGTAACAGTAGCGTGCTTACGTTATTTCTTTACTGCCCCGCGAAATTTTTGCTCAGATGGAACGTGCCAAGCGAAGAAAACGCCACTCATCAAAGCACGTCGATTTCCTCAGTGACCTAGATATAACTGGAGAACGGTAACTAGTATCATTATTTAGGGAGAGCGTTTGGTGGGTCGCATGGTCAGGCCAGTGTTTCGGGATGGGCTGAGTACGGCGTGGGTTGACAGGCGGCGCTGTTGTCAACATCGCGTTCTTCTTGGTGTCCGTCTGTGCCGATGCGCACTACTTAGTAGTCTTATTCTGAGCTCGCCGAACGCTGAGCGTCAGATGAGAGAACGCTGAGAGTTTAAAGGTGACGCACGACCGAAGCAAAATCCCGTAAGTTCTTTGAGAGGATAGAAATCTGCCTACCAGCAGTGGACTTCTTTATTCTCTTCTTCTTCTCCTGCGGAATACGAACTATACGTGTAGATACGTAATAGTAAAATGTCCCTCCAGATAGCCGCATACAAAGCTATTCCTAGGATGAATATGACCGTTGGGCGGTCGCCCGATACTACGTGCCTCTCACGCACTCACATAATTTGTACCGGCCCGAACAATTTCTTCATAACGCATTGTTCTTGTTTCTTCCTTTTGCTATTTGACATATATTTCCCCGGAATGCGAACAAGTGCATGGCGGCGATATCGGTCGTCGCTATGATAAGATTAAATGCTGCGTCCGATTTAGTGAGATTGTATTCAAACAAGCAAGAAACTGTAAGGGCGAAAAGGATAAAACACCTTATGTAATTTCGCTTCGGGGTTCTTCTTTTCTTTCTTTCTTTCCTTTTTTTTTGGCTGCTAATGGCGAGCGGACGCACTGCCATTATCTACTATATACCGAAGAGAACCCCGATAGGGCGGCGATGTATAGCACTCACACCCAGGTATCGGTCAGCTGCCAACAGGCAGAGGGGGCACTGAATAGCGGTACAAGGCTTAAAGCAATTCGTCGATTTGTTAAAGTAAACGAGGTTTTACATAATGAAGCACTCCTGTCCACAAGCCCTTAGGCTCAATACCCGTTTACTGGCGCATACTATACCACGCACCGGCGTTAAGAAGAAACAAGCTATATCAAAGGGAATGGAAGAGACTCGGAGGGAGGATCGCCGGGGTATATATTTGTATATGTATAATTCCCGAAACGCGCGCCCGGCTCGCTCCCGTGCAACCCTCGGTATGCACGTCGCACTCCATCTCGTCGTCGATCCGATCGGTCGTTAAAGAGGGAGGAAGAGAGAAAAATTGTCGAGCCGACAAGATTGGGATGGCGGCAGCAGCGGGGCTTGGGCGCAGCGTATAAGCGATACAAACTTTCTCACGGGCACTATATCGCTCCCATCGGCGCGTCCCATACTTGCGTTAAAAGGGAAGCGGGATCACGAGGCTCTTTTCGTTTTTGTTGTTTTCTTCCCTGCCTCGCTTGACGAGCAGCACAACCGCAGTTCGCCGTCGTGGTCGATGGTGATGAGAGCGCGGGCGCGCGCCAGTGCGGCGCAGAGTAATCGCCATTGTAATCGTCCCCGCGACCTCCCCCTTCATTCATCGGCTGCCGCAGCTCGGAAGAAATCGCAGGGCGTCGAGCGAGCGAGCGCGTCTTTAACGAGTTCGAGGCCCTTTTTATTCATTCTCTTGGCGCCGAGCGCTGATGTCCTGCAGGTTAAGCGCGCGCCTTTGAGTGGGAGGCCGCTCGAATACATAGATCGCTGCCCACCCCTCAGACCTGCGAGAGCCCCGAAGGATAGCGCCGCGTCGATTATTTCATCGGGCGTGTGCGCGTGGGTCGTCTTAAGAGAAGTGGAAGAGTATTACGAGCGTTATGGGGAAACGTCTTATGGACGTTTACCCGACGTCTTGAGTGAGAGGAATATTCACAGCGGGGATGAGGCGCGACGCGCTGACCACCATTCGTGGGTGTTCAACCGTGTCCCTATTGGACTGCGATCACTAACGTTATGGTCGTCCGTTCTTCCAGCCCCGGCTTATTCCCCTCGCCTTCGATGTTCAAGATCGTCCGTATACACATGGCGTGTGTATACGCAGAGCAAGTGTCTGTACTTTAGCGCCTTCGTGTGGAGCCTTTTCGATACTATTCGGCCGAGAAGAAGGAAAGGAAAACCCTAATTAGCGTTGGTGTTCGCGTACGACTGCCAAACACAGGCAAAATAAAAAGGCGTAGAACTGAGACAGACGGGTTGAGGTGAGGAGTAACCGGCAGAGTATAAATGCTTCTAAATACCAAATATAACATGTAGCGCTACATGTGCATGAGAACACGAGGAATAAAGAAAATATTGTTTGAAATTGCGCAGAAATATTATATAGGAGCGATTAGTTACAACACACTCGAAAATAAAAATGAAGCGTGTTCTAATACACTGTCTATGAAAAAAATAATATTGGTTCCTAATATAACTTTATGGTTAAGAAAGAAATGCTGGTGATTGTGCAACCAACTTTTTATGCAAACTAGCTTGATTGAGGCTTTGATTGTGGAGTTAATCTGTCACAATTTGCAGGCCTGCGAGCGGAATAACGCGTATGCGACTCTCCACTCTTGGCTTGACCTTAATTATTGTCCACACTGTAAAAATGTTTACACCCTTAAAGGTGTTTGCTTGTCACACGCGTAACACATCTACCGTTAGGGCCTTGCACAAATTTATAAAGGACGACAACGGAGCTCAAATTAGATGTGCGATGACAAAAGACGTAGTTGAAAACTATCTAATCATACTGACAGCCTTGTGCGCATAGAAACATCTGACAGGAGAATTTCACAGGGATAGATATGAAACTTTATTTATTGCACTTTTTATGTCGCCTGGCACAGCTTTCATCATTTTTAGTTGCAAGAAAAAGTCAGTAAACAAGATGTACTCATTGGTTCCCACCAATAATATGATCGTGCCCCTTAAACGTGTTTTTTAAGGCCTTAACGGTAGGGGTGTTACCCATGTGGCAACCAAACATCCTTAAGGGTGTAAGCATTTTTAAGTGTAACTCATATCGATATCATCTCTGCAGTGGTGACGGCATTGCGAGGATGTGCTAATGCGTTTGTGCGGTATAAACAGAACACAATCTACATAAATGAATATTGCAATCCTTAACCTTTCCGTCCATACTACTATGCGTTTCTGAAAAACCATCGAAGTACAAGGACGGAGAATTTCACGCTGCATTACATTTTACCGCATGGTTCTTGTACCCTCGTTTGCCTCTGACCTTTCGAAACCGACTGACTTTTCCCGCTGCGAAGTCTGCGAATCACGTCGCTGCTTCCAGGTCGATTATGATCCCGTTATACGTCCCACGCGTGCCCAGCACAAAGCTATTTGCCGTGGGGAAAATTTACCCGTCAGAAAAGCGCTGTATGTCGCGGCCGCAGAAAAGTGACACGCCAGGAAGAATAGAAGGGGAAAAAAATGTGGAGAAAAAAAAAAGAAGATGACTGAGAGACAACGAGTAGTATAAGCGAGGTTGAAATTGCGTACAAGGACTGCGCGACACGTATGCGGTGCACAGGGCGTCCCGTTCGAGACCAAGCTCGAAATAGACGTTCCACGCGAGCCCGGCGAGCGCTGTGCCCTTTCCCCCTTGTCCTCCGCTTCGCACGCGTGAGCAGTTGTGCGAAACAAAGGAACAATACCCAGCGGAACGCGCACGGGTTCAGCGGAGGATCGAGGCGCCGGCAGCGGAACGTTCCGCGAGCGGGCCCCGAGCGCTCTTGCCCGTCCGTTTCCCACGGGTGTACGTGCGTGTTTCGCTCCTGGATTCCCGATTACGAGGGCTCTAATTTAATTAGAGGCGACTCTCCGGGTCGCGGCGGCTGAGGCGCACAGCGTCCCGCGCCGCTCGTGCACCGCGGCTCTCGGCCGAAACGAGATTAAAACCGACGGCGCAACAAGCGGACCCCGAGCTGCGCGCCTCTGTCGGGCGCGTCCCGTGCTGTGCACTGCTGAAAGCTCGGTGCTTGCGGAGGTATGTTCAGCTTCAACGTGGAAGGAACAATGGCGCTGCGCGCATCTATACGGGTCGCAGGAAGCCAGCTGAAGGCTACGCGCTTCCCAGCTTTAAAGCACGGTCTTTATCTATCTATCTATCTATCTATCTATCTATCTATCTATCTATCTATCTATCTATCTATCTATCTATCTATCTATCTATCTATCTATCTATCTATCTATCTATCTATCTATCTATCCATCCATCCATCCATCCATTCATCCATACACACATGTTTTTACCGCTGATTCTATCATGGCGTGCCGACGGTGATGAAATAAGAAGACAAACACGCGTCGTGGTTCGAGCGCCCGTTAAAAACGGATACCTGTTATTGTAGATGTAGCGAACAGGATCGCGAATACGCCAGCCGTTGACAAACAGTTCTTGCGCTCTAAAGAACTACCTAAAGCAGGTCTTACACACTAGCAATGCGATGGCGTTCCGTTCAAGGATAAGCCTTCCCAAAGTTCTGAAACATGGAAAACGGATTTCCGTCGTTATTCCTGGAATTCTCGCGACCGCTCATGAAAGTTTAAGAGCCGCGCCGGATGGCTAGAACCTTTGAGTGCGCGCATCTCTTGCAGACGGATCTCCGGCATGCTCATCTGCTTTCGTCGTGCTATACGGATATCGCACATGAGGACGTAAGTACCCGACTCGCGGGGCAAGAATGTTGCGCTAACGAAAAGAAAGGTAATTTGCAAGGGTTTAGAGGGCTTAGTATATAAAAGGCGTTGGGTTAGTACTTGGAACGCTACACAGATGGCGTTCCCTGGGGAAACTATAGCTCCGAGGACCGAATGGCATCACCTGGTCGCTGAAGCCTCCGTGCGTTCTTTCGTATACGTGTCGCGCAGCGCGCAGCCAGTTTCCTACCTTGGTGTTCTCTGCTCGTAGCGATGCACCGAAACGTAGTCGTCCTGCTGCGCCGTTCCACGTTGAACCGAGAAGATAGCGCGTCGACTCGGCGACGTTCGAGGAGCCGATACAAATGTGGTTCTTTGTATCAGCCGCGTGAGGCCTCAGAATTCCTTTTAGGTCTACTAAGTAAATAGCAAGAAAGTGGAGCAAGAAAGCAAGGAAACGTAAGCCATATAAACAAATTAAAGGCGGATCACATCGTCATTAGCCTTCCACCAACTGTGCATACGGTTTTGGCGTCTGCATAAGGCCTCAACCTGTCAGCGGTGACCACTCTTGCCGACGAATTAACGTATTCGTTCTCCGATATAACAAAACATTGTGCAGCGGCTCATGGAACAGTTAGCATCTGTTTCCCGACATCGCAGCGGTTTTCGTCTCATGTATTTTCTTACGTGCTTGCGTCTCAAGGAGGTGTTCCCTTTTTTGTTTGTTTCTTGTTTTTTGTTTGTTTTGTTTTGTTTTGTTTTGTTTTGCTTTACTCCGCCTCCCGATATAGCGTAGTTATTGAAAGGGCACAATTGCGCACACAGTGTTCGGATAACGCCACATGCCTTGTGCAACCTGTTGTAGCGGTAGCTCTATAGCAATGGCGTCAGTCGGGCAACATACGTCGTGCAAAACATCTAAACAAAATTGCCTCGTTGTCGCCAGACGAAAACATCCGATCAGAACGCTTTCTGGAAAGCTAAGCACGCCAAAAAGCTATCGCACAACGTGGCCCCATGCAATTACGAACTCAGAAAAGGGTCAGCGGCGAAACAAAGTGGCGGCTAGAAATGAAGCCACGATAATCACAGACGACACTACGAAGGCTTTTAGGTGGTCGACCTTATATCTGGAGAACCGTTTCGCCACGCCGGTCAGAGTTATTGACCGTACGTTGCGATAAATAAATAAGTACCGGTAAGCTTTCCTTCAACTTTTTTTCTTTTGATGTTACCAACGAAAGCAACGTGCGAGTAGGTGCTTCCTCTACAGCACGTTATTCGCTTTTGCTGTTATCACGCCTACGGGCGTGCATTAAAAGCCCACGCTTTCGTGCAGTCCACGGAAGTACGGAGGTCAAGCAACTTGCCTAGAACGCACTAGCTGAGTGCTCCGGAGTAGGCTGACAACATTGGCGATAACGCGCGATATACGAAACCTGCCGACTGCGACCATGCAGGGCTAGATTTAAGAAATGCCTTGTGTCCTCTCGCTTTCCTAGTCGCCTAATGCTTTGGCAGCTGCCTTCATTGGCCGTCATGCAGGAGCGCGTTCTAGGCACGGTGGCGTGATTGAGAGTCGGCGTTGTCTGTACGACATATTACAAGGAACTGAAAAAGGACAAGACACCTGCACTACACACAGCGTAATCATTATTCCAGGACATTCTAGGACACAACCATTGGACACCGGTTATCCATGAACTATACCACCATAATCGAGCGCGAACAAGAGAAAAACATACCGAGAGGCACATTTTCCTTTCCATACTCGCCATATCGTGTGGAACTGACGGCAGTGACCCACGGACGTTTTTGGCCATAGCACTCAGCGCTCCGTTGCGTGCATCGCAGCTTCAAGCAGTGAACTTGAATTCTGTTCCAAATGTTTGTTCCCGCTCGCAATTCGTTCTGGCATGACAGCACGCTTTCGTTGTTTCGAGGAGCGCCCTTCACGTCCGAAATTCTTTTCTTGCGAATGCGTTCAAACCTATAAAAAGAGAGTGTGCGGCGTTAGCACCCGATCGATTCAAAGCATTGCGGGAACACCACTTTCGTCAAGCAGCTCAGAATTCAAGCTACATTGCGAAAATCAGCGGTCTCTAGAAGCAACTATGCCAAACTTCATTATCGTAGTTGGAGCTTGTTATTGATCGCAATGAGGTTTAGTTACTTCGTTGACCGAACTTTGTAGCACTGTCGAAACGCTTGGTAATGACAAGTCGAACATGTAGAACATGTCGAATGTTGCGATAAATGAAGAAGAATTGGTCAACCCTCATTCATTTTCTTTTTTTTTTATGTTCTCGTTGAAAGCAACGTGCAGGTGGGTGCTTCCTCTTTAACGCGTCATTCGCGTTTGCTCTGATCACGCCTGTCAGGCATGTCGTTTCATCCAAGAAATCTCCAAGTTTATTCTTAGCTGACAAGTATTTAATATGTGCATAGTTGTTTGCCGTACCTACCACAGGTATATACAAGGCTGTCCACTTTGGGGACAGCCTTCACTTAAATTTTGACACACCAAGTAGATGATGTTCGGCGATTCGCAAGCGACTTCGCAATGCCGAAGGTCACCACGTCTGCAAGGCCAGCTAGCTAGTTACAAATATTAACTGCTTACGTGATACAGATCGCAGGTTAAGCCACAATGCAGCGTTACAGTGGCGACCCATACGCCGTGGCACAGCCGGCAATCTCGATGCCGATCGTGCGGCGTGTGCTTCACACAGTGACTCATATCAGCTGACCCTGGAGTCCCATATTCAAGAAGTGACGCAGTGGCGCTAGTGTCATTCACTGCGTGGTGCTTCCAGTGTAGCCTGAGGTGGGACGCAGAGGTGCAATTCAGAATACTTTGCATGCGCTTTACAACTTCAGAGGCTGTCTTGGGGAACGCTCAAGACATGCGAAACAAGCGACAAGCGAGGAATGCGCTTCATTTTCACCTGCACGCACTGGAACATGTCCTGTAGTAAACACCGTATACACCACAAACATGATTTGCGTTGGTCCTTAGCAAAGCAAGATTAAGTAGCGGTAATACGCTGGCGCCTTCTTTAGTTCTGTGGAGTTAAGATAATAGCACATATCTTAGGCGCTAGAACACGTCATTTTTACTGGAACAATTTTTCATACGCGCTGGAACATACGTCTTCGTCTAAATTCCAACTAGCCCAACTCTCTGCCTTAAACAGTTGCTTGCCTTGCACAGACACTTTGTGCCAACTGATAACACCTTGGGTAACCCCAAACGAGGCTAGATGGCCAGCTTCCCGCAAAATGCTTCGCAAAACATTGATTCCGACAGTGCATAGGATCCGCATATACTATAGCAAACAGGGTGTTTCACCTAACTTGAGCCAAACTTTAAATGTATGCAAATGCCACGTAACTGGACCGAACCAAGGTAATGTTGTTTGTCGTCTCTTAGAGATACTCAGATTATTTCTTGCATTCAGGCTAATTAGATTAGCCATAACTATTAATTATTAATTGATTACTTCTGGTTAATTAACAAACACCTCAATTATTATAATTAGATGAAAAGTGTCAATGAGAAAATTGTCGAGCGACATGAGACACTGCCGATACAACTTTCTGTTGCTCAAATATATAGGTGCTATATAAAGTGTTTTTCCCGCCAATACACGCAAAGCACCTCGAGTGGCCAGTCACGCGGCGAAATGCAAAAAAAAAAGTATCAGTATCTCCAAGCGACGGCAAACAACATTACCTTGGTTCGGTCCAGCTACGTGGAATTTGTGTATTTTATTTGTGTATACGTGATAAACCCTGTATATTTTTTTTTATCTCTTTTGCCGATAAATCTTTCTAAAAATTGCGCAGCATGGACGCCCATCTGCCGTCAGTGATAAAGGGCATTCGTGGACGCGAACGTGCACTCTATTCATTCCAAACTCTTCACGTTCGCCTCTCCCTGTGAGCGACTGCCAGTAAACTGGAGCGATGTTTAACGAATTATTTAAATAATTAGGAATAACTTTGACGCATAACAGTGAGAGTTTGATTGAAGCAACGCGCAAAAGTGAACAGAGTCTCCTCGTATGTGCAAGCTAATGGAAGCTCTGGGTTCGCGTTATACTTGCCACATTACGCAAACATTAAATTGTCTTGGACGACCTTGGTCGGTATTGCGCAAGACCTAATTATAGAAGCCGCAATCATCTGTATTGCACTTACTCGCATCGACGTCTTTCTTTCCTTGGTCCAATTTTCGTGCTCGCATGCTTGCGCGTGTGGCTTAGCGCTTCCCGACAGCTAGATCACTTATAATGACAGATAGCATATTCGTGGTTCTTTGCCGGTATCGGCCATATTCGATCATTTCCTTTGCCGTTGCTGTGTGTCCGGTTCACCACCATCAACTTTAACTAATTGCTTCACCAGCGCCCAAAAGCTGTAGAGACATTGTGGTTGCCTTCATCCGCTTTAGCGTATACGCCAAAGTTACTGGCATTTTTTTTTTTTGTAACATAGGTGTCTTCCTTGCAAACACTGCATCCCCTGACCTCGTTCTCAGTAAGAAGTCCTAAGGATGCTTAAAGAAGCTCAACTTGGTTCACATTCGATTCAAACGACCCTTATTGAGAGAAACCGAAAAATTGGAGGGCGCTTAAGCTTCGCCTTTAAGAGTGAAACGCGATAGCATTCGCGTTTCATGCTTCTCATGCTTCCCGGCAACAGCAACATATGTAACCATAATGTTTACCGGAAAATGCTCGCGTCGAATGCTATGCACGAAGATGGGGTTTCTGGTAGAAACGCAGCCTCCTGCGTGGGCCACCATGCGGTGGAAGCAAGCGCCATCTGGAAGTGGTTCAAGAAAACGGGCGCACCACTCCGTAGCTTCCGAGATGATCGCACGCCGGCGCGCCCAAATGGTGGACACAGTGGCCGGTCTAAGAATTGTAGAAACGCTGGAAAAGGGGTTTGTTTGAGTTTTAGCGTAACAGAATTACATTTTCTCGTATATTCAAATTACAATCAAACGCTATCATGTCTGTAAGTTGTGTGTAAGTCGTACTTTACGATTGTTTTATTTTAGCTTGAAAAATACAATTAGTTCAGTAGCTTCCTTGAGCCACATGGAGGGCCTGGGTATGGGCGGTTGGAAAATCTTTTTGCCGAAATGGCACCCGACGCTGGAGGCCGGCGCGTAACGCCGATGCCAACGCTGGATTTTTTGCGACACGGGGCCCTTAACGCTATCGCGTTAAAACGTGATAGCTCGGGCGCTTTACTCAGTAGCAGGTAGTCGTTAGCCTTACAACAAACTTCAATCTATTCAACGAAAGCGTCTGATAAAGTGTTTAGTTTAGGTGGCTATGCCGGACGGGCACATTAATGCAACTATGGGAGCATTAATACAGTTGACCAATACCAAAAGACTAAACATGGCGTATCGGGATTTGTGAAGATATTTTGTTAGCAATGAACCGGTCACTGGATTGATAATGAGATGATTATTGAGATTATCGCTAGGCATTCCACACGTGTGAAACTCAGAAATGTAGTCTGCCATAAGATCAAGCATATATTGTGCAACGTAGTTAGGCCTGGATGCACTGGTATGCGAACGCCAAGCATGCTGGTTTGCGAAGTATTCGCATTGCCATTGGACGGTTACACCCGCTTGGTGGTGTATGGTGGCTTTGGCGTTGTGCTGCTAGGCCTGACGGCGCGGTATGGAATCCCGACCCCGGTGGCCGCATTCCGATATGGGCGAACTGCAATAGACACCCATGTGCCGTGCATTGGGTGCACGTTAAAGAACCCCAGGTAGTCAAAATTAATCCGGAGTCTCCCACTACGGTGTGCCTCGTAATCATATCATGGTTTTGGTGTACGTAAAACCCAAGAATCCAGTTTTTACTTTTTAGCGTACGGCGAAGAGAGTGCGAGGACGCTCTGATGCGGCGCTTGTGATATTGTACACTATTGTGGTCCAAGTCACCTAATCATTTCTCTAAAAAGAAATTTATTGTGAAATACTTAGCGGTAGTTGCGTTCACAGTACATGCAGGAGGTGTTCTTTACGGGGGGCGAGGTGCATATTTACCCCTTCGTATAATACCAGAAGTTGTAACGGTGTACTGTATAAAAGTTTAAATACAATAATGTCATTGTTTTTAATATTTTCATTACTCCTCATATTTATTTAGGAAACTTAGAACCACGTGACGTGAACGACTGCGAGCGGAAGCGTACTTTAATAATATGCGGCGTTATGTTAACTAACTTCACATTACGACAGACCTTACTTTTCATACCTGAACAGTGGCAGACACTGCACTGAAAACAATAATGATTTCATCTAAAGTTATTACATTAAATCGACGCTTTGTCTAGCCCAAGAAGAACAGCGATTCGGCCAAGGGCAGTGCCGAAGCCTTATTACACGACTCTGGGTCACGCACACGGCAGGTCGTACAACAATTCCATCGCCAGGTTCGTGCGTGCGTGCGTCCACGTGGTGCCTGAGACAGTGATCAGGGTTAAGAGCGAAGCGCCGGCGCTGGCGCGTTCGTTTTGCTCGGGGCATAGTTCAGGTCCAGTGCGCGCGCGTGCGGTCAATCAGACCCGGTCAAGCACTTGGGGAATTCGCGAGAGTTTGAACCCCGAACGAACGGGTTAGAGGGCGCGGGGAAACAGACCGCACTGTATACCCTTTTCAAGCAGTGACCACTAACAGGCGCCGCCCCTGGCGGGGTCACTAGCTCCTCAACTTTTTTCCCCCCGAGGACAAGACACTTAAGCGGAGTGGTGCCCCGCTACGGGAAGCGGGAGCTCCCCTCCACCTTCTTAATTAGCGAAAAGACTTGCTCGCCGGCACGGCCTCCCTTCCAAGTCTCGAAGGCAACGCGAAGGGATTGAACCGGCGTCCGTGGCTGCCTCTCTTGCAAGACGGCGACGGGGAGGATTGTAGGCGGCGGTTTCGGAAGAGTGTGTACCTCGATGAAGAAGTTTTAGCCTTGGCTGACCGCCGCGACTTGCTCGCTTCGCATTCCTCTGTCGTCGGCGCCGACCGAAGTGGGCACCCTTTTCACGTGTGTCCACTTTCTGTGTTCGGACAGCAGCAGTGCATGCGAAGCTGCCTGTTCGGTCTGTTGTCGGCGCAAGAACTTCGGCACGGAGAAGGAGGAGAAATCTGGTGCCCCGGAGTGTCGCTCGGGAGCTCGCAAAAACTTTAACTGAATTCCTTCCCCGCCACAAAGGAAAGAAACCGCTAGAATGGCACGAAGCGAAAGACAGGAAGAACGTTGCAGCTGTCGGCGCAACATTCTTACGTTTCGTGCGTGTCTTTTGTTACCGAGTCTTTTTTTTTTTATCGTAAAAGTTACTTCGCGCATTAGTGCGTCTTCAGTGTTTTATTTTGTATTCTTTATTTTCCACATTTTTCTTATATTCCTTTATTTTTATTTTATTTTTCACTATGCATTCTAATCACTTGCAATAGCACGCCATACGTTTGGCTAGGCTCTCATATTTCTCCCTTTCGTTAAAGTTTATCTCTCTGGGTCCTTCAACTTTATCAAGGCATCGATTTGGCAGGTGATCGGTATACATGTATACCCTTGTTTCGTTTCGCTTCATTGCCTCTGCAGTCCCTTGCAGACGCTACGCACCTAAACTACTTATCTTCTTTTTCTTATATATCGTTCCATAAGAATTATTGCGCTTAAAAGTTTTCAAAACTTTCTGTAATCCCTAATTAATATCTAGCTGAACCATGGTTGTTTTTTTAATGCCCCCGAGATCTCGCAATCGTTGAGCATGTTTATTCCCCATAGTAACTAGCTTCTGCGCTCAGGACCATCGCGGTATGGGCGAGTTTGAATGATGGCTTTTCGACCTCGTGGTTGGCTCTGTATAAGTTGATGCATTGTCCGAATTCGCTTTCGCTCTGAAGAAAGCGCGAACAAAAAGAAAAGGCCTAATCAGTTTCTGTTTTGTTTCACTTCAACCATTGCAACGCTAGTGCAGCTAGGCTTGGTTGGCTGCAGTTGTTTAGTATAGCAATAATGAGGCAGACAACGCTGCTTGTTCCGTGCGGATTCATCAGCGAGAAGCTTGCACACGTACACCACCGCTCCTATAAGAAGGAAAGGAAAAAAATTATAGAACAGAACAAGAAAAAATCGTGATCAAACACATTCGGTACGCACGCGACCAAAGCCTCTCATCAAGCTAGCGCCAGCCAATGATCGTCGTCGACAAGGGGAGAGAAAGCGAGGCCGTTTCATTGTCTATAACGAGGTAAACAAGCGAACTTCCTCCCTCGTCGGCCGTTATGACGTCCGCTTATTGTCGGCATGCTCACGGAGCGCGGGTGCCGCACGAGGGCTGCAGACTGGCGCTCGCGCGCGTGGCGCTATATATGAGCGGAATCATCCTCGTCGGACTGGGAAACAAGGAACGCAAACAGCCGGTTCCGGCGCTTCAGCTGTCATTCCTCCTCGCTTTACTTTTTTTTTGTTTCGTTCTTCGGCTTACTTCTCTTCCAGTTCCGTCCGAGAGCCAGTAAAAAAAAAGGGAGAATAGCAAACCGATCGGAAAGAAGGCGGCCGAGGATGCTAACAGGAAGCAGCAGCAGCCGCCGGCAGGATGGAAGCAGGTGCGGCGGCGGCGAGCGGAATCACGCCGCGCACAGGCCGAGCGCTGAACGAGAGCGGCCGTCCAATTAGCAAAAGCCGCTCTTGTTTGCCGACCGGCTCATTGGGTCCTCGTGCGCCTCCGAGCCACCACGCATGGCGGCGTCGGAGGCGAGGGAGCGAGGCGCGCTTCCCGAGAGCGCGTCCTCCTGCAAGGGTTGTGAAGTGCCTCCCAGGCCGTAGGGAAAGAAAATCCCCTCGCGGCCGTTCCCTTGTTTCCTGGACACAATTGCTGCTTTAAATGTTGCATGCAGTGCGCTCAAGACGCGACATGCTCGATATCGGGAAGCGGGGGAGACGTCGACCTGGCAACCCTATACCGCAACAACTTGTTCTGTGTACCCTTCCTCTTCTTTCTTAAAAGCGCCGGAAATGTTCAACGAGGTCCACGTTTTCAACTAATCCAACTTTCGGCGTTGCCTAAGCTCTCGAGTAAAATGATCGTCATTGATCATGGTCAACGCGTGACTGCCGCTTAGGGCTGGCTGGCGCACGTTCGGGAAACAGAAGCAGGATTATACATGTAGATAGCCGGAGAGATCGATACGCGACGTCCCAAACGGAAGTACGAATCAAGAAAGAATAAGCCTCCGGTATTTATTGGATGTACGTACGTTAGGCGGTGAACTTTACCCGCCGTGGGCGCGCAGTGGCTTTGGCGTTACGCTGTTAAGCCCGACGAAGCGGGATCAAATCATTCAAGCGCCCGTGGTGTTCAAGCACCCGTGGTGTTGTCGTCTTTTGTTCAAGCGCCCGTGGTGTTGTCGTATTTCTTGTGTGTGTTGTGTTTTTTGGCGCAAAATCTTTCCAGTATGCAAGAACACCAACTAGCCCAGCAGTTAACTCTTCTAAAGATCAAATCCCAGCCCCGGAGGCCGCATTTCGATGGGGGCGAAATGCAAAAACGTCCGTGTACAGTGCATTGGGTGCACTTTAAAAAAACCTCAGGTAGTTAAAATTAATCCGGAGACCCCCATTACGGCGTGTCTCATGATCGTGTGATGTTTTGGCCTGTAAAACACTAACATTTAATTTGGCCAGTCAAGTTAGTTTGCTCCCGTTTTATTTCTCGGTCTCTAGCGTCTGGTGGTGGTGGTAGTGGTGGCTGTGGTTGCAGTGGTCGGTTTAGCCTGGAATACATAGCCGGAAATTGTTCCGCCTGAGCCTCCCATGAGTGTCACTAAGTTTGTCACTGGGTGTCGAAGAGCCTCGTGTCTCGCATGAAGGCTATCAGCAGCCGTTGCACTCTCTTCCTGATTGCCGTGGACCCTCCGGGAAAAACGACGTCTTCAAAGTCCTGTGCGAAAGACCATTCTCTTGCAGGCTGTCGACCATCGCTTTTCTTTCTGTGTCGAACTGCGGGCATAGCCAAATGCAATGTTCTATGCTGCCGATGTCACCATAGAAGGCCCAGAGCTAAGAAGCGCATCGTCCAGTCTTGAATAACCAAGCCGGGGTGTGCGCGGAATCGGTTCTGATGCGGTAAAACAGCGTTGCTTCTTCGCGAGTAACTCCATGAGAGGCGCACAAGCTTGGTGTGGAGTCTGGTGAGTCGCTCTAAAGTGAATGCGGATGGCATCCTTAGGGTTCTGAAAAATGTTTGGCGCTCTTGCTTTTGAGACAAATGTGCGTGCTAGGCGTGCAATAGTGTTCTTCAGTACTTCAATTCCTACATGGGATGGGATCCTATGAAATTTTACGTTAAATTCCTTGCTCATTAGAGCTTGATAGATGCTTGATTGATAGAGATGCTTGATTGATGCTCATTTGAGCTTGGTAGAGCCAGATATTGTCTTGTAAACTTTTCTCGAGGTAGGCCACGGTATAATAGTTGTAACACTGACTTTGAGTCCATCATCCCCACGATGTCACGTGCGGAATACGCGCGTATAGTTTTCTCAAGGCCACGGCAACTGTGGTACTATCTATTGTTCTAGACGAAACTACGCGATCCAGGCGGCCAGACCATAACACGTTAAGGGAGGGCATGCAGAATGCCGCAACGCAATTAACTGTTTGAGTGCAGCGCCTCAATAAATGAAGCGAAATGTTAACAAAGCGGCGCAAGAACGAACGACCTGACACACACTAAATTCTAATTAAAGGCAACTTTTTCGTTGCTTTGTTTTTAATTGCGTGTCTTTAATTGCGTTGCGTGTTCTTAATTCACCCTTAACTTCTACAATTCAGTCTCTTCTTTTTTTGCGCATTAATTTATCAGGTCGGCTACACGCATAAGGTGGTTCACTGCCTAGTGACAACTAATAACGCGCAGTAAGACGTGCAGAAGAACAGTTAAATTCCCCTTTAATATATCTGTCACAAGTCTACTTCTTCGGATAGTGCTGACTTTGTCCTGTCGCACAAGTGAAACAGAATAAATCGCATGCCTGTTTCATTTTAAACAGAGAAAGAAACAAGAGCCACAAGGTTAAAAGTGACCATCGATGATGCAAGGATCGAATAACTAAGAAGGGCTTCTACTTTGTAGCTCATCGATTTCTCTTAACAATGAGAGTCTGATACACAGTGTGTGCGGAGCAACACATAGTGAGCGTTCAGTTAATGCGAGAGCAAGAAACACAGGACCACTATGTGCATACGTCGTCCACCTCTCCTGAGCTCTACGCATCGTGTCGAACGCGACGTGAAGAATGCACGCAACTATAGCGGAACAGCCTTCCGCGAGAAAAAGAACGAAAAGACGAGGGTCGTTCCCAAATAAGGAAGGCGGTCAGTCGGATTCCTCGCGTCCGGACGTCGGCTCAGCCGGAGGCCGAAACTTTGGCGTTGTTATTCCCCTCGCGCCCTTCATTACGCGCGGACGCAGCGTATTGGCCTCGAGGACATACCGTGGCGCCCCCTCCGCGAAACGGTGCCGCTGCGTCGAGAGTAGAGTAGTGCAGCAGACGGCTCGACCTAGGTATAGGTTTGCACGCTTTAGCCGCGTGCGCTAAATTTTAACCACAGACGTAATTTCTGAGTTGTTTGAAACAGAGAACGTAAAGAAAAGAAAGTTAGGAGGAGGAGGAGGAGGAGGAGGAGGAGGAGGAGGAGGAGGAGGAGGAGGAGGAGGTGTCAGCAAGCCGCGCGTTTGGTTTGCTGCCTTACACACAAGGGGTTAAAGAGATCAAAGGAAAGGAGCAAGAGAGAAAGGAAGCGGAGCGCCAGTCACTCCTACAGAGGGTCACTGAGACTAGTCGATTTCAGAATTTGTAACAACGCATGCGTGAGCATTGTGAGCCTGCGACGTACAAGACCACGCTCCCCCTTCGTTTCCGGAAAGGGTCTAGAATTCAGCAGGTTTCACACAGCCTGAATAAGGTCGCGCTCGACATCTTAACGAGGACAAAAACGCAAGCAGTGTTTGAATGCCCCTTTATAGGCGCACGAGTCGCACGTTCATTGGTATGAGATTCTGATGAGGAATTAGTCTTTCTAAAAGCCGCCCTTAAGGGACAAGAGGCGCCACAGTAAACTTGCAAAGTAAAGTGAAAGATTTGACGACAGTCGCAATTGCAACGAATTATCGAGTCTGTGAAGACAGTTTGAGACACTATAGAGGCCTAGCAGCCATCGTCATCCTCCACGGCCGCCTTTTATAGGTATATGGCACACTCCAGCGGGTGTGTCTCGTGCCTCGTGCTGCTAGCCGCGAGGTCAGAAGAACAAGAATAAAGAAACGCTCTTAAATATCCTATAAACATCCCTTCTACGGGCGGGTCAGTGCTCTGCAAGAAAAAGAAAGAAAGCGTGCTCCTGCAGCAGCGTAGCCGAGTAAAACTAACCGGGACATGATCCCAACGGCGTTAAAGATGTTGTCCAGGTTAATTAATCACTGAAACCTGTGAAACTTGAATTTCACAAGCGATGTGTCCCGACACCGACAACACAGCGACGGCGGTATGGCCGGGTGCTTCAACGAGCTTGCCTCGCCTTCTTCATCGAACATTTGCCGGAAAGAGAGGAAGGAACTGCGCTTGGGTGAGGGTGCTCGCGTGTTCTTGTGCGTGGCCGACAGCGTAGGGCAAACTCCTACGAGGGCACGAAGAGATGTTGTAAGAGCGCCCGGGAAGGAAAGGGGCTACATGATTGGACAATGCGCGAGACGGTCAGGTCCGTATAGAGACCTAAGGAGTCTCTAAAGCCTGAAAAGCGAGATACGGACTCTACTTAAGTGCAATTTTCTCTTGACTGATTTACGTTCTCGTGCACATACGTGCATGTAAATAAAATAGGTATTTGCATATTACACCTTGGCGTCTTTCTTGCACGATTTACGGAGTTATACGGCGTAAAGAGAACCCACTTCACCACCGATCAATCATACCATAACAAGCCCTCACAGCGTCTGTTCTCGATAAAGATACGAAAACTGTCCGGGTTTCTTTATGGGCTGACCGGCCAGCGCCAGCAGCAAAGTCGTTACCAAAAGTGCCTCAGTGACTGGGCAGCCTCTGCAAGGTGATGTCATGCCCATTAGAGAGATTTTTATGGTGACCTTTTCTTATCTCCGATATTAATTGCTAATGAGTTGCAATGTAGGGCTGACTGCAAACTGACAAAACACGACTCACTGTCGACGGTTGTTCTTGCAGAGTGCAATAAACAGAATAACGCACAATGACAAGTTCCGCTGCCGTAGACGACGCTATATGGATCCCCTTGAACTTGGTTGTAACAGGTAAAGCCCGGATGACAACGGCACATGCGGAAAGGTTTTGCACAACTAATAATTTGGCTCATTGACGTAAATATCCCCTGTAGCGACGCTGCGGAGTAGTAAGCTGGACACAGAAGAAGTGGGTGGTAGATAGAATGCGGCGTTTATGACACATGCACTCAATTTGATGACGCGGAGAAACAGCTTTAACATTTGCAAGTTTTTGCAAATGTTAAATGTTAAATGATACGTGGCTTCTGCCCCAATCGCCTCTCATGAACAACACAAAAACATTTTACATTTTAGTGATTGCAATAGCTACGTCACCCTGAGGCAGTCGCAACCGTGGCTGTCAGAGCAGTGCAATCCGGTGAACTTGCGGCTTTCGTGAATGGCAGACGATCGCTATTTCCGCATGAAATACTTGTGCATTGTCTGCACGGCTAAGACCAAACACATTTCACTGTGATGGCAGAGAAAGTCGCAACGGGTGCTTGAAACGCATTTAATGGGTCAGCAATAGCTTCATTTCGTTTTGCGAGTTTATTGCAGCTTTGCAGCAGGTCACCCACAAATTTGCCTTTTAAACGAGTAACGTGGGCTATTCGTAACTCGAAAGTTATTGACGTGCTTCAATTCTGTAGAAAATTACGCTGACAGTATTCTAAAGGGATATATCTTCATCGGTTGGTCTTCAATGAGATAAGCTAAATGCGGTACACAGCAATAGTGAACTAACGCGTTCGTTTGGTTTGTTATCCTTTCCTTACAGAAACAGAGCATATCGTGTATCTATGGCGCTCGTAAGCTTAACAGTCATCCACAAATTTTCTGCCGTTGAAGCTGGCAATTAATTGGCCATGAAAATGGCTCGACCAGACTTAAAGGCTGTGTCATTGTAATATTCTCTGGGATCGTGCCACTTTCTATTTCTCCATCCTGGCGCAAGACTCTGAGCTTTGACAACGCTTCGAGCACAAGTTCGCTCATATTTTAGTTGCTTCGGTCCGTGTGCGTGAAAAAAAAAAAAAAACGTTTTGCGCCTGTAAAGGCTGCACAGCCACACATAGAGGCACAATGCGGTGAAGTCATCATCTCTCCTAACGTAAAACCCAATTTTCTAAAGTAGCGGCACACTTTGAAGGCTGTTGCCTCCTCCCCGCGCGCTCTGGCCGAGGCCAACGCCACGTCGTTATTGCCCTAATAGCATCACGTGGGCATTCGCGCCGTGTTTCAGCGCCATTTTCGCTCGAGAAGCGTCTGCGGAGTGGCGAGGAGCGTATGTTGGCGCCGTTGCCACGCTCGAGCGGTGTAGGCGGCGCCACGGTCCAGGAGGGAGCGTGAAAGAGGGAGAACCGAGGAGGAATGAAGGCGGAGGAAGAGAGTGTCGCTACTTTACGAAATTTAAGGGGGTTTATCCTAACGGAGTGGCGAGATAGCTAAAGAACCATAAGAGGGAAATATATATTTGACTAAAGAGCTTCTGCAAAGACGCAGACATCGCTACTTTCAACATCGTTTATTGTATTTTCAACACTGACCGACTCTAATTTTTTACGAAACGTCGAATAGAAAATTACCGTGCGGCCAAGTAGCCGGTTCCAAGCAGCAGATGAGCCGAATGCGGCTGAGGAAAAAGTTTATACTTGTAACAAACGGACAGCATACGTCGTACCGTAAGCAAGTTTTCCACAAGCACCAAAAGTTGCCAGCAAAAGAGCAAGGCTCGGGCTATCTGAAATACAGACGCATACCTAATACGCTGGTAAAGGGAAACGAAATCAGCGACATCACCTACAGTACCTCTCACCTGCTTGAAGCACGAGCCATCCTTTCCTATATATAAGGCTATCCACGAGCCCATAATTTTCTATGCGAATCCCACCAATGTCTCACTCATATTCGGTGGTAGTGCCATGTGGAGCAGCCTGCCTACTCTAAGCAGCGAGACAACAGCATAACAGTATAGAAAAAATTTCATTTGGTTACACTGCGGAATGAGCAGCCAGGTGGAGGCGACGATATTTGGTCTTCCCCGTGAAGATACGCATGTATGCTGCCACATAGCCGGAAAGCGAACGCACGAATCTCAAGATCATGCACCAGTGAAGAGATTTTAAATTTTTGTACCCTGTAAATAACGCAAATCATGACTCTGAACAGTGGCGTATATACAAATACTAACGGCATGACATCAAGTATACATAATTTTTCCAAGTTCGGTCTGAAAGGGTCGATCACGTGATCAACCAGAATTTCCTGCGACTAAACCGCTACGAAGAAATCCTATCGCAGCTAGCGCTCTACCTGAAAATAAAAATATTGTGATATCAGGTGTGCGTGAAGTCATAACAGATGTAGTTGCGGAAGATATGGAAGTGTATGGCGGTGTACAGCATGAATTGGTGATGCGACCTAAAGCATCCACGCAATTTAGAGGAATTCAAAGGGGTACCCCTTTGATATCCACGTGGATATCCCAAGGATTCATGTGGAAGAAGACTAACGCAAAGACATTGCAAGTATGCCATGTACAGAATCTCAAGAATAGATATTTCACAGGTGAGCAACACTTGTGGAATAATGTGTGGCAATATGGAAAAGTTCTGCTCCGACCTCGGCGATGCTTCAGATGCTAAAATAGATGGAGTTTATAGGATTGTGATATGTGCTAAACCTTGGTGCAGGGTTGCGAGTGTGTAAACATTTATTTTAGCTTACCAATTTCCTACAATTTTTTTTAACTATGATGCCCCACATTAAAAGCCTGTTTCGTACGTTTGGTAGAATTCATTTTTTTTTTTATGCAACAATCTTCGTTCAGATCCGTTAAATGTTTTTTTTTTCTCGAGCATTGAGAATTGCAGTAGGCCCGAGGTAAAGCCTCAGCGGACTAAGCCGCACAAGACTGATGCACGTGAATCCTGTGTTGCCCATTTGTTTTTATTTTGCACATTACAGACAGCAAGTTCACAAAAAAGACACATCCAGAAAGACAACGGCACCGTACAACCAGCCTTGCATCAACAGCTTACTCACCAACATCTACAACTAAAGCAACATCAGTGATGTGAGCGACGACCAGTGCATAGGCCATGCAATCTTACAACAGCAATTGCAACAGCATGTATCACGACAACCAGGAGCTAAATGCTGGTGCACACAAACACAATCTCACAATAGCTGGCTTCTGGATCATATCAGCAAGTCAAGATTAGAAAGGAATAAAAGTAAGCCTACAACCTAAATTGAAATACAAACAGGAAAATATAAACGACTTTTGTTTACTTGACATTGTGATATGTCATGGTTACATAGCCAGCCGTCCAATGTGGGTGTTAACCTAAAGTATAATGCGAAAGCGGGCGTAATTGGCGTCGGCCGTTCAATTATGAACGTGATAAAAGTGGCTCGTCATCCTTCTAGTACGCAAATGGTTCGATCTTTTTCCACATCACAGACAAGCTCGGGTCTCAGCAAAGCAAAAGCAATGCTTTCTCATGAAGTTCTTGACGAAGGTGCAGTATACTTGACACCCGCAAAAAACTGCCGAAGCATCATGGTCAAGTCAATGTCATATGCAATAGCACTGAACAGATAAATAATACACAAGGGGAAAGGCGTATGTAGAAAAAGTCAACATGGTGGGAGGCAGTCAACTGGCTGAACTGTCAATGACAAAGGGACATGTACGTGATTTTTGCACAAGTGGATTGCTGTACAGCCTTCACAGAAAAGCTGGACACAGACTAGGCGTGAAAAAAAGTTCCTGGAAATTGGCTGTATTGTGTCGTTTTATGTCATCTTAAAAAGATGGCTAGTGGCTGCAGCTGTCCGGCGCCAATTTTGACAGAATAATTGTTTCGTACTGACCAAGCAGGTCAGATTTGTAGCCATTCCACTTCAGCTTTAGGGAAATGAAGTTCTTGCTGCAATGACTGGATGACACAGAGTAGGTGGAAGGAGTTGCACAGTGGCAACCACCAAAAGAAAAAAAAATGTCAAGGCAGATCTGGCCCAAATGCATTGAGTTCATAGCGGGTGTCTCATTTTACTACTGCTACTGTACACAAGCTGAATATTCTAGCCATGTGTAAGTTGAACTCCCTGGATCAGTTAATAGAAAAGTTATGACCATTTTTGCATTACTTTCAATACAACATTTGTAAGGTCATAATATGGTATTCATTCAGCATAGATAGGTAATATTAAAGGAACACAGGGCAAGTGCTTGTCCTGCCATGCCTTTCATGTGTAAGTCCTGTACCGGATAGCATAATACAAATGGAAAACAACCTGTATGCAACACAAGTGTTGTCAGGCTAAACATGTTTTGACCACAAAACACCACATCCAAGTCTTACAAAGGATAATGTCACACACACATTGGCTGGCATGGAAACACAAACACACACTGTTACTTCTCTCAACTTGTTCGTGTTTGTGCTGGCACTGAAACAAGATGGGGACAAGAACAGACAAGTGTACTACACACATATAGAGAGAAAACCTAGCTTCGAAAACTTTGCCAACAGATGAAGGCCCTGTTGCAAGACAACGGTATTCAAGTTCCACACGCCAAAATTGTACTTTCTGCTAGAGTGTGAAGATTTATCTAACAGGCAAATAACACATTCATAGAGAAGATAGAAATCCAAGCAGCACATTGCACTTTCCTAAAGAAAGGATTTTCTTGCTCTGCTCCCTCTGCATTCGTTACAACAAAAGTGCACTCCACTGGAAACGTACAGAAAACTCACCAAGATGAAAAAGAACACTTAATTGGCGTTCAGACAATGACCACTTGTAGCAGCTTAAATAAGTCTATATTTTGCTGCTGACTGTGAAGCAGACCTCACACTCAAGACCCTGATAAAATGAACTTCGTTTAGCTGCAGAAAGCAGTGGCATCTAACTGTCTGGAATGCAAATCAGGTGTCCCCCTCCATATTTGTATGCAGTGCACATTAGGTGGACTGGCTTTTTAACCATACTGTGTTGAGCTGTGTCGCGCATACAGTCAACCCTTGTCAAATGTGATATTCTGACATATTGGTTCAGTCGACTTTTCTTTCTGGCCATGCTTTCAACCAGTTTTCCACTTATCTCGAAACATTTTTTCATTGCACTCCGGATATCTCAAAATCTCAACTTCGAAAATACTAGGAAAAAGGCAATGGAGCAGTGTAGGCAGCATCACTTGCAAACACTTTTTGACCGACGGCATTTTGCTAGCCGAGCCAGACATGGTGTCGGGCGGCGCTCTCGGCTCATCTTTTCCCATTCTTTCTAATACCACTCGCGAGCATGTGCTCGGCTGCTCGCTGCTACTTTATTCTGGCCTCACGTGGCAGTGGTGAGCAGGGGTCACTCTTTTTTTTTTTTCTCCTCTCATTTAAGATGCTGTCAGTGACGCATCAATGTAGTCACAGCATATTAATCGTGGCTTTGGACAAGGTGATCAGCACTTTTGTGCCAGTCAATCAGCCCATATGCTGCACCCAGCAGCTGCAAGCGGACAGCGTTTCAGTGAGATTGCAGCTTGATAAGGACAAGGAAAAGAAAGCCCACAAAAGCACACCAAAGGGGCCGCACAACAGATCACATGGCACTCTTTCGTGTTTTGTGGGCTTTTTTTAATGCTTGGAAACTGCTTTTGTGCAGCATGTACTGAGAAACAGAAAAATGTATCAGGAATTCATCACAATTGCCTAGGGTTTCCTGATTGACAATTCTGCTCATTAGAATATTTCAGAAGTTAATGAATTAACAATAACTAATGTGAAAGGCAAAATAGAAAAAAAGTTTGACTTGCTTCAAGCGACAGCAAACAACATTACCTTGGTTCTGTCCAGCTACATGGGGCTCACATCTAAATTTTGGCACAAGTTAGCTGGGACACTCATGTATAGTGGATAAAAGGTTAACGCCAGTGTTTAGACTTATTCATGTAGCCTCTACCTCCTGACCTCTCGTGCAACATGAAATTAATTTCTTCTCGAAGTACTATCACACGTGACTCAGGCTCCACGTTGCTCTTGACAAAAGCCAACTGTAGGCACGAATTTACAATAAAAGCCTCCTTCTAGGTCCTATGATAAGAGTTGTAAACAGTGCTGAAATAAGGATAGCAAAACATGAGACAAATGTGCAACACATACTACACACAAAAAGGCCTATTTGAGTGAATAGCATTCTGAATGTGTGACATAAAATTTACAGCGTTGCCACACAAATTACTTCCAATATGAGAAAGGAGAGGAACAGCAAGGTCAAAATGTGAGCAGTGTTTGTGTATACAAGCAAAAGTACTGAAAGCTCAGAGGACCTCCTCCTAGCCAGATTCAGTACATGCTATCAAACATTTGCAAAAGTTTATCTAAACTTGTTCTGGTATGTCACCTTTAAAATGAAAACCCCACACAGACACTCTACAAAAACTTTGCTCATTACCATTAGAGGGCTCAGACTGGCTTAACCACCACATGATAATCTTCAAACGAGTCCATTGTGAAATGTGCAAGTCATTTTCTGTAAATGACATACAATGGTGCTTTCACTTTCACTTGGCATACTATCTAGCAAAATGCTTCAGAGATATTTAGTAGAAGTTTCAGCATTAATGTGGTCAATCATGTCAACATACTTGATGACGCAACACCAACATAACATTGAGGGGTGGTCCACTTAAGGACATCACGAGGGGGCTAGCTTGTTCATGATTATGGAAGGAAATTGCTTCATGAATGTAAACAAAGCAACAATATACAAGACACATAGAAACAGTGTAAGCACAGCGCTGCACTATCCCAATCTAAAGGAAAAGAGTGCTCTTTATTGAAAAGCACAGCGTTTAGCCGCTGTATATTCATATGCTACTCTGCACGGAATGGAACCAAGGGAAACAAAAGACCTAGAAGAATGTTGGCAGAAAAGAAAATGAATAAAAGAAAATGTGGCAGTTCTTCTAATCTTATTGGCAGAGCAAGTGCCCTAGGCGATGAAGGCAGATAATCTTGTGAATCTTGTAATACAAAAAGTAGCATTCTAGATAAGATGAAGTGGGTAGGTCATAGTTTTGGGAGAAGGCTTATTGAGTCAACATATAAAAACAAGACAAAGTGTTTTGCACTATTTCGATGGACTAAGTCATGAACCCAGTGTCTGCTATGTCAGGAGGCCTTGGTCAAGCATTTCCCTATTCATCTGATACCGCTATCGATTATCTCTGTAAGTTAGCAACTCAAGCAAGATGTACTTTCAATCTACGCTTACCCTACTTCCATGCATATTATTGTGTGCTGTTCTTTTCTTCACGCAGTAATTCCCTTTTTTAGTGCACCTAGATGTGGCTGCCAGCAACTTCTCATTACACAGCAGCTTCCACTATTTTAGTTTATCAGCATGCAATCAAAGTAATGTCTGCAGTAGTTATTGACAGAGAATAAAACGCCACAAAAACTAGGGCAGCAAACCACAAAAAGTTACACATGGATAACAAAGCAGGTGCAATTAAAATGTGTTTTAGCAGCAAGTATCGAAGAGATGCCCACTTGGTTTCAGAAGATAGGCATTCAATGATATGGTATAACATCAGTCGACAAAATGCAAATCTGCACAAACTTAACACATTTGGGAGCCACATCAGCCTTTCAGAACTGATTTAACATTCAGCAGCTGATACTGTTTACTTTCACAGGCAGTGTAAAAATAACTCTCACAAACCCACACAACCCCTGGTATAACCACATACAATGCAAACTGGTATATAGTGATAATATAAACTATAATGAAAAAAATTGGCATCAAAGTAAGATGCAAATGTTTGTATTGTTCAAAATACAAAGCAAAAAAGAAACAGTGCAAAAAAGGCCACATTTTGAGAATCAAGGCAAAAGATGAACAGAAATAACATAATGACAGAATGAAGTCAAAAGCTTTCTGGTCCTTAAAACGCAGCTTGCATACAAGACTGCCTAATCCTAGCGTAATGCATGAAAATTCAAAGTTCACTGACTGGGAAAGACCATAAAGGAGCAAAATTAGAAGAAAAATCTTTGGGCGATCTGGAATTTAAAAGAAGACATGAAACATAGTAACAACTACTGTTGTTGAAGTTGAAAATTGCACTTGTTGAATAAGCACAAGCTCTATACAAATTCATCATTACAAGTCACCTTCATGTCAAGTGAATGACAGCATTTATGCTTTTTCTTACCATCATGGTGTCACTACAACAGTGGCTACATTTATTTTGCACAGTAGTACAACACCATATAGAAATATCTATAAAAAGACTCTGAATAGCAGCAGAAGTAACAGATAAGCTACATTCACTATGACTAGACTAAATTCCGCATACAAGACAAGATATGTTTCCAACCATTATGGCACATCACAGTATATTAGCACAAACATTAGGCTCTATCGACAATAGAGATAGAAACAACATGTATGCACACACATATCACGAAGATTTGCAATGCTTTTACGGCACATTAATGCAGCATTTTAGTGGCAGCCCTCGTACACTACGATCAACAAGACTACACTGAGGCCACACAATGGTAAAAGAATGTTTTCATTTCACCGAGCAAAGAAAAAACAATTTCATTTTAAAATCCTGGCATACATCACATGAGGCAGCAAATACATGTATAAAATTTAAACTAAACAAAGTACAAAGCGAGTACCCCACAAGGCTGTTGTGATGCATGCTATAGAATGCAACATAAGGGGTACGCCTTTTGTTTTGTATACATATAGCGAAAAGGTAAAATAAACAAATACATATCCAATATGCTATATCTTAAGATTATGGAATAAAAGCATACATTTGCTACAATTACAAGCATCATCTAATCGACAAAGCTGTTATCTAATATCGAAAAGATAAGACCCATCATATATATTACATAAAGACCGACCACAAAAAATTAGGGCTCACTAAATCAGCAAAGCAATTTCAGACACAATCGTTACTCTGATTCAATTGTTCTTAAAATAAATATGCTCTTCTATAAAAGCGGTGGCCCTTCTTTCACATACAGGGACCTAAAATTAAAATACTCTTGTAATGCACCTAATCTTCAGGCGTAAAAGATTTATCATTCAAAGCATGACTTTGATAAAGATAACACCTGTATTACATGAAATTTAAGTCAAACAAACAAACCAAAACTGATCTCATAAAACAAATGACAGGAAAAGAATGCAGAGAAAGATGCAACCACAAAATGTGTCAGACCAGCACTACATGCAATGGCTATGACAACAGTAAGTAGCTAAATGTTTCAAGACCACAAAACAAAAGCTGTAGGCCACAAAATTATAATGAGCAATAGCTGTAAGCAAACATGAAATGCTGCAAATAATTCTGAAGAACTTCAATTCAGAAAAGAACAGCTTTACAGCACAGAAAAAAAGTAATAAAAGAAAGCAGGTTGTAACTGAGTAACAAAGAACAAACAGGAATGACCGAAGTGCCTGTGCCATAAATACAACTTCAAGGTGATAAGACCGATTTGCCTTGCTATACGTAAACAAATAAAGAAGTTATATGAAGTCTCAGAGGATAAACACTGAAGTCCATCCCTTGTACAGTGTCTGCCCCCAACGTGATTTACCTCCATATAGATCATCAACAATTCCAGCCCCATTCCCCAAAAAGAATAAACAAGAAAGATAGGAAACTCAAGGAAATACAATGTTGATAGACAACTAAGCATGCACAATGTACAAAGAACATCCTGTTCATAATTTATCATTGCACTGTTAATGAAGCCTTGCCACCACAAGGGAGCCCTAAAGTCAGCTAAAGAAAAAAAATGATTGCAAGCAATTTTCAGTACTTATTTCCTAACACCAGAACAAGTACAAGAGCTGTACGTTTCCCACTTCAGGAGTTGTCGTTCATTGCACAAGGAACCAAATAAAAATGGAAAGCAGCAAGGGCCAGTTTAGGAAACAACAATTTTTTACCCATTACAGCAAGTACTGTTTCCTTAGCTAGCCTTAAAAGGAACAAATACAATTCAGTTCAAATGAAAAAAGATATTGCAAATTTGTATTCTGTACAACAGTACACATCTCCAGAGATACTTATGGCAGCTTAAAACTTATGGTCTATTCCACTGTATGAAAACCCTACTGTAAGCATGTCGAGGTGATATTTCGTAACGATTCTCTGTCCAACAATCCCTCTCTCCCTTTGCTTTTGCCTCACACATTCCGTAACAGCATGCTATTTTTGCAAGAACTGACCGCACAGCACTGTGCTCACTTGCATGCACATGCCATGAAGCTAATTTGCACTGGGATAGGTCACTCAGCACAGCAGAAGAAAAGAAAATGAAAGAAAAGAATCATTACAAAATGCTGCCTTTACTGTGGCTTGGACCGCACTGTGACACGAACAGAGTGACAACAAAATAGGAATCAAAATATGTCGGGGCAATTTTTCAAAATCCACGAACACATTCTTCGGGTAAAGATCTTGTAGTTTCGTACAAGAAACATTTTGAGTCAAGTAAATGCTGACAGTGACCTGTTCATGCATACTTCAGGCAGATAGCTATCCAACAAAGTGTTCAGTGAACCATGGTCTACACCATAAAGCCCTGTTGCACTTCAAAGAATGCAACAAATTATGCTCATCATATACCATGCCTGATTCACATGTTTTATGCTGCAGGACAAACTTTTGAATTAAAAAAGAAAAGAACAACTTCCTGGAGCAAACTGACTTTATGGCCCACACATCAAAAGGTAATCATGCGAGCTTCACCAAGTAGCTCTAAATCACAACGAATAACTGCGCCTAGCTGGTGTAAGTACACTGTGTTAAATCCCCAGAAAGAAAAAAAGTTCACGGGATAAATAATAAACATCAGGGAAGAGGTACACTGAGCAATAATGAAATCATCGAAACAAGGTAGCCCTAGAAACACAAAAGGGCCTTTTCTCAGACATTCACAAGCATAAAAATAACACAGCATATTGTCAGCAAATGTTCAAGTACGACTTACCAAAGAAAGAGTCGCAAATTCTTCAACTTCCACAGCACACCACAACCTTCCTAAATCGGAAAAATATAGGCAAAATTCTCCAGAAGTGGTGTAGACGCTCTACTGAATATTTACTGACAAGTGCTGTAAAGTATTATCCAAGATCTCCAAGTTAACCCCATGTATGAGACCAACTCAAATCAACTTGAAAACATCACAACAATTCAAATCAAAGTCTAAACAAACAGTCGACACCAAGAATCAGTGCTATGTTACGCTTTGTTGATTCAGTAGTGGTGTTGGCATAGTATTTATCAAACAAAACAAAGCACAGAACCTACCTTCCAAGTAAGGTATGAACAAAAGCTGCCTCATGATCTTACAGAATAACTTAATTTGGCTACATACTCAGAGCTGCAAGGATATCCTTCTCAGTTTTAATAATTATACAGTAGACTTCCATTAATTCAACTCCAATTATTTCGGTTTTTTAGTTAATTCAATCCTGACCAAAGGTCCTGGCCAGCGCTCAGGCATTTCTATGGGCCCTAACTTTCATTACTTCGATCATAAAACTGGCCTCCCCTGGATAACTTGAACTTCCCCAGTTAGCTTGCACATGCCTGACCCCTAGGATGACCCCAATAGCAGCTTTTTTTAAGATTTATTTATTTATTGTATTTGTTTCCATGCATCCCTTCTACTAGATGCAATTTCATCATGCAGCACGATGGAACCTATATTTGTTTTATTTTACCTATTTCTTTGATGACATCCTAGTTAATCTTACAAGAAAACTCTCAAGCAAGAATCCTTGGCGGCTCTGAAAAGTAAACATTAAAAGACTTTCCAGCTAAATAGCATATTCATCAAACGTGCAGAAAGCCACAAAACAGGAAAACCTTAATGAGTTCATGGCAAAATGTAGGTATAAGCACAGAAGTGTCCAAAAGAACAGAAGGGCCCAAGTGAAAATCCACAAGGGAATGGCTTTTGAAAGAACCCTCCTCACAATCTTGAATACACAAACTCCTAAGAATAAGCCTGAGGGCTTCTTATTATATCATCTCCCACAGAAAGAAAAATAAAAGCATCTTATTTTCTAATTTCTTTAGACATATACAGATATCCATGAGCAATAAAAATTAAGTTTATGAGGACTTTTGAAAAGAACAGGAGAGATCAAACCAAAACTATCAGGCCAGTCAATTAGAGCCCAAGACATTTTGCTATTGTTCTTGCAATGTGTTCAGAGATCGGTATTGTCAGCGTGAAAGCTACCTCTATACTAAATCAGATCAAAAGGGGCAGTTCTCAAAGCAATGGCCGGGTCTTAGGTTCAGTTCGGTCATCAATCAGTGGGTGTGTGCGCTTGCAAAGGCAGGGCCGCCTCCTCTGGCAAAGGCGTTCGACGGTATGATGTTCGAGTTGTCAGGTACACCACCATGGTGGCAAAGGACACCATGCACACCGCTATCATGTGGCCCAGCACAGCCTCTCCAGGCAGCATTTGGTAGTTTGCTTTCCTGCACACAGGAGAGAGCAGCAGCACAAATGTAGTCAGCTCATTCATATAAACAGACACAGTAAGGAGATGGCTTCACGGTCAAAAATAACTGCTAAGCAAGACATACCTCTAATGTGCTTATTATAAAATTATATGTGGCATGAACAAGCATAAATTACTGAGTCGTTACCTTTTTTGGGCACATTAATTGTCACTGGTGCAATGATAAGTCAAAGGAGAGCTAACTGCCTGAGTGTCCCAATGGAAACACACATAAAAGTTTTCTACATAGCATACTGTCCCATTCACATGAAAATTTTGTAGGCACAGCCACAAGGGACATACCCTGTCTAAAATTAGATTTAGTGTCAGTACTTGCATTTTACTGATAAAAATTCACAGATGATTACCATACTTCTTAATGCAAAATTTGAGCACAGCTATATACACGTTTTCATTTCACAATATATTGGCTGGTGCAGACAATCTGTCTCGTGCAGCACTTTGTAAACAGATCACAGCGTGAAGCGACTGCATAGCTAATCGGGAGATCACAACAGTAGCATGTGGGTGAAACGTGGGTGCGATTCACAGCAGCTACTGCAGACAGACCTCCACTCATGCAGTACGTTTGGAAAGGTTGGTTGCGCTGTAGACGATCACAAGAAGACAGGACAGGCGCCTGTCCTGTCTTCTTCCTTGTGATCGTCTACAAAGCGCAACCAATCTTTCCAAATGCAATGAACTAACTTGCCCAACAACGCATTCTGCAGTGCGGTTTCCACATATAGTATCATGCAACATGCTCGCCGCATGCCATTGGTGAACAGACGACAGCACGCTCCTTTGCCGCCATCTTGTGCTGGTCATTACAAGTCTTGCGTGGCACTGCGCTTTTCTTCTCATGCTTTCACCATACCCTCCTCCACTTTCCACCTCGTGGTTCCCCTTTCCTCCTTTCCACTTTCCTCCTCCCGCCTCTTGACTCTTGCTAATTTTTTTCATCCCCCACTGCGATCCGTGTTCGCTTTGCTCGTATGCTCGGTTACGCCATAGGACAACGCCAACTCTCGCCGCAGGATTGCATACCTAAGAGCTGCGCTCTAATAAGACAAAATATTCCATCAGTAGCAGCTACAACCCAAACTATTAAACTAGTGATATTATTTCTGATCATAAGGGACATAGGAATGTTCACTGATGTAGATTGAAAAGTTTATTTTGCAAATAAAACAGGTTCTCAACACTTCTGACCTCTGCACAACACTAAGCCCTGCAGGAGCATTTATGGGAACACACCAAGCCATGATAGATTTGGCAACACTTTTGTTGAGTCGGTGTTTTAAAACAACAAAGTGCTAAGAAGGCCAGGTGGGGCTACGGGCTTGATAATGCAAATATGCCAGAACCAGGCACTCCCCAAGATTGCCTGTATTTCAGTGATTATTGAAAGTAGAAAAATGAAAGCATCTATTTCAGTCAGGATAAGGTACTCTAAGCTGCTATGAAGCAGTTTTAAAGCTGCAATTCACCGCTAGTATGATGAGGAAGCCATGCCTACTCAAAACTGGTTAACTGCAAATGTACCAAAAGCTGTCAAATATCTCTAATAATTATGAGTGTTTTGACACCTTGAGGGAAGTGTTCTTGAAAAATAATATTTCGGCACAATGCTTGAGCTACCACTTACAAACAAAAGCGCAGCAGATTAAAAGGCTTCCATACACCTTTAGCAAAATGTGACGAGAAATGCTGCAAAGCACTGCTGAGAGGCAACATGAAAATGGGTGCACATAAAAAGGTTTTCACAACCGCAGCTCATGCAGAAAAACTGAGCACAGAACACTGCTATGCATTAGCCACTATAAGCACTTCAGAGTTCTTTACTGAGGCAGTGTCAAATTCAGTTTTTGCAGTAGCATTCAATGAACAACAGGCACACAACACTAAAACTATCGAATAGGTTCAGTGCAGACAAGAAAAGGGATATAATATAAAACCACAAGCCATTCTCAGAGCCAAAAAAAAAAGACCATGCAGTTGCATATTCATGCACTGTGGTGAGAGTTGTGGGGCATAATCGGTTGCCTTCGCTCATGTACTGCCAATGTCTGTAGCCTGCTGTAACAAACCAGTGCTCATGCGGCTTCTCTCCAAGTCGGAAACCTGCCGCCAATGCAAAGACAACCATTCGTCGAAGCTCCTTGCCAGCTCACATATTCTGCCTTCAACAAGCGTCCTAACTCTATCTTGCTCAGTCAAGAACGAAAAAAAGACAGCACCTTTTTTGCACGCAAACAATTCCATTGGTTGTATAAAGCAGGGCCAAGCATAAGACTTGTGTCAAAAATGTAAACTTTATTAGAAAAATAAATTCCACACTGTAATGAATTCGGGCTTCCCTACATACGCAGGCCCTTCACCCCATGCATTGCCGATTACAAATGACATGCTCGAATGCAATACACAAAATACTTCGAAACCAAGCACAGAAGGTTTCTGAGGGAGAGCGAATGCTTTAGCGCTATAGCGTTAAGGGCTCCGTGTCGCAGGAAATCCGGTGTCGGCGTCCCATGAGTGAAAATTGCTGTATATATTCTATACAGCACTAAAGTTCTTCTATCTCTGGCTCATACCATATGTTATATTTTTTACAAACGAGAAGAAAGAAAATAGAGGGCCGGATTTTTGTTAGTCATATCATAAGAAGCCAACAAACAATGACACCAAGGATAGCATAGGGGAAATTGCATGTACTTATTAATTGAATTAAAGAACTGGGGGAAACTTCGTTACAAATTTTTTCCTCTAAATTTTGAGAATGAAAGCCCCCAACCAATGTCATGAAACAAAACAGCAACAGTGCATGCCTTCTGTGTTAAATCTTCTCAGACTGAAATATTAAAAATGCGAAGCAAGAACAGAAGATCAGCCTATGCAAGAGGCTGCATTTCTACCTGAAAGCTTGCCTTCGTGCAAAGCGTTCGCCACGAGCGTTTCCCAGTAAGCATTACGATTACATAAGCTGCACTTGCCGGGAAGTCTGAGAAGTAATCACGGATCTTTGAATGCTATCGCCTTCCACTCTTAGAGAAAAAGTTTAAGCATCCTCCAACCTGTTTTGTAGCTTATCAACTTCTAGAAATTCTTTCTGGAGTAAAACATGAAAATATGGTACCGCACACAAGCCTACATGACAGTCAAGAAATCACATCCTTATTACCTTCCAAAATGACTCATTCCTTGTACAAATTACACAGCTGCTCATCTATCCTTGTTTGGTACACGGCAAGCTGTCTGGGATATGTTGTGCCAAAAGCTTCGTCAAAAAGCGGTCGGAAACCTTGCCCCTCTTCCATGGGCCCACGCTGCCATAGCTAACCTGTATTATTGTCTCCACCAACATGAGCCTAACTCCAGATGACTGACAGAATTTATTCTCGTGTCATACAATACAGATGTGTTATTAACCCTTTCAGTGTCAGGTTTCTTCCAGAGGTGATGCACCCCTGGAGTCAGGGTTTTTTGTCAGGGATTATAACATGAACACAATAGTCTATTTTTGAAATTGCAGAAATAAAGAAATGACACGAACAATCGCAAATGCTCTCTTCGTGTGGTCCTCACATTCCTCTCTGCTAAATGGAATGTCAAAAGCAACATGGCGGGACAGAAACACGAAAATGCACCAGTACGTCAGCGACATAGAAAGGGCTAATTGTCATGTCAAGCAAATGCCAGAACAACTTGTCTTTTCCAGAAGAGCCTTCCCCACGTACATAATAAGATTCCCAATGTATCCACAGGATGCTTTGGAGAAAACAAAAAACTTGACCCAGAAACAGGCGTGCTTCAGTGGCATGCATTGTTTCTAAGAAAGCCTGCCTTTGAAATGAAGCCCACTCTCATCAACCAAAATGTCTCACTCTGGCATGTAGAGTGCCTGAAATTTCTCAACAGGTCTGGTCAGGACAGAACACAGCTTGCGTAGTCCCGGTTTTGTGTACTGATCATCTGCTGCTTCATTATCTGTACAAAAACTTAATCTGAGCATGAACCAATCTCTGCTCAACATATTGCTTCGTAGGAAGCTGCAGACGAAAAGCTATGTACAAGTATATTTACAAGGGAATACACCGCACTTGGCCAAGACGCAACAGTCTGCACTAGCCTCCAATCGTCGTCGCCGTCTTCTCACGACTCGCCTCTTCGTCATTGTAAATACTGTTCCGTAGCACTACCCCCGCCGGCAAAAGCGCCATCCCAGAGTGACTAAAGGCCGGAGTTGGAAGCAGTGTAGTAAGCCTTGAGCCTACTGACATGCACGACATCACTAGATGCCAGAGTAGAGGATGAGGTTGAACTCACAGGAGGAATTTTGTACGTCACAGGCGTCACCTGGCGCAGCACGCGGTAGGGCCCTGTGTATCGCGAAAGGAGCTTCTCTGAAAGTCCGACGTGATGAGAGGGCGACCACAGGAGCACGAGCGCACCAGGCGAAACCTGTACGTCACGGTGGCGGGTGTTGTACCGACGCTGCTGAGTGGTTTGCGAGGCCGTCAGTCGAGTATGGACAAGCTGGCGTGCATGGTCTACGAGGTCGATGGCGTCGCGCGCATACTCGCTTATTGAGATCGCAGTAGGAGGAAGCACCGAGTCAAGAGGCAAGGTCGGTTTGCGACTGTACAGTAGATAAAATGGAGAAAATCAGGTGATGTCATGCCGGGAAGAATTATACGCAAATGCGACATAAGGAAGGGCAATGTTCCAGTCATGGTGGTCCTTGGAAACGTACTTGGACTGCATATCGGTAAGAGTACGGTTTAACCGCTCTGTCATGCCACTGGTTTAAGGATGGTATGAGGTAGTCAGCTTGTGTTGAGTGGAGCAGGAATGCACAATGTTGGTGATAACTGTCGATAGGAAGTTACAACCACGGTCAGTAAGCAGCTGTCGTGGGGCGCCATGAAGTAAGATAATGTGACGCAAGAGAAAGTCCGCGATATCATTGGTGCAACTGGTAGGGAGAGCCCGCGTGATAGCGTATCGGGTGACGTAATCAGTTGCGACAACTACCCATTTGTTCCCAGAGGATGACGTGGGAAAGGGACTGAGGAGGTCTAATCCAACACGAAATAACGGTTCCACAGGGACGGTGGTCGGCTGGAGATGACCGGCAGGTAGCACCTGAGGTGTTTTTCGACGCTGGTAGGGATCACAGGCAGCAACATAGCGTCAGACGAAGCGAGCGAGACCAGGCCAATAGAAGCGGTGGCGGACACGGTCGTACATGCGCATTACCCCTAGATGTCCTGCAGTGGGTGCGTCATGCATCTCAAAGAGCACAGTCTGTCGTAGATGTCTTGGCATGACAAGAAGATCAGATCCGTCAGGGAGGAAGTTCCTTTGGTACAGAATGTCGCCCTAGAGGACATATTGGCGAATGGATGCGTTGGTAGGTGTAGAGCGCAGACGCTCGATGAGTGCTCGCAGCAATAGGTCTCAGTACTGCTTATCGGCGATGTTAGCGAAGGCAGACACAGAGAAAATGCCGTTGGCGGTACTACTGTCGGCGGCGTCAGGCTCATCTACCGGGTAGCGAGACAGGCAGTCAGCATCCTTGTGTAGTCAGCCAGATTTGTTAGTGACAGTATACAAATATTCTTGGAGCGACCAAGTCTTCCTGTAGATCTTTCAGTGAGCATAACCAGCAAAGCGCGTGATGGTCTGTGACAACGGAAAAGGGTCGGCCATATAAGTATGGGCGGAACTTCGCAACCACCCAAACTAGGGCCAGGCACTCACGCTCAGTGATGCAATAGTTGTGCTCCAAGGGTGAGACAAGCCTGCTGGCATAAGCGACAACAAGGTCGTTGGCGCGCTGACGTTGTGCCAGTACTGCGCCAATTCCGTGACTGCTGGCATCAGTACGGACTTCGGTAGGTGCAGAAGGATCGAAATGGGCCAGAACAGGAGGCGTTGTGAGAAGGTCGATTAGATGCGAGAATGCAGAGGCCTCGTTACTGGGTCCGGTTGCACTCCGTTCGCATCAACGAGATGCCCAAGGACAGTAATCTGGCGACGGCCGAATTGGCAATTCGATGCGTTGAGTTGCAGACCGGCTCGACGAAAAAGTCCAGGACTGCTGAGAGGTGCTCGAGGTGCGTAGCGAACGTTGGGGAGAATACTATAACGTCGTCCAAGTACCACAGGCACGTGGACCATTTGAAACCGTGAAGAAGGGAGTCCATCATGCGTTTAAAAGTGGCAGGAGCATTACATAGACCGAACGGCATCACTTTGAATTGATAAAGACCATCGGGTGTTACAAAAGCAGTCTTCTCACGGTCGAGATTGTCCACGGCAATCTGCCAGTAGCCGGAGCGAAGGTCAATAGAGGAGAAGTAGCGAGCATTGCGGAGGCAGTCCAGGGCGTCATCAATCCGAGGTAGGGGATACACGTCCTTTTTGGTAACCCTGTTAAGGTGCCGATAATCCACACAAAAGCGCCATGAGTTATCCTTCTTTTTTTACCAGTACAACAGGCAGCACCCATGGACTACATGATGATTCGATAATGTTCTTGGCAAGCATTTTGCAAACTTCTGCATGAATAACTTGACGCTCAGCCGGTGACACTCAATACAGGTGGCAGTGAATAGGAGGCGCATCACCGGTATTAATGCGATGTTTAACAGCTGTAGTTTGGGCCAAAGGACGATCGTTGAAGTAAAATATATCGTGGTAGGAAAACAGAACACGGTAGAGCTCACACATGCTCGGACGGCATGTCGGGCACAATCATTTTCTTTAAGTCGGTGATGGTACAAGTTGCTGACTGCGATGATAGAGGAGGATCGGCTGATTTGTTGTCTACTGCAATAGATGCTACTGAGTGATCTTCGAATGAGCAAAGTTGGGCAAAAGACATCCCACATGGCAGTACTTGTGTCGTCAAGCCAAAATTGACCACTGGCAGGCAGATGCAATTCGCCGTAATAGATAAAACTGTATGAGGTACTGTGATCCCATGTGTAAGTAGGACGTCTTGCATAGGAGCCGCGATGTAGTGACCATCGGGCACTGGTAGGGATGACACTAAGTCAACGTGAGTAAGTGCAGAAAGTGGCAAGCAAACAAAGTCAACGGAACTGAGGCAACTGGGGTGTGGTTCAACGGGATCCAGAACAGGCAGGTCAAGGCGGAGAGTACTGGCGGAACAATCGATGAGAGCAGAATGTGCGGAGAGGAAGTCTAAGCCGAGGATGATGTCATGGTGACAGTGGGCAATAACTGTGAATAGCATGATAGTGGAGCAATCGGCGAAGGAGATGTGGACGGCACACATACCAATTATGGGGGCTGCTCCACCATCGGCGACACGGACAACAGGCGTCGTTGCGGGTGTGATTATTTTCTTCAGGCAGTTACGAAGGTCAGCGCTTATTACCGACAAATGCGCCCCAGTGTCTATAGGAGCAGACACAGAAACACAGTCGACCTGCACATCAAGAAGGTTCAGATGAGTGGGCAATGTCAGTAGAGGATTTCGCGGCGTAGGGAGCAATGCAGCGTCACCTCGAGGTGCTGCATCTTCTAGTTTTCCGGCTGGGAGTGGCGTCCAAAGGGAGTCGGCGAAAAAGAGCGATGGGGCTGGGGAAAGCGAGATTGTTGTTATTGGGGCGAAGGCAAACTAGAATAGCGGTGGTTCAGCGCAGGAGAATCAGTGGCGGCATTATCGGAGCGTGTGGCATAGGGATGAGAAGGGCCACCGAAGGGGCGAGAGTATGCAGCATAAGTAGACCAGGTCAGGGAACTCCAGCGACTGCGACAGCGCCGAGAAATGTGCCCTATTCAACGGCAATGAAAACAAATGGGCTTGTCGTCAGCAGTGCGCCATTCAGATGGGTCGCGGAAACATGGTGGGTAATAAGATGCGAGACGGGGCCAAGTCAAAGAAGCCGGGTGGGTATCAGGGCAATGGGCCGAGCAGATGGTGTGAAGACCCATGTTTGCGAACTCCTAGCGGACAACTGCCTGGATCAGGGAAACCGTGACTGCAGGTGCGTTGGAGGAGGTGGAGTCGAAGGCAGGCGGATAGGCGGCCTCAATCTCACGCCGGACGATCCTGGTAACATCGCCAGTGTTGTTGGGACGAGGAGCGTCGGCACAGGAAGATGTCGCTGGGTTGTTGGGCAGACGGGCAAACTGCTGGTCGATACGTCGGCTTTTAGCGAGTTCCAGGTGGCAGCACTCTTTTTTAACTGCATCCACCGTCGCCACGTTGTTGAAAACGAGCAAGTTGAAGGCGTCATCGGCAATGCCTTTGAGGATGTGGGAAACCTTGTCAGACTCAGTCATGTGTGCATCAACTTTGCAGCACAGAGCCAAGGCGTCCTGAATGTACATGACGTAGGGCTCCTTTGACGTCTGCACACGGCTGGATAACGCCTTCTGCGCGGCAAGTTGGTGACCGTATGGGTTGCCGAACAAGTCTCAGAGCTTTTGCTTAAGAGAATCCCAACTGGTAAGCTCATCTTCGTGCGTCCAAAACCAAACTCGAGGTGTGCCACCGAGGTAAAAGACTACATTGGCGAGCATGATAGTAGGGTACCACCGGTTATTGCGGCTGAGGTGTTTGTACAGGCCGATCGAGTCCTCGACGTGTTCCCCATCTTTGCCCGAGAATATGCCAGGATCACGGGGAGCGGGGAGAGTGATGTAGGTCGTTGAAGTGGCAGCAGGTGTCGGAGGCGGCTGAGTCGAGTTGTCATCGCCAAAAGCCATGAAGGAAGGCTCGACGTACCGTCCACTGCGAAGCTTCGTGACGAGGTACAGGGAACGTCCACCTCCACCAGATATGTTACTTAGGAAGACGCAGATGAAAAGCTATGTACAAGTATATTTACAAGGGAATACGCAGCACTTGGCCAAGAGGCAACAGCCCGCGCTAGCCTCCAATCGTCATCATCGTCGTCTCACTGCTCGCCTGTTCGTCATTGCAAATACTGTTCCGTAGCAATATCACCAAAAAGTGGTGCATGGATGATATTTTTTTAACTAGCACATTTTCACATATGGTTTCTAGGTCACTTCTTGCAATGGGACAAATGCTTGGAAAGGCAACATTTCACATCTGTCCATCGACTCCCAAAGTTTTCTAACATATGCAATGCGTGGTGGTTACAGAATATATTGTATTGCAAAGTGGTTGGTCTCAGTAACAATGAGATGAAGAAGCACTCCAACGAAATATTGAAGAAAATAGCTGACTGCTATTCCTGCACCATCACCAAGTTAAAGAATTGTACAAGGAGCATGGTGAACAGGAATAAGCTGGTACCTGGGGCATCACCTTTTGTCGCACTAATTTTCAAACATGTGTGGAGTCTAAGCTCTCAACACTGTACAAGGGTTCACCACTGTCATCCAAATACAGTTCCAAATTGCTCTCACTCAATGATTCTAACCTCTCTGAATCACCTTTTCTTTTGTTAGTTTTTTTTTTCAGTAAGACTTTAAGCACTAGCTTTCCCCACAAAGGCCACCATTTTGCAGACCACAGGTCACACAACAACAAAAATGTTGAACACCATGTACCAAACTTTTCTATTCAAAAGGCTACTCGTACAATCGATGTTGCTTACAACAGGGACATAGAAATGCAGCAGCTCAAACCATCCTGAGGGCTGTGCGAAAAATCAGAGGAACTCTGGGAAACAGGGCTTGTTCATCTCTTCCTTTTCCTTTTTTTTCTTTTTTTTTTTGCAAGTAAACACTTGAAAAGCTCGGCTTCCTTTCTGCACGGAAAGGATTAATCAAAGGGCCTCTTTGCCCATGCACACCCATTTGTTTTTTCCAATGAGAGGCAAACGTGCCACACTAAAGATTGGGGTCCTACGTGCACTAAAGTGAGTATGTAACTGATGGCTTGCTTACAGTTTGGCAGTTGACACAAACAAAGGATTGGTTTCATGGCATCAGTTTAAGCATCGCGCTCACTAATTTCTCAAAACACGAAGATGGACCACTATGCACCAGTATTTATTTTCTTGGGTTTCCTCCTGCAAAGCTTTTGCAAAATTAAGTTTGGGGCATCTGTAATGCCATCGTGGATACTCTGCACTGAGGACCTACCATTTCAATGCACATTGTTCTTTACTTTCTTCACTCGCTGCTGCTGCCACTCTTCCTCACGGCAGCGTTTTGACAGCGAGTGTCCGTGCTCATGGAGTTAGATGTGTTTATGTCTGCCAATGCGCTCGTGACACCATACTTGTTTATTTAGTTAGTAAGCAAATGTTTATGAGTTTATGCAGCCAATAAATAAAGCTACTATCCTTACTTTGTATAGCTGTCTACTAATCTGCTATCACAATCATTGCTTCACCTTTCGGGCGAAACTACAACTTTATCTCTTTTTTTAAACATACCTTACAGGCTTCAGGCAAGGCATTGAGTAAAGGGCGCAGTACATAAAGTGTGGCTTTATCAGCAAGATAACTTTATCAGCAAGGAACATTTGTATTCGTCCGCACATTCTAAGCTTGTTAAGCGGGCCATTATCAGTTTGTGCTTCAAGAATGCCCTTAGCAAGCCTTGCTGTCATGAAGTGGACGTAAGCTTTGAAACGCAAACTCGATATTTGTCCTTGGCTGGATACCCTAGGGTGGTGCTATTGCCTGTCGTGGAACGCATTTTAAGAGAAGCGCGTTCCAGCCCGCAGAAGTCAGTTGTCGATGCCCCTCCCGGCATACACCCTAAAGTAAGTGTTATATCTTACATGCACGGGATATCCCATAACTTGAAAAAGATAGCCCAAAGGGCGAATGTAAGAGTTGTTTTTTCTGCCGCCAACAAGCTCGGCAGGCTTTGCAGGTTGACGGATCCAAATGCCGTTCCTTCCGATAAGTGCAGAAAGCATCACCGAAAAAAGTTCGTCGAGTGTGTCCACTGGGTGGTTTACAACCTCCCGCTTTCATGTAGGAAGCAATATATCGGACAAACTGGGCATTGCCTAAATGGTCAGCTCCGTGAACACAGCAACAATGTAAAAAATGGCTCCGGTGGTTTCTTGGCAATTCACTGTCGCGATCATGGCTGCAAACCTCTTGAGGACCAATGCACGATTGTTTCCCGTGGCAGTACGCAGCTCATCCGAGAAATATCTGAAGCGCAGATGATTGCAAAATTGGGTGATAAGCGTGTTAGAAACTCACGTCCGTGTCGTTTTATGTTGCGCAATATCATTTGAAATGGATTATCAACTTGCCCGGAATTCTGCTCTCACCTGAATTCACCCAACATCAATTGCAATCCCTCGACCCATCTACACAACAGCAGCTGTTACCTGGGCTTCCCCAAAATGAGGAAACAATGCTGTGCCGCTTACGCTGGGCCGTTGCATTCACCAATGCATATACGTGTTTGATCGGAATGGCTGACAGCGGCGAGTGCAATGCCTGCAGTGACACAGGCATTGCACAGGAAATGAAAGACATGACCTCTGCCCAGCTCTAAGTCAGTTAGATAGAAAGCCATTCACCTTGAACAAGATCTGTGGACCATGGCCTCGCATATCGCAGCTACAAAAGGCCACAAAAGCACTGCTGCAATATTTGAAAGCTACCGGATTGAGTCACCGTCTGTGATCCGGACTGAGTGACCGATCCAATATCCCCAGTGGACTTTCTCTTCTTTTAATCTTTCCCTCCCCTTTTCCCTTTCCCAGTGTAGAGTAGCCAACCGGGCTCAGTCATGGTTAACCTCCCTGCATTTCGTTTATCATTTGCTCTATTTCTCTCTCTCTCTTCTAGCTGTATCCAGGGAAAGAGTAGACACTGCACACAAGTACGTCCACCCTTTTAGCTTTTTCAATAGCGTCAAGATTGAGTTCGACCTTACTCTAAAAAATTTACAAGACAAGAAACCCACCCTCTGGCATCCCGATGTGTCCACAAGAATGGTCAGGATCATTCAAATAACTCGGTTACTTGTGCACCCAGAAGTTGAACAAACTGACTTCTTTCACTTAAACCTGAATTTAGCAAAATAAATCAGCCAACTTTCATCTTCTTTTCCTTTTTTGGTTTAAACTGAAAACATTGAACCCTGCCTATATTTTTGTGTTCAGAATATAAAGTGCTGAGCTGTGAAGCGTCACAGCTACTTTCACAAGTGTTTGCTTGGCGATATTCAAAAGGCATGCGTTTCGCAACTGACCGTTAATGTGACATATACAGTTTATTGACAGGGACTGTAAAACTAGATCCACCTGCACTATCATAAAACACTGGTGACCCAAAACCATGCAAAGCGAAGTGCCACCAAGACTCACAGCGTGAAGATGAGCTTCTCCAGGATCCCCATTAGTGCAGTGGCCACAGCAAGCACGAAAATTGCCAGTCCAAAGTAGACATGCAGAGGCAGGTACTGAGCTCGCAACCACTGGCGCACTCCAGGAAACAGGAACGCCACGAATCCACACAGTAGCTGCAATAGCACAAATTGGTACCATTTCTATGTACTCTGTTTATCATGACGAGTGTGATATGCTATAAGCAGCCACGTACAGCTGTACCATAGTTGCTTACTTCCGTTAGAAAACATAAGTAAATATATTTATCACAATAGTAAATTACCAGCCTCTTTTGCTGGCCAAGCTCAAGTGCAAGCATTCATGCCTAGCATGTGTTAATACAGCCCTGCAGTTGCACATTCCACAGTGGCCCACATTGTTCCCAAAAATAGTTCTACACCTTCAGCTATGAACCGATTTTCTTAGTCATCTAAACTCCTGCCCCACGCTGCAACGTTTCTGTCATGACAGGCCTGGTTCAAGCATATCTTTGAAATAAGCTATAATGGGTAGCATCACGAAGGTTTTCCATCTTTCACTGAAGAATTCCATCTCTTACTCTTAATGGTACGTGTTGTACTGGAACAGCCCACGGCAAGTGCTGCTTGTTATGTACTTATCGGATCTTTCACATTTTCTACTTGCCGATAGGCGCCTAGAGAATTCGTTTTCAAGAAGCGAACACTTCCCATCAACTTGGACAAAATTTCTCTTACCGGCAGCACCACACATCCCTTAATTGCGGCCACCTTACTCCCAAGAAAGTTGACATTGCTGGATAATTCAGCTTTTCTACTCTCTTACAATACCTTCACAATAAGACATTGTGAGGCTTATAGCACGTTAAAAAGACAAGGACGAAGGTGAGACATGAAACACACAGGCGCTAACTTGCAACAATCTTTATTTCGAGCAAGGGACCCATACAGTTTTCCAGTTTTACAGTTTTCCCACCCTTTAAAGTGTGGGAAAAACTATGTCGGGCAAAGCGGAAGGTGCCTCAACGAGCATTTAAAGGAACACCGGTACAATGTAGCAGAAAAGCGGGGCGGGTTTCTTGACGCCCACTGCAGGCATTGCAGCTACACTGTTGCCGGGGTGGATGATGGCGACCATTCGACGTGTGCTCCAGCATACAAAGACTGCTCCATTGTGGGAAAAGCCCGAGGTAGGACTACTCGCGAAATTATAGAAGCAGAAATGATTGATAGGCTTGGCGATAACTGTGTGTCCAAACCATCCATTGCCCTTTCCCACAAAGAGTTATCGTACCTGCGCAATAGTGTGTAAAGGTATTTTGTAAACAGCGCATGTATGATGTACGCGAAAAAGTTCTGTATATGTATGGGTCCCTTGCTCGAAATAAAGATTGTTGCAAGTTAGCGCCTGTGTGTGTCACGTCTCACCTTCGTCCTTGTCTTTTTAACGCGCTATAAGCCTCATGATGTCTTACCAACATGCCCAAATCACTGCTTCACAATAAGCCTCTGGATTCTTGATCTTCAATGTCCTAAGGGGCCAAAAAAACTATGGGGGCACCCAAGCAATTCTCACGATGCGTAAATGCAAGAGTATTACTTGTCGCTGAGTATGTTGCTGAGTTATGTTGCTGAGTTTAGTGTTGCGGTGAAACGTTGCTGAGTTTAGTGCTGCTGTGTTATGTTTCCAAGTGTAATATTGCTGCTTATGAGGTCACAACAATGCAACACGACAAACCAGCCATATTGTGAGCTCTCAGCTGAGTTTATTTGTGGAGTTGTCATTAAAGCAGTGTTTCATGCACATTGTGTTGACTGTTCTTTCTTGATGACACCACTTTTCAGCATGATGACACCACTTTGCCGAGCGACAATAGTACTTTACAAGTGGCACCATGATGTTGACACTATGTTTCTTCATTAGGTTCATTTGCCCTGGAAGCATATGGAGCCCACGAAGAGGGAGCCACCCCATCAGACGCTTAAAGCGTTTCATTTCATAATGGACCAGTAAAGTTGTTTCTCTCTCTCTCTCCCCTTCATACTATGGCAGAATGTCGTAGTCGTCGTTCGATGGCTACCTGAAGTGCATTGCACCTTATATTCGTCATCATTATCCATGGGCTCCAGTGACAGCGTCTGCAGGTCCAAGTTGATCGACAGTAGCATGGCCTTGTGATCAGAGTAGTATGATGATTTGTAACTTACTTCGTGCATTGTGTGGCACGGGAACGTTGTCTTGCTGCAGCAGCTCACTTTGCATGTTTTGCTGCACTGCAATGGTCTCATACTTCATCATCAGTGAACTGGTGCCTCCAGCCACGCTTTGCTGTCCCGCCTGATGATGTAGACGCGAGCAATTCAACTTCGGACAATGAAGACTATATAGCACCGACAGTGGCGCCACTCCTATCACGCGCCCTCCAGTGAATCACCCACCAGGCAGAGCCCAACCACATGCACAGCCTAGAACAAGATGCAGAAAAGACTTCAAAACACAGAGCTGATTCATTTGGCAGTAGTTGCCAAATTCTAACAAGCCCCCGAATCAAACGTGCCCCGCTTCCTATGTATCTAAAGAAGAAAACTAATGTATAGATAACATTAAAGCACCTAAACAAAGTAGAAATCTAACGCAAAAGAAATTTTTTTGCAAGAAAACTGGGCAAGGGTCTAATATGTGTTGCACAGTGGCAACTGGTTTCCTAAAGTTAGCTCTGCCGCAATCATTTTAGCTTCGTCACGCGGCAAAGCATACGAATGCTGCGACCAGTTTCTGGCTCAATTTTCCTGGAGGAGAAAAGCGTTCATTAGAATGAGGTAAATACCCCAATCCAACATTGGTTTACCATTATTGCATGAAAATCTTTTTAGGGTGGGCGGAAAATAGGCGTTTTCAGTGGAAGATGATGTGTGTTCAACACATTCACTGTCCCTCAAGCTCTGCCGAGACGGACCTTGCAAGTTAAGGGATTGCTATTGAGATCCCTATAGTGGTAAGGCACATGCATGCTAACTGGTCAAGTCCAAACTATCTGGCGAAAGCCAAGTTAAGGATCAAAATTATGCAAGTATTAGCTTATAGAAAGGCATGGGCACCGGTTGGAACCTTCAGTCAAGATTGACAAGCAGTCCAACGTTGAGCAGAACAAGCTCTCGAAAATGACCAAAAATGCAGCAGTAAATATACTTGCAACTGGGATAGTTGGTGAAGTTCAAGATTTCTTGCGCAAGCACAAGATCACAAGAACATGAACGTGAGCACAAGCAAACCGGACTGAATAAATGGCACACAGACAGGTGTCTATTTAAAGCATAAAGCAGGATGAAAGATGAAGCAACCCACCATGATTGTTTAATAGCTTTGGTGTCACGCTGCTTAGCACGAGGTCACGGGATCAAATGCCGGCTGCAGCGGCCGAATTTCGATATAGGGGTGGGGGAATGCAAGAACGCCCGCGTACAGTGCATTGCAAGCACGTTAAAAAGCCCCAGGTGACCAAAATTCCACTAAAGCGTGCCTCATAATCATACAGTGGATTTGCCACGTAAGAACCCATAACTTAATTTAATTTTAAAGGCAAAGCGAGGGTAAAAGGAGTTGTACTCGTGATCACATGCTTAAAGACAAAGGCACACAATATGTGCTATGAAATGCAATGAAATCAGTGCTACACTGAAAAAAGTTGTTGATAGCAACAATGTTGACTGCCAAAAGCTCAAAGCGAAGAATGAGAGTTACGCTCCTTTCCGTGTCACAGTGAATGAGAATGTCTTAGAAAAAATCAACTTGGTAGACATTTGGCCAAAGGGTTGCCTTTTCCAGCCTTTCTACAGAAGGCACGATGCATCCAGGGATGCCAGCAACAAATTAACATAATGTCTTTTTTAACCTCATTAATGAAGGGCTCCGTTTTTTACCAAAATGTTTGTAGTCTATGCCCAAAATTCTCCTATTTCTATGAGGACGTGCTAGCAAGTTCATACCTTGTTGTATGCTTAACTGAAACTTGGCTTTGCAATGACTTACTGTCCAAGAATTACTTTCCACCAGAATACACAATTCATAGATGTGACAGCATGTATGATGCACATGTTAAATATGGCGGTGGTGTGCTAATTGCTGTCCAGAACAATCTTAGCATTATGAGGCACGCAGACCTTGAGATTGCACCAAAGACTGTGTGGGTTGAAATTCCTGTTAAAAGTGGCAAGAATTTGTTACTCTGCGCAGCCTACTTTCCTCCTAGCATGAGTAATGTGCAGTTTTCTGAGCATATGAATGACTTAGTTAAAGTTGTTGATGTTGCAAAATATAATGTCCTGGTAGCTGGCGATTTCAATGTTCTATCTATTGTTTGGGATTCTTCATGCACTATAACCATGTCTTCATCATCACCTCGCTGCGATGCATTGTACTTATTTCATTTCTTGGATTAACGCAGTCTAACATGGTTCTAAATTTCGTTGGCAATGTTTTAGATCTGATTCTGGCTAATTTCTGCATTGCTAATTTTTCTGTTGCTGTCAGCAATTTGGTTCCTGTTGACTATTGGCACATTCCATTCAAATTCGAAATTTTTCTGGAGATGATTCATGGGTTGAGCGAGCTTCTTCGCTCATTTGTTTTTCTGAATGGTGACTATCTAGGTCTTTACCACTATCTGATTGATGCCGACTGATCTGAATCAACAGATATCAACAAAGCAGTTAGCATCCGTACTGATACAGTAAAACATCGTTAAACCGTACCACCTTAAACAGTAGTTTAGTTTTAAAAGTAGTAAAGTCAAATCTCCGACTCAATGGCCATTGAACATAATGTGTTTTGTATTCACATAAACCGTACCAGCTTACAACGTACATATCGGTTAACATGTAGCGTTTCCCCTTTTGGTCACGCAAACATGGCAGTGCGTCGTCTCCATCGGGTGGCCCGGCAGAACAACAAGCCTCAGAGATTGGAACAGCCTTCAAGTGCCCTGTGCATTCGTGCGTGAAGCCACATCAACAGCAACATCATTTTGGCGCCGTGCTAGAGTGTTGTGGCGTCGTGCAAGCAAGGACTCTCGTCATGCCGAAGCTTGGACAAAAAAGACGCCGGGTGCTCAGCATAGAAGAAAAATTAGATATCGTTCGTGCTATCAAACGTGACACGAAGCCGGCACTGGCACATGACAGGAATCTACTATTGACTATGGTGTGTGGCATTTGGAATGCGAAGAAGTTGCTTAGCAGCGCTCCTGCGACCGCGAAGAGATGCCATGTTGGCTATGACAGCGAGGTTGCCTACCAACTCGCCCAAACTGCCACGCTTTTGACGAGGTTCGACTTTTCGCCATCGTTGCCTCTGCTGTTGCCGAAGTGTCACCTAGCGACAGTGATGAGGACAACTCGGAAAGCGACAGCGTGGGCAATTCAGGACCAACAGTGGCAGAAACTGCGCATTACGTCAGCTTCATGAATGCAATCATCATCATGAGAACAGCACCCTGCAACGAAAAGAACGCGCTGCAACTTCTGCAACGCTACCGTGCCCGTGCACGAAGAATACACAATGCCAACGAGGAATCTGCCATGCGAGTGTTTGCCGAGGAGAGGGGGCAGGCTGAAAAGCTGGCTCGCAGCTTTAGTAAGTTCAAAGCCGCTGTCGTCGCTGCCGGGGCATCAAATTTAAATATCACTTTTGTCGCGTGAAGTGAATAAATACTGCATGTTTTTTTTTTCCCTTGCATCGCACTCTCTCTGAGTTCCGTTTTGACAGGGCAATCTCATGCTTGACCTCATGCTAATTCGGTTAAGCAGTACTACCATTTAGTACGCATTTTTTCTGAGCTCCAGCCAACTACAGTTTAACGAGGCTTCACTGTAATGCAAAATGTGCTTTGGAAGCCTTCATTCACTGCAAGAAGTTTCATCCTCCTCGCTATCCTACGTGGTTTTCTAAGGAATTACACGGTCTACTTCATAAAAAGCTAAGGTATCATAGGAAGTTCAAGAAAACAATCATCCGCGTGGTATAAAAAAATTTAGTGTCTTGCGAAGCCAGGTGAAATGCTTAACATGTAGAGACGGTGATGTATACATTAAGTTTGTTGAAGAGCATCTAAAATGCGATCCAAAACATTTCTGGTGCAATGTAAATGATTAAAGTTTTAAGCGGGCTGAGATTAATGTCATAAATTATCCATCTCATGACATTCTTAGACACTGTGACAATATCGCCAATGCATTTGCGGAACATTTTTCCTCAGTTTTCCTAAATACCGCGTGTGCTCCCAGCTTTGGTGACTGGTAGTATAGCTTCAGTGACCATTTCAACATTTCATGCTTTACAGAACACAATATCGTAGTGGCTGTAAGTTGAAACCAAAGCATTGTCTTGCTTATGACCGCATACCAAGTTTTGTTATCAAAGGCTGTCCATCTATTTTTGGTCCTCTCCTTACACACACCTTTAATCTTGCTTTGCATACAAGTGCCTTTCCTTCTTGTTGGAAGAATGTAATAGTTGTGCCAGTTCGTTAAAATGGCAGCATGAGTGACATAAAAAATTATTGCCCCGTGTCCCTCTTGTCGCTGTTTGCAAAAGTGTTTCAAATAGCTATGTTTACACATCTGTCCCTTTTCTTTAAGCATAAGATTAGTATATACCAACATGGCTTTGTTCATGGTAGGTCTGTGGAAACAAACCTTGTTTCTTTTCTTGATGCTGCAGGACCTGCTGTTGCTAACCAAAGACAGACGCCGTACAGTACTTTGACTTGTCAAAAGCATTTGATGTTGTTTCTCATGATCTTCGTATCCATAAACTCTTGCATTATGGCATTAGTAGTAGCCTGTGCATGCTGATTAAATACTACCTGTCAACTCGGTTAAATTATGTTCACGTTGGTGCTAAGTACTCTTTGCTTTATGAATCAACTTTCAGTGTTCTGCAAGTGTCTATCTTAGGCCCATTATTTTGCAATATATTTGTTAATAACTTTGAAGAATGTCTGCATTATTCGCATCTCCTTTTATACGCTGACGATATTGCTACAAGGCGCTGCAGTAGCGAACGATTATGAGAGGACTGGCGAAGACGACAATCGCCGAGAGTCGTGCACATGGGCTCCATCTTGTATGCCTGTCTTCTGCCCGTTGTATATATCTTGTAAATATATTGTCAAGTGTCTTTTCTCCCCATAACATTTTCGAGGAGAGTGCGGGTTTTCCGAGTTTCAAGACAGATTTATGCAGCAAACGCTCCTTGGTGGCATCTACAATGCCAGCACAAGGCGGCGACAAGAATGCTTCGAGCAGGTCACCAACTGTGCTTCAACCATCTGCCGCCAACCGCCCCATCGTCTTCACACAACTGCGTGACCCGGGTACCTTTTCCAGCTCTGACAACACGAAAGGTCGAAGATTGGCTTTAACTGTAAGAACAGCTGAGCAGTAGCAACAACTGGGACCCGACTCTGATGCTAGCGCACATCATATTTTGTCTGGTGGGCACGGCACAAGTGTAGTTTCTGAACCACGAGCAGGAACTTACAAGCTGGGAGGTATGTAAGCAAAAGCTCATCAATGTGCTTGGCAAGCCCATTGGACGCCGTCGTGCTGCGCAGAAAGAACTTGCATGCCGATATCAGACTTGCACCGAGCCCTATGTGACGTACATCCAGGACATGCTCGTGCTTTGACGCGAAGCCAATGACACGATGCCGAAAACGGAAATGGTTGTGCATATTCTCAAAGGTACCACTGAAGACGCATTCGCACATCTGGTTTTTATGAACTCATCCACAGTGCAAGACATCATCAATGAATGCTGACGCTTTGAAGAAGCAAAAAGTTGCTGCGTTACTCTGAACTTCCCACATCTTCCAAACACAGCTGCGACGTCTACCTGTGAGGATCTCCTTCTCCCACCAGTTCCTCCTGTTCCTGATGCATCCGACAATATTGTGTGCATCATCCACCGCGAGATTGATGCTGCCTCCCCAGTTCACCTTCAGGTGCTTAACCCCGACAAGTTCCATGCAACCATTTCCCTTACCCAAACCATTGTGTGTCAAGAACTAGCAAACGCAGGATTACAGACGCTTTGCCCAGTCAACAGACCTGACTACCACCCACCCGTTACACCTGAGCTATACAGAAGCCCAACTGTTCATCCTCGTTATCAGAATTCCACAGAATGGTAGACTTCTGATGACAGGCCTATCTGCTTCTGTTGTGGATGCATTGGACGCATTTCCCGCCATTGTTGCAGTGCTTGGAACTCGCAGCCTTGGCCGAGCTATCGAAACATCTAACGTCCAGGTGGTAGTTCCCGAGTGCCGGTACACAATGACAAGAACAGCGCTCTGCCATCATGGCCAGCACAGTAAAACCGCTCCCCTTCGCCATCCCGACACGCTGTTTTGGCACGACACCAAAGTTGCGACCATGTCATTACGTACATTAGCCATCTTCTGTCACCAGCCGAACACAATTACTTGATCACAGAATGTGAATGCCTGGCCCTCTTTTGGGCCGTAGGCAAATTTCGCCACCACCTCTATGGACGGCCTTTCACTGTTATCACCAATCACTACACCTTATGCTGCCTTTTGTCTTTAAAAGAACCAGCTGGATGTATCAGTCGGTTGGCTCTATGGCTTCCAGAATACTCTTACACAGTGGTGTATAGGACAGGCCAACTTCATGAGGACAGTGATTGCTTGTCGTGTCATCCAGTAGACCCACCAGACCAGGCTGAGACCGGCAAGTCAACTCACGACCTTGCGCTTATTGCGTTTGGTGGCATCGCCGATGAGCAACGACGCGACCCTTACCTTAGAGACATCATTCTCAGCCTGGCGGACCTGCCAATTTACCCCTCTTCACATATGTTTATGCTGCAAGATGGCATATTGTACTGTTACTGTTATTGTTGACACCTCCATCCTGATGGCCCTGAATTGCTACTGGTTGTTCCCAAGCATATGCGTCAGACTGTGCTCGCACAGTATCATGATGTCCCAACCGTTGGTCATATGGGAAGTCTCAAAGACATATGACCATGTTCAGCGTCAATTCTTTTGGCCTGGTATTTAGCGTTCCGCTTGTCATTAAGTCACCACCTGTAAATCTTGTCAGCACCGCAAAAAACCAGCAGCCCTACGAGCTGGCCATCTTCAGCCCATTGAAATACCATCTGCGCCATTCCTTCAAGTTGGTCTTTATCTCCTCAGCACTTTTCCTCTATCGCTTAGTGGAAACAAGTGGATAGCAGTTGCTATGGACTACACCACCCGGCACACGATCACGCGGGCTCTCCCTACCAGTTGTGCAACTGACGTCGCTAACTTCCTTCTCGACGCAGTGATACTTCCCCACAGCGCTTCCCGACAACTCCTTATCGACCGGGCCGCTACTTTCTCTCACAGGTTGTCCATGACATCTTGCACGCCTGCACTACAAAGCACCAGTTTACAACGGCACATCACCCTCAGACCAACGGCCTCACAGAGTGGCTCAATAGAAGTATCACAGAAATGCTCACTATGTACGTCTCCACTGACCACTATGACTGAGATGCCGCTCTGCCGTTCATTACATTCGCCTACAATACGTCCCACTATAATTCTCCTGGTTTCTCTCCATTTTTTCTCTTGTAGGGATGAGACTCTATGCTACCATTTGACACAATCCTCCAAGCCTTTCTCGATACAATGTCAGAATATGCCTGAAATGCCATATCTAGAACTACCGAGGCACATGAGATTTCACGCCTCTGTCTAACCACTTACCAAGAAAAGCAATGACGCATACATGACGCTTGTCGCCGCGATGCCCACTTTAACCCTGGTGACATCGTGCTTCCTTGGAAACCAGCATGGCGAGTTGGACTTTGTGAGAAGCTGATTTCGCTTTACTCAGGCCCATACCATGTCTTGCGTCAAGTGGCAGACGTGACCTACGAGTTACAATCTCTCGATACCTCCACACCACGATCCTCCTCCGATATCGTTCTTGTTGCTAGACTGAAGCGATATCACTCAAACGTGCCAAGTGCTGGGACAGCGCCTTCGCCACCGGGGGTCATGCTACAAGGCGCTGCAGTAGCGAATAATGATTAGAGGACTGACGAAGATGACAATCACTGATAGTCGAGCGCACGGGCTCCATCTTGTATGCCAGTCTTCTGCCTGTTGTACATATTTTGTAAATATATTGTCAAGCATCTTTTCTCCCTGTAACAATATTAAACTTTACCATGAAACAGAATCGGAGCAGGATTGTGAATTATTACAGGAAGATGTGAATTCTCTTGTGGAGTGGTGTGCTTCAAGCTTTTTTGGCATTAATCCAACTAATACAGTTGTTGTTTCCTTTAATCGCAAAATATACATTTTACTATATGAATGCTCACTTGATAGCATTCCTTTGAAAAGAATGAGCTGTACGCACGAGTTAGGAATATTGGTCGACTACCGGTTACCTTTTGAAGAACATGTTTCAAGCATCGTTAATGCATCCTACAGGAAGCAAGGCCTCATATCAAGAATGACTACAGAGTTTACAAATGCCAACTGATTTATTATCTTGTATTCTTCTTTTGTCCACTCGAAATTAAAGTTTAGTTCTGTTGTATGGAACTGTATTAATTTGACCAATGTTGCAAAAGATTTAATGTGTTCACCAATGTTTCTTTTGTATCCTGTACAATCAATTTCTTGGACACCGTGTATTTTATTCCTATGACTGTGTAGTGTGCATGTTTAATATTAGACCCTTAGAAACAAGGTGAAAATACCGTTATTACTTATCCTTGTATAAACTAATACACAACCACTTCTCCTGTCTGTGGTTACTGTCAGCTGCAATGTTCTGCATGCCTCTCCCTAACTTGCATGATCTTAGCATTTTTTATGTGAATTCCTCTGGCACCTCTAACACTACAACACGTCTTCTAACACAACAAAATACCTTGCGTCATGATCTTGATATATTCAGCTCTACTATTTGCTCATTAGTATCTGACTTCTGTCTTTGATTAATTCAATTTTTGTTGCATTTTGTACCCCTGTTGTTTGAGATATTCTGTTTTGTTTTTAGGTTTTAGTGTAACACAAGTGCACCAATATTAAGTCGTAAGGTTGTTCTTGGGCACTTTCAGAAAATAAATAAGTGAAATGAAATAAATGAAATGAATGTCTGTGATCACGATTCCAAATGCATTTTCCTCCTTTTCACCCTTCATGCTGGCTTGAGTTTTTCAATAAATGACAGTTGTCAGTGCTTCACTCATTCATTCCTGTTTCTTCATGTTCAAGTCCCTGCCCTTGTGTTCTTACACTAGTGCAAGAGTGATGGGATAGTAAGAACTCAATTAACTTATTCATTTTGTATAGTTATCGGCAAAGCCATAGTCCTGAAAATATAACAGATTCTTGTGCTCCTTTCTATGTTTATCACATTATACAGTAAAACTTTGATATGACAAAAATGGGTATAACGAATTATCAGTTATAATGAAGTCTAAAATGCTTTTCACCAATACCAGAGTGTAACAAATATAATATGCTTATATGCTTATAAAGCATATTGGATATCATCATCATTATCAATACCAGCCAATGTATGTGCACTGCAGGACAAAAACCTCGTTCTGCGATCTCCAATTACCCCTGTCTTGTGTAAGCTGACCCCACTTTATGCCTGGATATTTCCTAACTTAATCACATTACCCAAGTCTCTGCCATCCTGAACTACACTTTCCTTGTCCTGGCACCCATCCTTAACTCTACTAGACCAGTGGTTGTGCCCAGTGCCTGTACCCAGTGGTTGTGCCCAGTAGTTGTGGGCACAATGCATTACATGGCCACGCATTACATGCCCTGCCCAGCTCCATTTCTTTCTCTTAATGTCAAATAGAGTACTGGCTACCCCCATTAGCTAACTGATCCACACCAGTCTCTTCCTGTCTCTATATGTTACGCCTAACATTCTTCAATCCATCACTCAACGTATAGGCTTTAACTTTTCAATCGTCTTCGTTAACCTACAAGTTCCTGCCCAATATGTTAGAAACAGTAGAATGCAATAATTGTACACTTTCCTTTTCAAGGATGCCAGTAAGATGCATGTCATGGCTCGGTAATGCCTGCCAAATGCACTCCAACCCATTTTTATTCTGTGTAAATTTCCTGAATTTTTCATGAGAAGGAAAAATCAGATATAATGAACATATTTTTGTTATGGATGTGACTTTATAATACAGTGCAGTCCACTTATAACAATAGCAAGAAAAGCGAAAAATGTGATCGTTATAACGGATCATTGCTATATCTGGACTGCCATCGAAAAAGAGAATAAAAAGCTGCTGAGCATACCTTCGTAGCTCCGAACCCAAATTTGCCACTTACTATAATATATTGATGTAGAAAGTGGGCTGTGAAAAATGAAACATTTATTTATGGCTCTAAGCAACGTGTCAAGCGTTAGGCGCGCTGAAATAGTCAGAAATCTGCATTTTCTATCGCAGAAGTTTCAGGTTCACAACCGCGGTGTGCATCGCGTCCAGCACCTGCGCAAGCACTGGCGGCTATAATTTAGTGTGCAAGAAATCAACGAGCGACTCTATCAATGACAGTGCACTTTGCGACAGTGCCCTTTGTGTCACTTGGGTCATTGTCAAAGACAGGTCACTGTCAATCTCGTCGTCACTGCCGCTGCTGTCATCGCCTCCGTCACACAATGGCACCATTTGTCGTGACAATGATCACACCATTGGAGATCTTTTTCAGAACGAGGCAGCGTTATCTGCAAACTCCTCCATCAAAGCACCACCTAATTTGTCACTAGTAGTAACCTGTTCCCAGAGTTCAGTAATGCCAGCGGCTGCCACCATGTTGGTTTCACACATGGTGGTTTGCCCTAGCGCACAAAGCCCACCTTTTCCATTGATTGTCATGGTCACTGGTTCTAGCCTTCATGATTGTGGCGCTTGTGGTTTTCAGAATTGTCAATATGATCAAGTGTGCAAGCTCGTACTTAGAGTATTGCAAAATTGGCAGCTTCATCTCAAGCGACACAGCTTCGCGCTTTGTCGGCACACCTACTGTTGCTTCCGTGGTGTATTTCTGCACTAGCTGAGGAAGAAAAGGAGACTCGAGAAAGGGAGCGCAGACACGATTCGCACCTTGGCTTTTTTGTTTTTTTTTTTCTTTCCCTGTCTCTTCTCAGTATGGTCGCTGTTGAAGCGGATGCGAAGCACCTAGTGCTATCTTGTGGCACACTGCGCCAACTTGCAATGCTCTCTGTGGCTTTCACAATTGGCGTGCTGGCAGGACACACTGCTCGGTAATGGCGGCAGATACGAATTCATGTAGGCAAGCTTTTCGGCCTATCTTGGTTAAGGGAAACTTAGCAAAGCAAATTTCACGATTATTATACATGAAAAATAGCATCGAAAAGGCAGAATTTCTATTCTTATATCCGATATGTGGTGAATAACATATCGTCATATATGTTTTTTCTCATATCCCTAATGCCTAAGTTGATATTCTGAAGTCAGCTCATCGTTATAGCCAATATATCGTTATATGTGGTATCGTTATAAGTAAACTGCCCCGTAACAAGGTTTGCCTTGGAATTATGCAAAACAGGCAGCAGCTGCAGAATGAGGAAAGAACAACTTGTGCATCACCTGTGCAGAAAAGAGGATCACTGTGAGTAGCCCCATCCAGCTGTGCAGTGAATAGAGGTTGGGAATGGGTGGACTGGCCAGGTTGTGTGAGTCAAAGACAGTCTTCAGAGCCACCACTGAAGACAGGAAAGCCAGGGCATGCAGGGCACCATGCAGCAGCTTGAGGCGTGACTTGCGCTCACTCCTCAGTGCACGGTATACCAGGATGCCTGCACACATGTCAAAAAACACGGGTGCACTCTTTCAACTTTCTTGAGCAATTGAAGTTGTAATCATAATGTTTATACTGGATAAGAACGAAAGGGGAATGATGACATCTGCAAACAGCTTTGAGGCCTGGACAGAGTGTTGTTCAGTGAACTGGGGTGAAACAGTGTTTGTGAAAAAGAATTCAAAGATATATATATGAACTTTTAAAGGCCCAGACAACACATTATCAAGCAGCACAAGCAACGTTATGTTTGACAGCTTGAAAAAAAGACAATACTGTCTTTAACAACAAGCACACAAACAAAAATCACACGATGGTTACACCTGCGCAATGTGAACGTTTAGGTGAACAACCAGCCGCTGCCAACGCTGTTGCCATATATCGGCTCCAGGCAAATGCCCCTTTGCAGCTGCAAGAGGATGGTGTAAATTGCCCTTTGCATATTTATCCAGTGCATGCACGAGATGCATTTTTCAACCACGATATTCTCATTCACAGATTAGCAGAACAATGCATGTATTTTTACCATTGAACAGCTTCGATAGCTGCGTGTGGGGTCAGGAACATGAGGAAAACATACTTTTCTAGAAATACTAAAGCCTTTGAGCTCACGCTCCTCCCCTTGAGAGGCCGCACATAGAGGGAGAAATAGAGTATGTGGAGAAGAGTTAAAATCCCCATTGGGATTGGCAGTATGCATGAAATAAATAAAATAAATAAAACGATAAACAACTGAGCAAGACAGCAAGCTGGGATTTTTGCAAATGGCCAATAAATTCCACCATCAGTTTGCTTTTCATGAAAGAAAGAAAAACGCACATTTTCTTTAATCATTACTTAACACATAAAAAGTAAGGAGAAAGAAAGGAGCCAGAAAGAAAACCAAAGAGCAAAAATAGACTTGTTGCAGCCCAGGTTGTTTTCTAACTAGATTTTCTAGTGAATGGTTTGGCTATGGCTACATACGGAAGAGGCGCAGAAACTATTGTTCAAGTCGCCTATTGCTCAGTCACACTTCCTGTGCTGGGCCCATGTTATAGTCTCCTACATTTAAAATGCAGGAACAAACCTTGGAGTGAAGGCTTTGATAGTATCATATGATGCAAGTTTCAATCACTTTTGGTGATCTGCTGTCTGACTTGTATGAAGAGACATTTGGAGGGAACTTGGGATCTTGGTATTGTAGTCCACATCATGCAATACATATTATTAAATAACACTCTGGAATCAATGAGGCAGACAGTCCGAAGCATAGCTGCCTTCTTTGTTAGAAGCCTTTGTCAAAATTACAGCGTCCATAGTTTGCAGTAAAATATAAGAGCTAGCAGCTCCATAAGATTTGCAAGTGTCTTGCCTTCCAACACCCAGCTGTTCTGAAGATTGCAGAGAAGTTTTGTTAAGATGGGCTATCAGCAGCAAGCAGCATGTGTTACAACGGGGTAGATGAAACTCAGCTGGGCGAGTGGCCACAGCCATCTGGTGTCGATTGATCTGGCAGTGACGAGATGCTCTCCCTATGACCTCCATTTTTTATGCCTTTTATGCTCATGCCCCCCTCCCCCTTCTTTCCGTATTCATCACCCTACTCGATACACTCCTTAAGCATTTATTTTCATCAATCTGTGTCACATTTGCCAGGTTCTTCAATGGTGTGGTGGCCCCTAACATTCACATATTTCTGTTTACCTTTTCAAGGCAGCGCCGCTGCATAGATGTTGCGGCCATTCACCTATCTGGCCTCCCACCTGTTTGTTATGGCTGTTTCCTAGATTCCCTGGCCCTGTATCGCCGTCCCTCATGCATTTTGTCGTGCACAAATCGGCATTCTGTAGGTCTTTCTGTCTTGTCCCATTTTTTGCACTGTCTTTAGTTGGGCCGCAGCAGGCGCTAGCCAACAACTTTCTTCTACTTTTCTATCTAAAAATGGCTTGTTCCTTGCACCCATTTTTCGCAAGCTCACAAGAAGGGGTGGGGGACTTCTACAGCTGACAAAAGTATTTTGCGTCACCTCTTTGTCCACGTCTCAGATATGCTTGCAAGTAGCAAGGCCAGGCTGCGCATCTCTATTCTCGGATGATCTCATCAGTGGTGTACTTGTGTGTGACCAGTGGGTGACAGGCACAAAATAAAGGCTGTTCATTCTCCAGTGAATGACGAAGTCATCATACTTTCAACAAAAAAAAAAATGTGCAGTTGCTTCAGACAGCTATTTGTATTCTTGTCAATTTTCCCTTCAATAAAGCTTTCCTCTCTCTCTGCTCCCATAATTGCTATGTGCCTGTCATAGGCACATGCGCCTGAGGGGAGCAGTGCCACAGATTAACTTGTGTGTTCACTTTGAAAAAGCCTCGACACAGGTGGTGAATGAAGCTAAGGCCCCAAATGATTAATGGAATCTTACTAGATGCCACAGCCCACCTGCTTTCACCTTTCGAAACGGACTTCTCTTAATTGTGTGCTCACCCCATTCATGCCCACTAGCCGCACGTCTTCTGCATGACAGACAATATGATAGAGCAAACTTCCCTAATATTCACCATTGTAAATACTGTAGTTATTGTAAATAGGCCCTCTGAACTTTGTTTCTCCCACAATGTGCTTTCTACAATTCTGTACCCTCTTCACTGCCCCATACACCTTTCTGGCCAATGTTCAGGTGTCAGCCATTGCCAGTGGAGTCAGCAAAATTCTTTTTCTTCCTTCCAATAAGCATAAATGTATCAGTCGCTTTTTCCACAATCAAAAACTAGCTGACGCGAATGCACCTTTCGCGTATTTGTTCATGACGTGACGGCAAAGATGTTTTGTGCATGTGCATGGGAGAGGGGTCACCCACATGATAACACCCTCCCCCTCTTTTTGGACTGCCACTGGCCTTCAACTTGCTTTCACTTCCAAGCTTTCCCTTTCATCCATGTTGCTCTTTCTCAGCCCACCTTCTGAAACTTTCTGTGCCGTGGGAAAGGAGGGTAAGGGAGAGGGGTCATAAAATTTTGGGGGGTTTCGAGCTGCCAAACACCACCTGCTGGCTATGCCAATGCCCAAGTACCTACATTCTGTCGCCTGCTGTATGACCTGGCCTACTGGAAGCATCAGTGCTCCCATGTCTTCAGGGGAGCCTGAGGAGCACAGCACTGCGACCTTTTTGGCGTTGAATACAAGTCCAAGCAATGCCATCTTGTTACCGCAGGTGTCAATATGTGCCTGCATTTGTGTAACGCTGTCGGCCGGCAGTGCAATGTCATCTGCAAAAAATAAACCAGGCAAATACACTTGCCTACGACCTACGCCGATGAATTTGACGGAAGAGCCCAGGCCCAACTACAGCAACTTGCGCTCCACCTGTGTTGCATAGAGCATATATAGCAGAGGGTACAACGGGCATTCATGCTTTAACCTTCTGTTCACGTCTACCTCATGTGATGTGACGCTGCACACAGTCATAACGACCATGTTGCACCTGTGTAGGCGGCAAAGAATGGTCGTCCATGCATGTGGCATATTAATATCTTGCAGGCACTGTAGCTCTCGATGTGGGATTTTATCACAGGCCTCCGCCATGTCTAGGAAGCAGCATAGCAAAGGGCTTGACTCCTTTCTTGCAATCTCTTTGCACTGGCACAGGACAAACAGGTTATCTTCCAGCCATTGGTCCACACAGAATCCGTTTCGTAGTTCCCGAGTTGTTTGCCTCTGCCCAGGCTCCCATCCATGCCTTCAGGACCTGGGCAAAAACCCTGAATGACACACATGTAACTACGACCGGCCTATAATCTCAGAGCAATCCGGGGTCTCCGCCTTTCTTGCGCATGAGGGTGACCTTGCTCTGGAGCTATTCTAGTGGCAGATAAGCGCCAGCAAGAATTCCACTTCAAATGTTACCCATCTGCTGTCTTGAATCTGGCCCCAAGTGCCTGACGACCCTCGCCGGTATGCCATCCAGAGCACCGGCCGTGCGTGCATTAATGCGCCCAATCAACCTCTCAACAGCCATTTGGGATATTTGCCAGTCCTGATAATTCATTATAGTTCCTTCTACGTCCATACGTGTAGACAGGCCAATATCTTCACTTGATGTTAGTAGCATTCTGTAAGCTAACTAGGTGGTCAGTAATGCCTGTTAGAGCTTAGAATGACAGAAAGCTGAGCTAGTTGGTAAAGATTCATAATGCAAAATAGGGTAAGGCATGCAGACACGGACACAAGAGAAGAGAAGTGGACAACATGAACGACACAAGCCGCAGCGCATCAGGCGTTTGTGCCTCCACTTGATGCACTGGTAGCGACATCTTGTGACGCAGAGTTAAACCAGAAAGAACACAAAGTTAATAGTGCAGTGACCTACCATATTCTACCCTAATGGCGTTCGTGCTGTCCATTTCTCTTCTCTTGTGTCACTGTCTGCATGCATTACCCTTTTTGACATTATGAATCCTTACCAACTAGTTCAGCTTTCTGTTGTTCTAAGCTTCATTTATAGTACACGGAGCTCTTTTCCTTGTTCTCCTACATATCTGCACAATCCTGCTTCTTCAGCTTCCTTAATTGCGATATGTATCTTCCGCCGGCATTCGTGTTGCCCACTTCTCTTCTCTTGTCCCGTGTCTGCATGCCTTACCCTTTTTTGCATTATGAAGCCCGTTAGAGATTTGGCATCCTCTCCCCTGTCTCTTTGTCGCGGATCATAGATTCTGCCAGTTGGCTGTCTAGGGATGCAATGTATGCCCAGAATTTTGCTCCCGCCTTTCTCCCATTGTTATTATGTTTAGGAGCTTTTTATGGTCAGCCACAGGCATCTCGTGATGAGCGATGGCCTGAATGTGGTGTTTCTGGCGAACATGTCCTTTCCAAGTTGCCTTAAAAGTGTCGGCATAAACAGCTATAACTGCACGACAGTGATCACAACTGGCGGCCTGTCATGCCTGCAACTCTGCCTGAATGTCACCATTCCACCAGCTTCTTCTGGGGCATCCGCCCCACAATTGCAAGCATTCATGCCTCCACTTGATGCGCTGGTAGCGACATCTCGTGACGCAGAGTTAAACCAGACAGGACACAAAGTTAACACTGCAGTGACCTACCATATTCTACTTAACTGCTGGTGTAGATGCTGATAGTGACATAGTCATTGATGTGCAGTCCTTTTTATGATTTTCCTTCAAAGAGAATACTCACGCAACATCAAAGTTATTGAAATGTATTGTACTTCGACAAAGCATCACAATATTGTTACGTGTAGCTGGAGCCCTATACTATATACAATTTATTTACAGGGAAGCTAACGGAAGGCCAAAATGGCGACGCTATATCAAGCGGGGCCCACGTCGTCTTCTTCCTCCTCAGTACAGCCTCACTGTGGCGGCTGTTCCGTAGCATCACCCCCGGCAGTAGAAGCACCATCCCAGTGCTTAATCTACACATCCGCGGTGAAAGGTGTCTGGTATGGCTTTAGTCTCGCCACGTGAACGATGTCACTTGCAGCCGACGATGACGCTGACAGGTCGGCGGGGATGACTTGATACGTGACATCGGTCACTTGTCGCACCACACGGTATGGGCCAGTGTAGCGCGACAGCAGCTTTTCGGAAAGGCCCACACGTCGAATGGGTGACCAGAGAAGCACCAGAGAAACCGGAGTAAAGTGCACGTCGCGATGGTGGCAATCATAGAGGCGTCTCTGATGCTCCTGTGAGGCCTCAAGACGGGTGCGGGTGAGCTGGCGCGCGTGGTCGGCGTGTGCGATCGTGTCGCGGGCGTATTCAGTGGTTGAACGTGTGGCCGAGGGCAACAAAGTGTCCAAGGGCAACGCAGGTTCTCGGCCATATAGGAGATCGAATGGTGAATAGCCGGCGGTGTCATGATGCGATGAATTATACACGAACGTCACATATGGTAAGTGAAGATCTTAGTCGTGGTGGTCGGTCGCAACGTACTTTGAAAGCATGTCGGTGATGGTCCGGTTGAGGCGCTCCGTGAGGCCGTTGGTCTGTGGGTGGTAGGACGTGCTGAACTTGTGCTTTGTCGAGCAGGAGCGGAGAATGTCCTCGACGACTGCCGACAGAAAGCTGCGGCCACGGTCAGTGAGTAATTGGCGCGAAGCACCGTGCACTAAAATGATGTCATAGAGCAGAAAGTCAGCAACGTCGGTAGCACAACTTGTCGGAAGGGCTCCGGTGATTGTGTACCACGTAGCATAATCAGTAGCGACGGCGACCCATTTATTTCCGGAGCCCAAGAGAGGAAACAGTCCAAGAAGGTCTAGACCAACACAGCCAAAGAGGTCGCGGAGCTTCTCTTTGAAGAGATCCCAGCTCGAGATCTCCTCTTCGTGAGTCCGGAACCATGCAAGTGGAGCTCCGTCGAGGTAGAAAAGAATGTTCGCAAGCATAATAGTCGGATCCCACCTGTGACCGGTGCTGACACGTTCGTATAAGCGGAGCCAGTCGTCAGCATCAGGACTGCCGACTCCGTTGAAAACACCAGGATCATGAGGGGGGGAGATGGCGACATAGGTCGGGACTGCAGGCGGAGACGGTTGCGTAGATGAAGTGCCACCAGCCGGAGCCGAAGTTGCACTGTCGCCGTTGCGACCGCAGCGAAGCTCCATGACGGGTACAGGGAATGTCCACGTCCACCAAATTAATGTTACGTGTAGCTGGAGCCCAATACTATATACAATTTATTTACAGGGAAGCTAACGGAAGGCCAAAATGGCAACGCTATATCAAGTGGGGCCCACATCGTCTTCTTCCTCCTAAGTGCAGCCTCACTGTGGCGGCTGTTCCGTAGCAATATGTCACTGCCAGTTTTGATAGTGCCATCCACCGCTCCAGTAACCTGGTAATGCATAAGCTATATGAAATTTGCAGACAAGCTAAACTCTCTATTACAACCTAACATGAAATTCCTAAAGTCAGAAAGAAAAGTAGGGCACACCACAAAGTAATGATCTTCAATACAACTGTTCCTGCACTAGCCCACATGTAAGGGGGCACTCACCATTCCCATAAAGAAAAATCATGCCCAGAACCATGAAGACTGGGTGGTAGTTGAACTCAGTCTTGGGATTGCTGGGGCCAGAGAAGCCGCCGAAGTAGTGGCTTGTCCAAACCACCACCATGAGGACACAGCTCAGTCCAAGCAGCTGGGTCACTCCATAGCCAAGAGTGAAACCTCGTAGGTCCTGGCCGACATTCAGATCACAATCATATGGTTCCATCTTCCTGCAGATATATTACAAATGAACAATGATGTTGTAGACTGCCTTACAGATTGTAGATTGCCTTGTATATGCAGTGAATGCAAGGCAAAGCATGTGCAATATGCAGAAGAAATGAATGGCCACTCATGCCTTAGCTTGCCCCCACATTTAAGTTTATCTTCCATTTCATTGGACAAGCATAATTAAAGCAAGAAGTTGCATAGCTCTGACTTATTTCCCTAGGCTAAGACCTGTAGATGCTGCAAACTTTAGAAACTTAAAACCTGTCTTAACATACATGGCGACACCTGAGTGACTCTTCTATACATACAGCGAAAATTTACAACCAAAGTAAATCAGTTAACTGTGCGGCTATCCTCCCTTGTTCCGAAGTAGGTGCTAGCAAAACAAATAAGCTAAATGCATTGGCTGTAATACATTATTCAAATACACGATATGAGGAGGGGAGGGAACTACTCAACCACACCATCTTCACTCAAAACGCTGTTGAAGGTCTTCGCTGGTTGGCACGCAGTTTTCCCTGTCATGGCACTTGATTCAGACAAGACTGTTTGCATACTGATTGCTAGTTTTTATGTACATAAAAACTCGCAACCATTATGCAAGCAGTCTTGTTTCAGTCAAGTGCCACGACAGGGAAAATTGCTATATGACAACCCCACAGTAGTCTCATGTTCAGCAGGTAAAAAAATCTGCAATATTGTGGCTGTATATTCAAAACAAGAGATTTGAGTTATATTTCAAATATGCTTTAAGAAGTTTTAGCAACGTTCACAATGTGCTTTAAATAGTGCATTTTATGCACTATATTTCTTGTCGTTCAACACAGTATACATCTTAGGGCACAGACGGATGCTTTTGATATTCTTTTTCTAAAACAGATACACTGATGCGCGCCATGTCGCTCGCGGCTCGGAAGTCGTGCAACAATTAAGGAATCTAAAATTTTGCAGGTCGTCCCGGAACAGCTTAAACTACACTGCGTGCACCTCGATCACCACGTAGTGTAATAAAAGGCGCGCAAATAGCAACCGCTCACCAAACATAATGCAAATTAATCCTGCATCAAAGTAAAACGCTACTTTAGAAATACGTTTTCACAAAACGCGACACGCGTCCATTTAATACATCTGCAACGAAACGTCAAAATATTAGCGATCAAAATTGTGCCCACATTGTTGCGTCCTGAAGCAGTACATATTCACAGTCTCCAGCACCGCAAGAGTTTGTAATCACTCTCCTATTGGACATCGGCGGAGATGTCAGCTGTCACGAGGTTTCGCGCGTCCGAAAGGAACACACTGCCGAACTGCAAGATGAAGCCTTTGACATTCAACACCCTGGTCTGACGCTCTCGGCCACACAACGCTCAGCTGAACACACGCCAGCGTTCCAAGATCGATATGAACGGTTGCGTGAGGTGTGTACAAGCTACCGGTGGGACGGAACAGGTGGCACAGCTAGCGTGAAACGTCGCGGAATCAACCATATGCTTCGAAACCTGTAGCGCGCTGCAGAACGAGAGAGGGCGAAAGCGGGGCTGCTCGCGCTCGCACCGACTGCTCGCGATTGCTTGACATCATACCGGACGTAAGATGCGGCTGCTGCTCCCAGCGGCGACGATAACGTGAACTGTACTCGAAAGAGGTAGATACGCTCTTAGAAGAAAAACTAAACCACAGAGAACAGTTGATTGAGCAGCTTCTCCACTGCGACAGGCGGGATCACAGTTCGTTTTTTTTTTTTTTTGTTTTGGTTTTGCTCCAGTGGATCTTCGCCGCCAAACTTGGCCGCAGAAAGACATGGTTGCTTCTCCTAAGGTCAGGCGGAGCCACAAGACACGGTAGCGACGTTTGCGCGCGCTTGCAGGTTCTGTTCAAAATTATGCTTTCTCTGTGCTTTCAAACAACCTACGCATTTTCACACGATTTTTCAGAGTACGTGGAAATGTGGGTGGCGCGGAAGAACTAAATACTGCCACACCCTTACGAATTTCGATGGAATCCATGCCATCCGGCGCTTCCGTACTTTTCACTTTGATCAGTCTGTTCGAGTGCATAGTCGTTATAGTACCTCGTCCTGTGAGCGCTTTCAATGGTTGCATTTTTCTTTTGTTTGTTGAGCAGGGCATTGCGCTGTCTAGAAACGAGGCTTCAGTCATTTAGCACTCACGTTAGTTAACATGCCTAGCACTTCGCTGCCCTGAAAAGCACAATGCACCACTTTCGTGGACGTTGTCTCTCACTTCTGGGAAGATGCAAGTTTTTAAGCGTCTTTGTCTGTACCTTAAGATTAACTTCGCAACAGCCTAAAACATTACATTATACAAGTGTGATACGCAATCACTGAATAAGTAATACATATATGGTAGCCTTTTTATTCTTTCGTTGAATGTCCGCGAAATGTTCCAGACCGCATAGTACGCGAAAAGGAAAATACGCTGCAAGATAGTTTGCAGCATACAATCTTGCCTCAACTTGGCAAAGTTAAACAACTTTAACTGCGCGACGACAACGCCCCAAATACGAGTCTCAGGGCTGCAAGAGCGCGCGACTAAAGATAAGGAGAAAGAAAAAGGATGGCACACCACACGGTGCCGTGCTGTGTACCCTCCTTTTTCTTTGTCCTTGTGTTTCGTCGCCCTATTGCAAGTATGATCGAACGTATACCGACTTGCCTGATCATCTGTCCTACTGAATGGGAAAGTATGTCAGTTGGCATCGATGACTTCGCACTGACGTACCGGCACTGGGGTTCTGGCGTGGTTCTGGCGTGGTTCTGGCACAAAAAAAAAATAATAATACATTTCATCCTTAATTTTTCCCCGATAACCTATATATCACTGTGAAATTAACAAATATATAGTTTGGAAGAATACCCTATAGCTGTAGACCGACATGACGTTTCTTTAGAGCGGCACAGCACCATCGCTGCGCTAGAAAGCGCCTACAAAGATGGCGTTTTCTTTCTTCTTCCTTTCTTTGTTTTAATCAAATAATCAAACCTAAGCCGATTGCAATACAGGAGTGAAATTTTCACGCAAAGTAAGAACGCTATATATAGTGTAAGTGCGCCGCTCTTTAATATGCGAGATGTCCGTATCAGTTCCGAGAGTGCCTGCATTTCCTTAAACACAAACTCCGCGAAGAGGGAGAAGAGAGAGGCTGCGTTGCTTTGTCTTCACAAGGCGATGTTATGTAAATAGTTATCCTTTATTCTTATTCTCTTTCCTTTCAACCCCCTCCACCTTCCTCCACTGCTGACCGCGATTCAGCTGTCGGTAAACTGCGCTAGACAGTTACTGCGGTCAGCAGCAATTTTCCTTGCCTTCCTTTTTCTCTGTTTACCTACCTAATTATTTAACCAGACCGTTAATTAGTACTACTCGTTACAGTGTTAGGATGAAACTGTCAAGACATGTTTTTCTAGGTATTTCCATGCATCTGTTACTCATTTATTTTTATTTTTTCCGGACATGTATCAAGCGGCCCAAGTTAGCATTTTATTGCAGATCTCCCTGTTTAGGTCTCCTTTAGTGTTCTTGCCTTTTTCTTTCCTTTTTTTTTCGCTTTAGTTGCCTGTACATTGTACTGCCCTCGATATTTCAAGCCGCTGTCAAGCTTTTGCAACAACAGAGAAAACGTACGTGCGCTGGCTTATATTATAACTGCTCGAAAAGCACGCAGTAGACAAGACAGCGTATCGGCATTTTTTGCCGGCCTTGGGGCCGCTGTGAGTCCCTCTGCACGCATTGTGCAAACTTTATTCACAGGCCCGACCTGCTGTCTGCAAGATCCCAAACGCAGGAGAGGGCACGAGCTTGTTTAAATATGTATAAGCAAAGGAGGAAGGAAGCCGACGCCGGCAATCTTCCAATGGGCCTTCCCGAAGCGGGGTATCCTAACATCTGGAACGAAAGATAGGAAAGAGAGAGAGAGAGACAGCGTTGACGATAAGCTAGGGCTCCCGAGACTGGATGCGAGCTCTCGAGTTTCAGCTGCTGGTTCGCTTGCTCGCAGAGACTCTAGTCGGCTGCGCTGTCGCTGGATGAGAGGACAACGATGCGCCTGGACGCCATTCGACGTGCGCTGGCGTTGGTCGCGACGCTAGCCGCAAGCAGCGCTGCTTCGGCGCTGTACCCGCGCGAGTCGGAGACACGGGAGGTGAAGCTCCTCGACGGGGTGTGGAACTTCCGCGCTTCCAGCGGTTCTGATCCCGAGGAGGGCTTCGTGAAGAAATGGTTCCAACAACCACTCTCATCGGTTCGTATATATATATATATGTGTGCGTGAATGTGCGCGCTTCATCCCTGCTTTTTTGATTTTAATGCGTTCGCAGTAAGAGTGTCAAAGTGGGAAACGTTCAGTAACGATTTAGCGGTAAATGTGAAATAAATGCATTAGCGTTACGGCGCACTTCTTTGAGGGTCCCGGATCCATAACTTAAACCGCGTTCATCACATTCCAGTGTTGTTCTGAACTCCCTCGACACAGTCCGCATATACTTCGAATGCAAACGCATTAAAACGCCGGAAATCGCCACGCAGAATGTACGTTGCCACAAAAAAATTGAATCGGTCGCTTTCGAATGCCTTCTACAACGTAAAGAAACGTACTTGGCCCTAAAGCAAATATTTAAAAAAATGCATAATTGACCTTGGTTAACTAAATAACCGTAAAAAATTATGCAGATCACACGCACTGTGGGAATCATTGTAAGCGAAGCTTTCCGTGCTGGATGCTTTGATTGACGATAATTAGCGGTGTTGTTGATGGCTAAAGCTTATTTTCTTCAACGTTTGCTGTAACACGAGAGTGGTGAGTTGATGTTAAACGTTACCTTACGTGCACCACAGCTGTTTGTCTGCGTAGTACACAGCGCACACAGAGGCGGCGTTGTGCGCCATATTTCATAACCTCCGAGAGGGTTGAGCACGCGTTGTAGCAGAAGTATTAAAGGGTCCATGAACCACTTTTTATTCAAGTGGAGAAAGACATTTGAAGTGAAGATAGGCTATTTCAGAACTACTTTGCAGCAAAAAGTACTTCAATTCATTCAGCAGAAGCGGAGTTATCGGCAATCAAACACGGCCTCAGCTGTACTCCCCTTCATCCTCCAATGCTTTGCACTGCGAAGGTTACGGCGGAGACGTCACCGTGGCGCGCAGTTCAAATTTCCGATTTGGTGCCTATGCCGCGCTAAGCGTGAGCCGAACGCGGCTGTCCTCAGAGAGCCGCAGTGCGCTTAGCCATAGAGTTTCCTATGCGCTTAGCCACTTAAAGCTTTATAGCCACTGGACTCATGGCGCCACCTCGCGGCGGTCGCGGTGTAGCCGAGCGCAGCGACCAATAGCAGCCGCGTATTGGAGTGTGCTTTACGACGAAATAGAGCACACAGAAAAGAGCGAGGAGCGTGCGGTTTTTGAAACGAGAGCGTTTGAGAAAAAGGTGACTTCGCGCACCGCTTGCGAGCTCCGCGTACGACAGCGGAACTTGGCTGAGATGTTCGCAACAGTGTTTGCTACCCGCAGGTCATGTTATTTCACCAAGCCCGAGGGGTGGTTCAGGGCCCCTTTAAACTTGAATTCGATTATGGGGCTGTACGTTCCAAAACCATAATCGGATTATTAGGCAGGCCGTAGTGGTGCACTCAGGATTAATTTTGGCACCGTGGTGTTCGTTAACGTGTCCCTAAATCAAAGTGCGCGAGCGTTTTTTATTTCGCCCCTGTCGAAATGCGGCTGTCTCGGTCAAATCCATGACCTCGAGCAATGAAATATAGGCGCAAACCTACCGCAGCGGGCATAGAAGTATTCATTTGACGGTCGACCGCTTCCGTGGTGTCGCGTGGACCCCGCGGTGCGCTTTAAGTAATGCGGCTCTGCTTCGGCACGCCCTGCATAGTTTGTCCGCTTGACATATTTGACGCGCTAATCCCCACCCCGACGCAATGTGCCAGACAGCATCAGCAGTGGGAAAGTCGACGGAAGAGGCAAAGAAAACTGCGCTTTATTATAAAAAGTAGGCTAAGGAACGCCACATGACGGCAAATCATGTCGTTGGTTTCATTCAGCTGCGGTTAGCCACTTTTTTTTTTTTAAATCCGTGGTTCAAGTTACGTGAAACAGCCTGTATAGCGCGAGGATTGACATACATATCTGTACTGGACCTTTTGTTTTGTTCTTTTTTTTTCAATGTCGGGGAGAAAAATAGCCAGGATTAATATTTGCCTACGTCTGATACATTTCCGTCATTTATTAACCACAACCACTATCCGTAGCCGCTATCCTTCCGTAACAATACAACAGGTTGTTCCTGTTAAGATTGATGGGGGCGAAATGCGAAAACACCCGTGTGCTTAGATTTAGGTGCACGTTAAAGAACCCCAGGTGGTCAAAATTTCCGGAGTCCTCCACTACGGCGTGCCTCATAATCAGAAAGTGGTTTTGGCACGTAAAACCCCAAATATTATTATTATTATTATTCCTGTTAAGATTAATGAGATATTTCGAGGCACATTTTTTTTTCTTCCGCAACTGCTTTCGATCTTGGGCGAAAGCAATTGTGATCGTACGCGCAGCTATTCTTGCGCTGTCGGTTTGCTCTGCAGACCCCTTAAGCTTCTCAGGCTTAAACAGAAAATAAGAAATGAAGAAGGAAAGAGTTCGCAAGAGAACGTGTGCCCATTTCGCAGAGATCGCTATTTGCATGTGGGAATCACCAGAACTAACTGCCTCGTAGCCACGTGGAGGCAGAAACTCATTATATTTGACCCACCAATAGACGAAACCGCCCCCGAACTGTGAAAACACAAATTACATATAAAGAAAAAGAAATAATAAAAAGTAAACGACAGTTTGACATTCACCTTGGTGGGGGCCCGGACCAAAAGGCTTTTCGACAAACGGAGGTCTACCCTCGGTATATACAGCTCCGTCGGGAGGTGTTCAACGACTGGCGATTAGTGGGAACGTGAGGCTTCGTATCGCACAGCCCAAATTGTCCTCGGTCGACCGGTCAAGCGCCGCGCGTCAGCTATCGCCAGCAGATAGGGCCTAAAACAGACGAAGAGTTCAAAAATACCAGGAATCACTTCGTTTAAAATCGCCTGCAGACATCTCGGCCGGTACCGTATATGCGTCTGGAAAATGAGCGTCACTGAGGCATGAAAAATTAGTGCGCGGATCCGCGATCTTCGGAAACGTGTAAACGTACACATGGCTACATGAGCTTTCGCAAAGCCGGTCACTGCGCTAATGCTGAAGTTCTGCCCTGCCTAAGCACGTAAACAGAAATGGAAGAGTGTGTACAGGGTGAACATGTTGAATCTTTACGGAACCTTTAAATATCGCTTGTGGCGGGTAGCATGATTCTTGGCCTTGAGCTGGATTACTTGAAGAGGCGGACATTACTAGCAGGACCAATCGAAACACATATTCAACAAATTAACAAAAAAAATCTAATTAACTTCTTAATTTATTACTACTTAAAAGGAAGAGGTTCGGACCCAACTAAGATGGTTTAAAATATATATTCACGTTTCGACTCCCTCCCGGCAGCCTTGTTCCCGTGGTGAAGCCGTAATGTAAATATATATTTTAAACCATTTTGGTAGGTGTCTGGACCTCTTCCTTTTAAGTATGCATCATTCCGACCATACAGGATTACTTCATACTCTCGACTTCATTAATTTATGACCTTACGGCACATATTGCAATTCCCTCATTGTAACCAGTTAGTTTGTAAGGTGTATCCACTTGGAATGAATTTCCAGAATGACGCCAGTTTGGAAATTTGCGCCATCAAACTCGTCGTAAAAATGCGCTGTTGTTTCGCTTCCTTTTTGATGGGAAAGGGTCAATTGGCCAATTGAGCGAAAAAGCCTGCGTCAGTAGCAGCGAAGCGGCACGCACATTCCCATTCGCTGCGACGCCACGTCACGAGCGCATTAATGGAGAAGAGGGGGGCGAATCGGAACAGCTGCTGTAGCGCTAGCGCGCCAGGTGTTGTGTGAGCGGAGAGGGCATCGCCGTGACGTCACGTCACCAGCGGGCCTCAACCACGGCCGCCTCGATCACGCGCGCACGGCGGGGCTTGCCCCACCGTGCGCGCGTGATCGAGGCGGCCGTGTTCGACAGAGCAGATATGGCGATCCGACGCAGCGGGACGAGGCGGGCCGTCGTGGGCGTGGCAGTCACGTGGCGCGCGAGTGCCGCCGTCTCTCGGAAGCCGGCGCGCGTTCCGTATCTCCCTCACCCTCGCTGGGCTGCTGCGCGCGCCTACCCAACACCACCTAGACAAGAGAAGGCCTGAGCGCTCGGCGAGTGACGTCACGGAGAAGAGGCCGGCGGCGTGCTCGGGGATACGGGTTGAATGAAGGGATCGCCCTTATGGGCAACGTTAACCAGAGCGTAGTTATTGTTTTTTTAGGCATAGTTGAGCAGATGGCCCGCAGAGAACAGAGGGTGTTCCAGAGAGAAAGAGAGAAGACATTTATTCAATTAAATTATTGGGCTTTACGTGCCAAAACTACTTTCTGATTATGAGTGACGCCGTAGTGGAGGACTCCGGAAATTTCGACCACCTGGGGTTCTTTAACGTGCACCTAAATTTAAGCACACGAGTGTTTTCGCATTTCGCCTTCATCGAAATGTGGCCGCCGTGGCCGGGATTCGATCCCGAGACCTCGTGCTCAGCAGCCCAACACCATAGCCACTGAGCAACCACGGCGGGTAGAAAACTTTTATTGTCAAGGTTGAGTGGAGTTTTCTTTCCCAGCGGTGTGGGCTAGCGTGGCGTCTGCTTCGCCGCAACGCTATCAGCCCATTCCGCCAACCGTATCTGGTCTTGCGGGTTGGACGTTTTCGTTTTCATTTCCCACTCTTCGTGTGAAGGAGCTCGCCTAAAGAGTTCTCTCGGGGGAGGGTTCTTTTGGCATTAGCCTGCAGGCATCTTCCTCCTTAACTCCGTGCCGTCGGTTGGAGACCCTCCTGAGAAGGTTCTCTAATTGTCCAGCTGTAGTTTGCAGTCGTGCTACGGCTGTTCCAAGAGTATTTTATTTATGCAAAACTATTTTCGCGCTGCATTATTAAAAATCCCGTCCATAAAAAATGAAATGGTTCAACCTTAGGATTGAGAATGAATTTCGGGTAAATGATGACAGGGAGCATGGATTATATTGAAAAGTCACAGTTGTGCCCTTTTCTTCAGAGTAGCTTCTTTGCCTTGATTTATCGTCGGCGTCAGTTTGCCGTTATTGCGACCACAAAAGTTATTGAACAAAATGTCAGCACTGCACCATAATACATATCTCATGACGACTTAACTGGTGCACCCTTCTTCACATTCAGGACACATGTATTTATTCCAGTATGATTAGGCTCTAAATGAATAATTTCGCTTTCGAGGCATTATTACACACAGTGCCGCAGTCCACATATTTACGACACCTCAAACGAGTTTAGCAATGGGGATACAAAACATTCGTGTAACTATTTACAAAGAAACAGCTGCCTTACTCCGCAGAATTCCAGCTTTTCTTTGCCTTAGCATTGGCACCTAATATTCTGTCATTGATCTTGCGGAAACATGAACGCATGATTTTTCGGCGCCGATTTGTAATTGCTCCAGCAGTTGGGCACACAGCACTTATTAGGCATATCCTGGCATGAACGTAATCCACAGAGGGTGTTGGCCTACCGGCCTTGGTGGTCACTGCTGGTTCCTCGGTCTGTCTGTCGCGCAGGGCGTCGGTGGCGTTCGGCGTTGGCGCCGAAAGCTGCTGCTGCTTGCTGGCTCGGAGCACGTACCGCTATGGTACGTTACTCGCAGCGCAACACTCGAAGGATCGCTCAGCAGCATTCAATCGGACATTAATGCTTTCGCATCTAGAACTAATGAGTGCTTAGATGTCCTCGAAATATTTTTAACAAAACCCTCTTTCGTGCATTGAAGCACAGCAGCAACTGGAACGCCCACGTATTTCGTCGCGCACTTTGGGAAATAATATCTCGAAACTGGTGTCACCTTGGAAATTAATTTCAAGTGGATACGTCTCGCAAGCTCACCGGCTACAATTCGTAGATTGCAATATGAGGCGTAAGTTAATTAATTAACAAGGTAACTTGTGAATTTTTATTAATCACCTGAATATGTGTTTCGATTTCTCGTGCTATACTAGTGAGCGCCTCTTCGTATAATCCAGCTCTAAGACAAGAACTAGGTTACCTGCCACAGGCAATTTTTAAACGTTCCATAAAGCTTCAAAATTATCGCCCCGTATATATACATGCGACACAGCGCGCGACAATGCGACGCAGGCTTTTTGTGTGCGCATCCGTATTACTCGTGTAATGATAAATAAACTTGCCCGTTCGTTGCGGAAATAAACGTTATACATTGAGGGCTTGGTGTATTCAATCATTCAGTGAGTGATAGAGCAACCTGACAAAAAAAAGGGGGAGGGGAAGGGATTAAGGCACTAATTTAATATGAAAACAAGCAAAACTGGCAGCCTAACAAAGTGTTAGTGAGGAAGCCGGTTCAAGGGCCAGTAATCAGGGTTTCAGGATGTCACCTACCGCTTTTGCCAGTCCCCGAACAATTCAGCTTTACAATAATCGAACCCAGAGGAAAACAGGGTCGACGTACGCAGTGTGAAACCTTTTCTTCTTTTATTTACTAAGTCTCCCGTATTTCCACCGATAATTGCCATTGTATCTGTAGAGCACAATAACACCAAGGAGCGAATCGGAGCCGTAATAGCAACAGCATGCTGAAAGATGCATAGCCATTGTGTGATCTGAAGTGTTCCATGTTATTATGATACTTATACGAACCTTTGTATGTCAGAGTACATACAACGTGTCAGGTGAGGAAAGTGATAGTGAACGGTTTATCGGACAGACTCGACCCCCAGAAAAAAAAGAAAAAAAAGTGTGTACTGTTCATAATAATCAGCTAAAGCCAACAGACAATGAAGCCAAGGAAAGCATCGGGAAAATTAGCTGTGGTTGAAATTAGAATGCAGAAAAATAAAGGAAAGGGAAATGAAAGCAAACGAAAAGATAACTTGTCGCCGGTGGAGGCCAAACCCACAACCTGCGCATTCCGCGTGTGTTGCACTACAAATTGTCCGATGGCGATCAATTCGCCCACTTAATTGGGTATTTTAAATTATGGGGTTTTACGTGCCAAAACCACTTTCTGATTATGAGGTACGCCGTAGTGGAGAACTCCGGAAATTCCGACCACCTGGGATTCTCTAACGTGCACCTAAATCTAAGTACACGGGTGTTTTCGCATTTCGCCCCCATCGAAATGCGGCCGCCGCGGCAGGGATTCGATCCCGCGACCTCGTGCACAGCAGCCCACCACCATAGCCACTGAGCACGCCATGTCATCGAAGCGTGTTCTTGGTTCGCTGTTATCGGCATATGGAAAAGAAAGCGCCGCGACCTCGTGCTCAGCAGCCCAACGCCATAGCCACTGAGCAACCACGACGGGCTTTACTTGGGTATTTGTGTCTTTAGTAGATTAGCCCTAGGAGTGTTAGCCAGTGCCCCTCAGAGCCATGGTGGGCGGATGTGGATCATCATCTGCCCGATGGCGTCACGTAACACGTGACCTTAGTTGAGCAGGCACGTGCCTAATAAACCCTCGTATGCTACCTAATGACATCAAGGCTGCCAGATTCGAGACCCTCGCTATGAATGGTACATCTAAAGCAGGACAAAATTTATGCATCATATATGGCTCTCCAATATACCACTCTAACGTGAGTAGGACTTTTGCAAAACCACTGTGAACAATCCATTTAATTCACGTAAGGTATAAATCGATGCATCAAATTTACCCGCTTTGGATGTTATAACGAATACAGTTTACAGAACTGCGGCATCTGTTTTTGGTGCAGAGCTACAAACTTGTAAACTTCGGCTTCCTATTTTTTTTTCAAGCTTGCTAAATTTTGGCACTTACTCTAAAGATATTAAGCCATAAATCAAAATTGGACGTCCAACAGTCACTAGAATTTAACTTTCTCTCAAAAATTCAACAAGTTTAATTAAAATCGGGCAAGTGGTTATCTCAGAAAAGCGTTTGTGCGTTTTATATGCATTTGAGTAGGCGGCATCGGTGTTGGGCCCGAGCTAAAGCTTCTCTTTAAACTGATTAAATCCCTTGAATCAATCAACGAAAGCACCGATTTCGCGCATCTACTGCAAGGTACGAGAATTACTTCCTCTATGTCGTTCGAGACTAATGTATGCGATCAGGTACAACGAACCCGTTTACAGACGCGGCGCACGACCAAGCTGCCTTATCGCGAGGGCCTGTTGAGCGCGCGGGGCGGGAAATTGATAACTCGACGAAAGCAAGGGACGCATGAGCACGACGTTTTTGTGAGCAACGAACAATATAGCACTTACGCTCACACACAAGGTACGATAAATCTTAACCTAGCAAAAAAAAAAAATGAGGCAGAATGGGCGCGAATATAGTGTTTCAACGAACACTTTCAATTTTTTTTAAAGGTTGCCTGTGGCAGATAACTCAACTCTAGTCTATGGGCTGGTCTACTCGAAGCGGCGGACACTGCTTGCAAAAAAAAAAATGAAATGCGAAATAGGCTAATTAGCAAAACTTCAATAATTAAGTTTTTAGCTAATTACCTTATGACCCATCTTGCAATTTACAAATTCTAGCAGTGGACTTCGCAAGGCGGATCCACTTGGAACGAATTCTAAGGACGACACCCGTTTCGATATACAAATTCCCGAACTTTGCTGCGAAATGAATTGGCGTTCCAGTTACTTGTGTGCTTCAGTGCATGAAAGGACGTTTTGTTAACAAGTTAACTGGAACGCCAATGCATTTCTCCACAAAGTTCGGGAATATATATCTCGAAACTGGGGCCATGTTGAATATCCGTTCCGAGTGGATCCGCCTTGTGAACTCCACGACTAGAAATTGTAAATTTCAATATGGGCCATAATGTAATTAGCTAAAAACTTAATGAGTTATTTTTATTAATTATTCAATTTTGCATCTAAATTTTTTTGTGCAAGTACTGTCCGCCGCTTCGAGTAGACCAGCTTATGAACTAGAATTGTGATATCTGCCACAGGCAACTTTTAAAGATTTTTGAAAGTGTTCGCTGACACCCTGTATATTGCTATACAGCAGCTCTCCGCAGATGCAACTTCACGCGTGGTAATGGCCTTGTTCTTATCGAAAGGTGGATTGCGCCACTATTGCCGAGGCGGCTTTCACGTGAAAACGCGCAATGCCTGCACCGTAATCAACTTTGGAGCTTTCAAAGCATGATATTCAGGATGCACCCGATTTCCTCTGTGTATATATAAAGGAAAGGCGCCTCATGGCAGATTGAAGAATACGGACCAACTCCGTACGCTGTCGATCGTCGCATTAGCCGAGGCGTAAGCGCCGTCTGCGCGCATTCTTCTAGACCACCTCCGGAGCTCTGGGCCCGGGTTCACAAAGCTCGCCGTACGAATGGCACGTGCGGAGACAAGTGGGCAGTGGCAAACGACTATTATACGAATGAACAGTCTCACGAATCGGGCACGTCACTAACGCCGGTTTGGCCGCTATAGCCATATGTATAAATAAATAAATAAATAAATAAATAAATAAATAAATAAATAAATAAATAAATAAATAAATAAATAAGTAAATGATCCAACGCTCAGCTTTCTCTCTGTACGCCTCTTTTGCTATACTTGACCCTTGAGGCACCCTCTTCGGTGTATATATATATGCAAGGAGGTTTCAAACCTCCTTGGGTATACATTTATTTATTTATTTATTTATTTATTTATTTATTTATTTATTTATTTATTTATTTACACATACTGCAGCTCCTGGTGGGGCTATAGCAGAAGTGGATAATACACTACAATACAAAAAAGAAATACAATAGGCAACAAAGAAGGAAAGTTTAGTGCCAATGTTGAGGGAGCACCGACAAGAATTCATTTAATGGGAGAGTACGGTTGGTTACTGGTAGCGAATTCCATGTTTCAATTGTTTTGGGGAAAAAGCTATACTTAAAAGCACAAGTGCGTGCAAAAAATGGTGTAATGTTAAGCCCGTGATGTCTCCTATACTAAAAGAGATTTTTGCAAAGGTGATATATTCATTACTGGAGAGGCGACAAGATGAGCGAATAATGTCGTGAATAATGCCATGCCGGTACATGAAGCTCTTTTGGAGCGTTATTTATTTATTTATTTATTTATTTATTTATTTATTTATTTATTTATTTATTTATTTATTTATTTATTTATTTATTGCACCTTCATTGAAAGCGGGGTGTACCGGATCACCTCCGCCTTTCGATCTTTCCTGAATGTCACGATATCCGAGCCCTGAACAAACTTTCCCAGCGCACAGTTTTCCTTAGTAGCGTCGGTTATGCCCTTTACGTAAGCTGTATAGTCCAGCTGCCCGTACTCAACGAAGCCTCGCGTGGTGTGACACGTCGCCCCTTAGGTACATGTGCTCCCTCATTCTTGGTCGTACCAGCGCAAAGACGTGTAAGCGGCGCTCTCTCTCGCTCATCGCAGTCGGGGCCCGTGATACCGATGCCCGTCCCGTCCAGCTTCAACGACGTGACGCAGAGCAAGGCGCTGCGCGACTTCGTCGGCTGGGTGTGGTACGACGTGGAGTTCTTCGCTCCCGCTCGCTGGGAGCCGTGGCGGGGTCCCGGAGGACCTCGCGTGTTTCTGCGCTTCGGCAGCGTCCACTACGAGGCCCGAGTCTACCTGAACGGGGCGCCTGTGGTGACGCACGTGGGCGGTCACCTGCCCTTCTCAGCAGAGGTGAATTCCTTCGTGCGTATACGCTATTAAATGGTTCGTTGCACCGTCACTTCTCTGGAAGTGACTGTTTCGATGGAAGTGTCTGTTTCCGCCCTCAACCCTCTAAAATGGAGTCAAACGTGAAACAATCGCTTACTCTCGTAATTTGTGTTGCTCAAAATCATGCTTTCTCTTAGGTCTTATCACCTTCCCTATTATATAGTTCAAAGCCTTAATCAATTCCCTTCGTCTCTGCCGAGACAAGATAGTGCGGCCTACAGGCAATCCCAGTATACATACTATAGTTGAGTTTCAGAAGCTTGGATGACGATGCACTGTTCAGCGTTTGGAGTTTATGGATCTCTTAAGTTCGGGATGGTGAATAATACTGTACGCAGCAGGCATCTTGCGCAGCTCATTACGAATGACAATTATCAGCGAGCACGGCTGTGAGCGTATGATGCTCCGAAACAAAGCTCTCTCTTAAATTCGACAGCATTTATTCCTTCTTTATTATCTGGACATCCTTCCCGTATATAATTTTTTTTATATATTCGTACCTTCGCTCGAAGCGGAATCGTATTCCAGGTAAAAATGCATTCTCGCACCTTCGCATGGGCATGCGGCCTACATACACAGCACGTATACAAGAAAGCATCTGCTAGCGTGCACAACTCACTCGACAGCAAAATGCTAGCCTTTATAACTTTATCAGTCAGTACGGAAAGCGAACAAGAGTCCACCACCATATAACGTGCGCACAAATTTTGCATGTGCGCTATATAGGGAACCCCAAGGAAGCGTGTTCCGCGGTGTCAACTAAAGCGCAAAGAGAAACGATTGATGAGCAACGAAGGGCAGAAGTTAGTGAACTAAGCCTGACCCATATGCGGGTCTGACCGCGAGGTGGCAGCGCACCTGGGCGGCAGGTTGCGCTCCCACCAATCAGAGCCTGCGAGTGCGGAGGAAGCTCATGCAATGTCCAAAGCCAGTCTGGGCGCCTGTGTCGTGGATAACACATAATGTACCGTCTGTCCCAGCTAACGTTATAACTGGGACACGCCTTAATTATGTACGGCTGACTTGCACTTGCTCGCTGGAGAACGGCTTGCGCTACTGGTCGGATTTCGTGAGTGTGGGTCCTGGGGATACGCTCAAGTGGTGGATGACGGTGCGTGTTTTGAGTCGAGGCTAACTGTCCTTTCCGTAAACAGGCGCGCACATGCAGACAGTGTGGTCTGGCCATTATTGTTATGCTAACGACTTCCACACGAGCTCGCCCGTGCGTGAGAGCTGTGAGGAGGAGCACTATATATACGAGGAGGAGGAATACTGCTTCTGCTAAACATCTCTCGTCACTATTATTTATTGCGATGACCAATTTCCTCAGGTGACGGGAGTCCTCCACTATGGACGCAAAAACGTGCTGACCGTGGCGGTAAACAACACGCTCACCGCGGCAACCATTCCCCCGGGTACACTGTTTCGACCGAATAACACCGACAGGTGAGGTTTACCTTTGATTATTATAAGATGCCGCTTGATCATGCACTCGCACTTCTACAGATATAACAAACCATATGCGAAAGAAGATGGCGCCTAATTCACGAAGACTTTCGCACGTAAGACTGTCCCGCGCGTTGACCGGTTCATTACGACAGCAAGCCAGACAAGAGCAACAAGAGCACGCGTTCACGTAAATGCACAACTATACAGCGAGTCGCTTCGTCCTTCTAGTACCGTGTATCGTAAAGTACACTATACATTTAGCGCATCGCATTCACACTAGGTTGACCTGTCGTTCGGTGCCGCCGACGCCCTCGCTGCAGAGCAAGCGTACGTGTTTTGGATATAGGTTACACGAGGTCGCCTGTGAATGCGTCGCATTAGGCTGTCGCGAATGCACGCATGCATGCATTCAGGATGTGTCCGTTAAAACTATATATATGTGTATATATATATATATATATATATATATATATATATATATATATATATATATATATATATATATATATATATATATATATATATATATATATATATATATATATATATATATATATTGTCACAGCCTATAGTAGGAGACGGGAAAGCCGATGTCGAGGACGTGTAAAAGCACTTTATCAGCGCAGCGACGTCGTTGTCGTCTCTGTTTTTCTACTCGCGCGCTACTTCAGCGTCGTTTTCATCGCCTGGCACATACCCGCGGCGACCATAGAGGATGTGGCATTTGCCCCTCCTTTGAAAAGGAGGCATCGTACCGATGCACCAACGTCCGAAGGCTGCGCACAGACGGTGCAAAGTTGAGGTCATGAGGAAAAGTATGGCTTCATACGAAGCACGTGCACAACCTCGGGCAGATGCCGCCGGCGTTTGGAGCAGTTATGGCTGCGGGAGACAACTTCATAATTCGCATCGCTGATGCGGCGCAGAACTGTATACGGGCCGAAGTATCTTCGCAGGAGCTCCTCAGATAGAATTGAAGCATTCACCGGTGAGTTCTTGCGATCATATTGGCGGTACCGTTGCTGTTGTGCCCGTTCTATAGCGGTAGCCTCCTTGATGAATTCGGCCACTGTCGTCGGTGGGTTCCTCACGAGTCCGGCAAACAGTTCCTTCTTCACTCCGCGCAAGAGATAGCGTAACTTTCTTTCTTCGGCCAACTCAGGGTCTGCTTTGGGAAAAAGGCGGGTCATATCTTCTGCAAACATGGCAACGCTCTCGTTTGGTTTTTGAATACGGGATTCGAGCATGGCGCTGCGCGTTCTCTCTTCTGTCGCTACTAGTGAATGTGTCTAGCAGCTGGGTGCGGAAGGCATCCCATGATGTCAAACTTCTCTCCCGGTTCACAAACCACGTCCGCGCACTGTATGAAGCGCAAAATAGACATTAGCCAGCTTTTGCTGGGAGCCCCAGTCATTATAACTGGCGACACGCTCAAATTGCTCCAGCCAATCTTGGGCATCTTCAAAAGCGTCACCATGGAAACTTTCTGGGATCTTAGGATTCTGTAGCGTCACCTGCGATGGAGTTGCAGTAGCCATGGCTGAAGTGGGTAGACGCGTTCCTGCAAGATCCTGCAAAGGGTTGAACTCGAGCGTCACGCCTAGCAGGCGGCGACGGTACCGGTGAACAGGAGTTTCCACGAACGCAGGTGATTCCGTGTTCGATGTATGGCTATGCGAAGGGGTGCCGAGCATGAGGAAATCCTACCCAGCACCTCCACCAGTGTCACAGCCTAGTAGGAGACGGGAAAGCCGGTGTCGAGGACGTGTAAAAACACCTTATCAGCGCAGTCAACTTTATCAGCGCAGTCGTTGTCGTCTCGGTTTTTCTCGCGCGCTACTTGTGTGACAATATGTGACACATATGTGACAATATATATATATATATATATATATATATATATATATATATATATATATATATATATATATATATATATATATATATATATATGTGTGTGTGTGTGTGTGTGTGTGTGTGTGTGTGTGTGTGTGTGTGTGTGTGTGTGTGTGTGTGTGTGTGTGTGTGTGTGTGTGTGTCAAGAGATCACGAATCCCCTTTATGTGCTGACAGCTTTGTGAATTTGGCACCTGAACCGGTGCATTGCACTTGGCGTTGCCTCTGAAATTACTACCGACATCACCAATCCACTACCAGATATCCCAAAGGCTACTATCGCTTGGATGTACCTTTCGACTTCTTCAACTACGCGGGCATCCACAGGAGCGTCGCTTTGTACACCACTCCGAGTAACTTCATAGATGACGTCCTCTTCGTGACCAAGAAGGCCACGAATGAACTCGGTGAGTGAATGCCTGTATACACGTTGTGCAATTGCCGCCGTTAACGTCTAGATCATAGTACGAGGTGTCGTGTGCATGGGCGACCGTGTTCTCCTTGTCTGCTGGTGCTAAGTTCTCTCGCTGTCACTCGCGGCGACAAAGACTGTTAAACTTGTGCGTCTTTCGTATGCTTTTGGCGAAGAAAGGGCGCGCCAATGTTGCAGGTACGCACGCTGCCCGGATACGAGTAATTTAGAGGTGAACTAAAAGCAAAGAAAAGAAGAAAAAAAAAGTCGAAGTTTTGCCCGAAAGGCGAAGCATCGATTGCGATAGCAAATTAGTAGACAGCTATAAGATGTAAGCATATTAGTTTAATCGGCCGTATAATCTTGCAAACATTCCCTTATGTTTGCAAGAGTATTGGCAAGAGCACAGTGTCACGCGCGCACTGATAAACGTGAACGCATTTCGCTCGATGACTGCGGAAACTCACTGTCAAAACGCGGGAGTGAGTGAGCGCGGCAGCAACCGCGAACGAATTGACCTTGGTGCTGTCTCTCGCTGCAACACGAACTAAACGTCGAAAGCACAGCACATACGAAGCTACCGGCACTCCGCGCACTTTGTCTACATCGCAGATCGCTTTGAAGCTGAAGCCCGCACGGGCGCGCATTAAGCAGCAGCCGCCTGAAGCCCCTTTTAACGTCGCCGAAGTAGAAACCCCCCCTCCTTCTTCGCATCCCCACGTGCCTCGCCCGTGACAGAAGACGGCGCGCGCGCTTCCGCTCCGCTAGAGTTACTGTATATGCTACCAAAGGTATATTGGTAGCATATAAGGTACTGTATACCATATACCATAACATAGTACCATAGTAACATAGTACCAGTACCATATACATATAAGGTACTGTATATGCTACTTTTGGTAGCATATACAGTAACTCTACACTCCGCCATCCTCCCTCGCGCCCGCGAGATCGTAGGCGGACCCTTGCAAGTTTTCACTCGCACATACAGCGTACGGCGCGCGGCGACGATGTTATCGTTAGTACTTTATACGAAACATCACGGTGACGGCAGAAATGCACTTGGAGTGCGCATATAATTTCTATCGCAACAAAAGCAATCTTTGGCAGCACTCAAGCAGCAGGTAGCGGGACCTTTTGAGCGATCGATGTCTTTACCTGCCATTGGCACTTTATCCCTCAGGAGTCCATAGGTCTGTTACTCGTCCCCCGCAATGGTGCAGCTGATATGGCCCGCGTCTAAGTCAGTTAATGCATACTTTACTCTCTGAGTGAAGAACCTTTATGAGTAACTCGCAGTATAGATAGGGATGAAGAAAGGAAACACTGATACGAGTACACGCATACAGCGCAGTGCATGTGCTGCACGCGCTGATTTCAGGACAGCCACCCAAACTGCTACACTTGTTAACTACTACTACTATTACTACTGCTACTACTACTACTACTACTACTACTACTACTACTACTACTACTACTTATTATTATTATTATTATTATTATTATTATTATTATTATTATTATTATTATTATTATTATTATTATTATTATTATTATTATTATAGATTCACAGCATTGTACAACCTCCTCCACAGTACAACGTGATGACGGTGTAACAACACTATACAAACACTGATCTTCCCGTACTGCGCAACTCCAGCTGTGGTGGATTTCAGCGTTGACGTGAAGACCGAGAACGGAACGTCCACCTGCCGCGTGGCCCTGCTGGACGATCGGGGCGATGTGGCCGCTTCGTCCGCAGGCTGCGCAGGTCAGCTGTCCCTGAGCGACGCCAAGCTGTGGTGGCCCGTGGGCATGCACAGTGAGCCGGGATTCCTCTACACGGCCAGGGTAAGACAGCGTGCTTAGGACACGCCTCCTCGTGTGCACGACGTGAGCTGGTTCGCCATGATGGCCCGACAATAGAAAATAGACCCTATTTCCATTTTTGAATCCATTAAATATTATATGTAGGTTGACATTCCTTCATATTTAACGGAAGAGCACGCTCCCCAAACTCCATTTTTTGTAGGCGCTACACTCGTCTAGCGGAGTGGAATAAAAGTGGAGGAATCGGAAAGGCTGTTTCGCTATTCAAATGCACCCTATTCGGGTTAGCACTGACAAATTTTGCGAGTTTTTATGGCAATGAACAAACTCATTAAGTGAACGGCTTTCCCACGATTTTGCCTGTCGTTGCCATAGCCCTGGCCCTCCTCCTAATCATGGTCATCATCATAATCTTCGTCAGATCATTGTCATCTCCCTCAGAACTCTTACAAAGCGAGCACAACTTCAGCTAAAGGTTAACTACCCACTAAGACAGCGATCCAGACGGAAAACTGGAAGTTACTCCAGTGCCAATTAATTGGGCCGCTGTCACCAACCAACCCCGTCAAAAATCAGACATGAAATAAGTATTTCTGAACGCATATTTTCTCTCGAGAGGCGGAAATGCATCATCGTGTCGTCTCCTCCATTGCCACACATTATATATGCTCGTCACCGCGCACTGTTGTGTGCTCGACTACACTCACATCTGGTCATTTCTTCCGTGCAGGTGGAAGCCACGGTGGGCGACGCGACCGACGTCTACTACCAGAAAGTGGGCATCCGCACCGTGCGGGTCACTAATGAAAGCTTGCTCATCAACGAGCGGCCCTTCTACCTGATGGGTTTCGGCAAGCACGAGGACTCGAACGTGAGCAGCCGGGGCGGGGCATGGTGTCATGTTCAGAAAACGGGCATCGGCGCAGTCAGCAGTATGGTTAGGCGCTAAAGTAACTGGCGCGGCCAACCGAAACGAAACCTCGGCTCACAAAGCGAATCATTGGAAGAGTCGTTGATTAAGCCTAAGAGCACAGTAACAGACAAAACCCCAGTAACGCATGTTTTTGTGATCGTTGTTAATCCACATATCTGCCCTGCTGTTCTGGCCTTCAGATGGTAGTGATAAATCTGTTTGCTTATATTTTGTGCCATCGAAAAGCCGATTTTCCGCACACCCTTACTTCTGCATGACAAAACGGTATACTACTACGGAAACTACATGTATGGGGAAGCCATCTCCGGTCGGATTCTTGAACTGCGTAGCTCTAATGATAAGAAATATTGGAACACTCCTCTAACTAGGGCGCTTAAACGCGAGCGCCATGGTCACATCCATTGAGGCACCCTACGTCTACGTCCCACTTTTCGTGCAGCTCTAGCCTTGAGCACTGTGGCCTTCGAATACAAATCACAGTACGCCTGCGCATCTGGAGTCACAGCATATGCAATTTCTGTTGCAATATTGAAACACCGGTGATACATCTGTCCGTGTCACGTTAGCGTAGAACTATATTATCTCTCAATCAAATAAATTCGCGGTTGAGGCTGAAAAATGTTTTTTTTCTGAAACATTCCATTTTCCTTAATTTAGGACCGTTTCGAACCAGTATGAACCGTTTAAACCGGTTTGAACCGTTATGTTTTCCTCCGGAGCTGAACCTAAACCGAACCGGAAAGTATGCAGAAGCCCGGGCCTAAACCCTAACCGAACCCAAAAACTTTTTGGTTCGACACCCTGATAAGCAGGGCTTGGGCGAGGTAATTGTCGGGAAGGCGCCTTCGCCGGTGCCCACCAGAAGTGATAATTAGTCGCAGATTAGGCAAAATTAACTGTACTGGCCTAATTTTGCTGTATAGTTGCAAATTAGCCATATTGCAGCATAGGCCACTATCTCCGAGATTGGCCCAACTAGCCTCTTGGTCAAGAAAGGGTCATCCAAGTTGCGACGCTAGAGAAGACAAGGTAGACTTCATTGCGCGTGAAACACAATACGAATAATAAAGGAAATGAGCGAATAATTAACGTGAAAAACAGGCAGACAAGGATAGAATGGAGATATATAATCAACATTTAACCACAGAATCATCTGAACCAAAACGTACGTCGATCTCATCTTCTAACGTCGACACTTGGTTGACGATTTCTTTTTGACCAAGAGGCCAGATAGATACCCAGGTCCCACGTACGCCAAAACTGTGTGAAATCGCCCAGGTAGACTACGTATTCGCCACTCCTCGGCATGGCCTCCGAGATTTGACGCCGGCCGCTGCAACCCGTGGCGCGCTGAAAAATCTCGGAGGCGACATAACCACTAACCACCAGCTGCACATGTCGTCTGCTTAGGTGCCATTTAAATTCTGCTAAGAAGAACATTATGCAGCTACGCAATACATATTTGCCAAGATTGCTTAAGTACTGTATACCATTAATTTACTGCCAAGTTAAGCCAAAGTGAAATTTCGTTGCAGTTGGCCTTTAATTCACGGGCCAGCACCATCGCTTTCGCATTGCCCTTAGAAGCAGGCCTTCGTATAACACCATAAAAACAGACACACACATTCTCTAAATACGTGGCTGAATAACCCGCGTACTAAGACGTTAAGCATGTGTTCTTAATATCGAAACAGTTTGCTAGAAGAAATAGTACCCATTTCACCGATATTTCGCTCCTGCCGAATGCGTCACTTGCTTCAACGCTATTGGAAAACATGACATTGATGAGCAAATTGGCATGGACTCCGCGGGCAGGTGACGTAGCGTTAGTTGCGGCGTTCACTGCAGATCCGTGGCAAGGGTCTCGACATGGCGCTGGTGGTGAAAGACTTCAACTTGATCCACTGGCTGGGCGCCAACTCGTTCCGCACGTCTCACTACCCGTACGCCGAGGAGATTATGGACCAGGCGGACGCCCAGGGCATCGCCGTCATCGACGAGGCGCCTGCTGTGGACCTTTCGTACGTGAGCTTTACGTGCTTTCTTTCTGGGCTCTTGACAACCCTATGGTAATCGATCTATACACCCTTTCATCCTCTATTTAATTTTGGCCAATGATGACCGCTTTTATCAAACTATGTGACCCCTGAACAGATGAGGAAACTTTGAGCACGACTGCTCGATCCGAACATGCAAGCACGTCGTGATCGAGCGGCCGTGTTTTGAGTATAGGCAAGCGTTCACACGAAGCCAGGTGGGAACATTTTGCAAAATCCCACGCTCCCCTTGACAACAGTGGTGCCTACTCTAATGGTATAGAGCTAATACGGCTAATACATCCAAATACTCTCCATCAAAGGTGGTAACCCAAATGATAGGGAGCTATAGGCCTATTTCCATTTTATCAGCATTTTATGAGGGTTTAGAAAAGCGCATTTCTGCACGTATCAACGATTTCTTTGCGAAGAATGACATTCTTTCTGATTGTCAACACGTAAATTCCGCCCGGGCAGGTCAACCGAAACAGCTTTTTACGTCGAAAAGCGCTAATAATTAATAACATTGATGCGGGAAAACTAACGTTGGGTATTTTTATTGATTATAGCAAGACACTTGATCGTTTAATTCATCAAATTTAAAAAGTAAAACTAGAAGGATATGGTATCCGTGGTGGGGCAAGTCAGTTGTTTCAATCATATCTGTTTGGGCGGAAGCAGTGTGTTGCTATAAAAAAATGCTGCTCTTCCTATAGGGAAATTAAATCAGGGGTGCCACAGGCAGGATAGTGTTTTGGGCCCGATTTTGTTTAATATATATGCAAACAATATTGCTGAAACAGTAAGTGACGCATTAATTGGACTATACGCTGACGGTACGAGCCTGTTTGTCTCTGGCAATAATCTTCACGATCTCTTAGAAAGATTTCGCAGTATCATTTGCAATTTGTCGAATTGGTCTCGTAATAACGCTCTAACAATTAATAGCTCCAAATCAAAGGCCATATTATTCAAGGACAGATGCAGCATGTCTATTTAAATCAAGAATTATCTTGGATGGTGCGTACATTCAAACCTCGACGAAATACAAAGTATTGGGCGTGACGTTTTCGGAAGACATGAACTGGACATATTACATTGAACTAGTTATGAAATGATTGTCATCTGCCGCCGGTGTATAATCCCGTTGCCGTCATTTTTTTCCTGAGTAAGTAAAGTTGTAGATATATTATGCCTTGTTTTAACCGCGCTTTTTTGTGCGCTTGTGTGGGCTATCGCCACGAAACGTAATCTTCATGCACTTAAACTTCAAAAACGAGCACTTCTACTTGTAGCGAATGTACCTTATTTCCATTCTACTGCGCAACTTTTTGGTAAATATGACATAGTGCGATGTAACTAAACTTTATGAATACCGGCTACTGTAGCCTTTTTTATTTGCCCCCGAAAATTGTAGAACCGTTTTAAAGCATGCGTCACCACTTGAATGCGAAATTAGTGAGGCGCGTACCCGCAGCAATGGCAGGTGGTTAGTACCATACAGGGGCACAAATTATCTCATGCAGTGACTAAAACACACGCTACCTTCATTCTTAGATACATTTGGGGAAAAAAAATGTTATCGTAAGAATCTTGATTCGAAAACAAATTAGAGCGTATTTTTTGTAAACTTGACTGAATACACATAAAGAGGAACGCAATTTATATTTCACATTCTTTATTGTATGTAATATCCATTCGCACTCAGTATTTTCATAAGCTAACGTATCATAATATTGTACATCCTAGGCATGTCTGTGGTGCTGTCATATGTAAGAGGCAGGGGAGAGACAAAAAGAAAAGAAGAGGACTATGCACGCCGACCGGTCCGAACGGCACGAGCCCTCGAGGCGCGTGACCCGAGGTGTGATCGGAGGAGAAGCGGCGCTGTTAGGATTGGGGGCTCAATCCCATCGCTCGTAATCAGTTATCCAGATTGGAGTTGGGCATGAATATGAAGGTAGCTGGCCCATGCCGTCGTCCAACTTATCCACGCTGAGGACGTTGATGAAGGTAAGGACTGCTTCTCATCGAGAACGAGGAATATGGGTTTATTTACAGTATCTACATAAGGACGTTGCAGTTCGTCAGTCTAGCATGACTGCGAGAGAAAAGTACTGAGCAGCCGCACAAACGGTTTATAAACACTCGGTCCCCCCTCGATCCCAAGGTGAGGGAAACGTTCGTCCAGTCATCGTAAACAAGCCGGGACGGCTTAGACACACACACTTCCACAAAGATTCACGGTCCGGAGCCGACGTCAGATGGACTTAGTAGAACTCGGGGCTTACTTCAGGAAAGGCGCCTTTTATTCCCCGAGCTGACCCCCGCAGCGCGCCGCCAGGTGCCCATTGTCTTGCCTCTTGAACGGCGCGTGGGAAGGAGCCTCGAACTACGTTCCCTCGGGGACTCCCTCGTTCACAGCAGACTAGGTTGGCTGTGGCGGGTTCAGGCACAAAGCCTGCTTCGTCGCACTCATCTTGGCTTCAGCGACGGAGAGTCAAGGACGCGCGTATTGTTCTTCACACACAGTCGACTTAGTGACGCCGTGGCTAGAGGTTTGCGGTGGCGTTCCAGGAAAGTTGACGCCGCTGTCGCAACTGGCTGGCAAAACTTGCACCTCAGCTGGGCCGTTCTTAACAGCGCCAAGGTGGCATTATCGACAGGGCTCTGGGCCAAGAAGGTTGGAGCACCAGCTTTGTACTGGCGTCGGGACCCATGGAGGTTCGGACAGACCCGTGGTGCTGGCGACCCAGGGTGTAACCGTTGACCTCGGCGACGGTCGAGCGAGGCTCCCTGGACCTGCCGCAGCCTCCCACGGCGCTACCGAGCACTCCAGGAATTGGATCCCCCTTCTTCGGCAGACCATCACGGACGATAGACCCCGGGGCTTCTCGTAGAGGTAGCGGAGAGGTAGCGGCGGGGCCCGGTGTTAGGCCTAGCCAGGCAGGTCTTTGTGACACTTCACCATAGTTCGGGACGCCGGCATCCGAGACGGAGGAGCTGACCGGCCGACACCAAGGAAGCAAAACTTGCGGAGTCGGCGGGAGCACCGACTGGGAAGAAGAGCCGACGCACATCGGACTTGAAGATGCGTACCACGACTGGGGCCTCGTAAGAGCGTTCTGTTTCGTTAGCGTGCAGCCATAGGCCAGGGTTGCCGGACTATCGCGCGAAACGCGCTAAGGACGCACGTAGGCGAAGATAAGGACATTATTTAGGATAAGCAATTGAGTGTGGATTTTTATATTGGTCGGTTGAGTTTTGAATTCCATTTTGAGTGTGTTTTACTTTGGGGTTATTGTTAGTAAAGTCTGTTTGCTGTGCTCGCCTGCGTCTCCCTACTCCATCTCTCCCCGCAACATCCGCACGGCCCCGAGATCAGTGTGACAGGTGCTTATTTTTGAAATGTGATCTTTTGGGATGTATAATACAATACGCATCTTAGCTTTGTTGCTCATTAAGAGTAACTGCTTTTTTATATGTGTACTATATATATACTCTATATTTATCGCCGCACGCCGTATGCTCTATGTGCGAGTGAAAGCGTGTGGGGATGAGCGGGCCATCGCAGCTCAATCTCACGCACGCAAGGTAGGGAAGCGGGGAGGAAGCGCGTCGTCTTCCGTCGCGCGAGGCTCTGGGGGCGGTAAGGAAGGGGAGGGGGGGCGCGTTCTACTCCGGGCGACCCGGGCTGCCGCGCGCGCCCACCAGGGCCGCTGTATCTTGAAAGCCATCCTCGACAGGGACACAGTTCGCCGCGCACTGTTTCCGCAGCTTAGTTCGCGTTGATGCGAGACGTAGCACGAAGGTCAATCCACTCGCTGCTGCTGCCGCGCTTCCTCGCTCCATTGTTTTGACAGCGAGCTTTCGCGGACATCGAGTGAGAAGTGTTCATGTGTTCTTGTGCGCGCGTGACACCATGCTTGTTAATTTAGTTAGTATGCCTATGTTCACAAGCTTATATGACCGATAAAACTAATATCGTTACTTCGTATAGCTGTTTACTAATTTGCTATTGCAATCAATACTTCGCCTTTCGGGTGAAACTGCGACTCTTTTTGTTTAATGCCACCCGTGACTTGTAGCACAATTCTATTTCTTGAGCTGGATTACTCTCGGAGGCACAGATTATTTGCACAAGAGATGAAAGCGAATATCTGACTAATTAACATATTGTGCTATTTAAGCTAATTAAGTTAACGCCACATGTTGCAATTCAAGAATTGTAACCGGTGACATTTAAAGTCATATCCACTTAGAACGAATTCTGAGGATGACACCAGTTTAGAGATATGCGTTCCGAAAGATTGCGACGAAATGGATTAGTGTTCTTGTAACGTTTGTTCCAATAACAGTAAAAATGCATAAAAAGTCTTATTGTTGAACAAAGTAAGTGAAACAACAGTGCATCTTTTAAAGCAAGCTTGGGTACGCTTATCTCAGAAATGGCGCGCTAGTTTCGAAATTCGTGACAAATGGATGAGCTTCTGAAAATACTGGTTCTAATTCATGTCTTGCAGCATGTGCGTGCCTAGTTGAAAAGTTAATTAGGCAAATTTCGCTAATTGTTCAGTTATGCGTATTGAGTCGGTCGGTCGGCCGGTCCGTCAGTCAATCAATCAATCGCTCATTCCTTCTGGCACAGCTCGTTCGATGACGCCATGCTGGAGCAGCACAAAGAGCGCATGAGGGAGCTGGTGCAGCGCGACAAGAACCGACCTTCGGTCATCCTCTGGTCGGTGGCCAACGAGCCGCGCTCCAACGCGCATCCGGCAGGTGGCTACTTCGCCCGCCTCACAGACTACGTCCGCAAGCTGGATGCCACGCGACCCATTACTGCGGCCCTCAGCAAGAACTACGACGAGGACCTAGCGGTGAGGACACGGTTTGCACGACGTCAGTCGGCACCATAGGCGCCGACTACGCGGGGCTCCGAGACCCGAGCCCCTTCCGAAGTTTTCCGAAGGGAGGGGGGGGAACGACTTCGTCATCGCCGGGAGGGGGGGGGGGGGTGCGCGATGCCGAAGCCTACCCCTCCAAGCCCCCTAAAGTGTTATTACCATAGTTTTGTTACCCACATGATTTGAGGTTTCTTTCGAGTGGCCTCTACCTTCTCACTTAGAATTTTATTGGGGCTAAAAGCTTACTGCATCATTGTCGATGCGGACGGGCACAGCTTTTAATTCATACTTTAGCTTTATTTCTGCAAATACTGGTAATAAGAGGACAGGCGTACTAGGGGCACCAGCGGCCATATCCACATTCATTTACATTCACATTCATCCATATTTTCTAACTTCAACATTCTTTTTATTTGCACTGTGAACACCACGCACAAGCACAATATATTTATATACATTGTACAAAATGTATTATATATCTTTTTCAAGGGGAGGTAGCCAATTAACAATTATTTTTAATGATTTGGATAGCCTATGCCTAGAGAATGAATATGTTGCTGCATGTTAACCTCGGTTCAAATTGCTTTGCGTGCTTTTTTGACCCCCAAAAAATAAACTTGCAGATTTTACGGACCCTTTCGGCACAGTCTTTTATCAACGGTATGAGAAATACACGTCGATTATATGTGCCTCAGTATTGCTTCTCTTCCCAGTCCGCAATGCTAATGACTCAAGGAAAAAAAAAGCACTTCTGATAGCTTATAACATTTATTAGGGATAGAGACATCACCACTTGGATGCAGATGTCATATATAATTTACTCGGTAACCGCAATGAGGCCAAGCCGGGCTCACTCAAAATCACGTTCAATACCAGTCATGCGCAGCAGCGCTTATACTCGGACTCCCAGTAAAGAGAGAGAGAGGCTGCAGTTTCGCCGGAAAGGTGAATCAGTATTAGTGATAGCGATGTATTTACACGAAGGAAAATTCTTACTGTAGATATCCGTGTAAGGGCTGCATCCCCAACTTAATTGACAGGCAATATTTTAAAAAATGCAACCGAGAAGCACAGGCGGCAAGTTTTCTCTTTTTCCGGGAGGCCTGGGGGCAGCGGGGACCAGCTTTTGGAACCCCATTCATATATATATATATATATATATATATATATATATATATATATATATATATATATATATATATATATATATATATATATATATATATATATATAACCTTTAATAACAGTTGCACTGGAAGAAACTTCGTGTGACCTCGAATAATTGGTCAATGTGACGGCCTAATATGAGAATTTAGAATACACAAGACCTCATAGTAAGAGACAGTTCAATTTCACAGACTGAGTCCTCTCGCAAAATCAAGAATCTGGCGTCTCTCGGTGGTGTAATCTTCCTATGTGTAGTTGTCTTATACTCAGCTATCACTATGACTGCTTCGCCTTTCCGGAGAAACTGCAGCCTCTCTCTCTCTCTCTCTCTCTCTCTCTCTCTCTCTCTGCCGCACGAAACGCGAGAACCAATGCAATGGGCATAAAATGTTTCAAAATACCGGCAGTGTTCGCACCGCATCGAAAGAGTTATTCTATAACTACATTCATTAACTATGACTATTAACTATAACTATAGCATCTATGTTCCGCATCAGAAGCTTGCTTCGGACCAATGCCAAATTAAAGTGACGGTATTATTTTTCATGAGATTGTATACTTGCAGCAAAAGCAGGTTCGAGGCAAAAAAAAGAATGCAACCAGAATTAACGAAAACAGACCGGGAAGCGACCCACGCGTAGAGAAAACGCCAAAACGATGCGTTCAATAAAGTAAATGTACCACTTATACACGAGCCGAATTGGCAATCGAAGCGTGTGCATAAAAACAGCAACATTATATTTCAATGTGCTCTTGTTATCTATGAATTTGTAAGCGCCGTAGAACACCAGCTGCTGCTTAGAGGACGTGTTCTAATAGGTCTCCTTCTGCAGCTACGCAGTACTGAGTGTGCTTTATCACCTCTTCTGTGGCTTTCCTGATGACCGACGCTAGAATCCTACGGCATACATCCGTTACCCTTGCCTTGAGCTCATATGACGTCCGTCTTGATCATGTAAAGGCGCTCTTTCGCATAACCCCGAGGAAAGAAATTGAGTGGAGAGACATCAGGGGACCTAGCCAGCCAATTTAAAGGCACGTGCCTTCCAATCAATCGCGCATGACAAGTCGCATCTAGCCAGTTTCGGGCTCGGCTGCTGCTGTGTGCTGGCGCGCCATCTTGCCGATAACGTAAAAGTGCAAGACGTGTCAGCGGGACTTCGCTAAAGAACTCACCTACCACTCCTTCAAGGACTTCGTCCTCGTAACGCTGTACAGTTAAGTGTGCGATCGGAGAAGATGGGACCGATTATAACACCGACGTAAATTCCGCACCTCACATTGAACGACCGCTGGTACTAGTGCCGACTGCGTTTTGCCAGTATGGATTGGGGTCACTCCAACAGAGAGAGAAAGAGAGGAAAGGCAGGGAGGTTAACCAGAGGCGAGTTTCCGGTTTGCTACCCTGCACTAGGGAGGGGGATATAGGGGTTGTAAAGATGACCGGTGTGCATTATGCGCAAATCACGATGCGTCTAAATTAGTGTGCAATATTCAAGTTTACCTGAGCGTTTCTGCAAAAACTCGCTTCATCTGTGCACATTACGTTGCTGAAAAAGTCCGGTGACTCATCAGCTTCTGTGAGGACCCAATTCGAGAAATCTAGATGATTCTGCAGGTCTCTATTTTCCAATCATTGGTGCTTGTTAAGATGGTGCAAGTGAAAGGCTGAGTCATTTAGAATCCTACAAATTGATGACTTGGAAATCGGTACCTGGGCGTCCAATTAAGTACCGCACGCTAGCATGAGGGTTTGAGGTCACAAATGCTAGAACATCCGTGCGTAGGCTAGGACTCAAAGATGAAGTCCCCCGTCGCCATTTCTGGAAGCTGCCGGTTTGTCTCAGCTAGTTTTCATAATTTCTGATCATAGTCGATGCGTTTGGTCTACCGTCATACTTCCATGACTGATATATATTTGCTCTGTTCCTCTTGTTGCCATTTGCAGCTCCCAAGGCAAGGATCCATTTTTTTCCTTCTGCTCACTATAGGGAAAAAACATGGCGACTGGGACGAAACAAAACGCACCTTTAAATTTTGCACTGATGTTGTCAATGCGCTTTTGTGGTGGTGGGTTTTCGGGGAATAGTAACCACTCGTGTACTTTATCGACGCTAAGAAACAAATGTCACAGCTTGTTTCCAACCAACAACAAACGCGACGTCTTACTTCAGCCGGGGCGCGGCAGGTAAGGGATCACGATGTTTTTCTTTATTGTTTAGAAACAATACCACAAAAAAAAGATGACAGCTGTTTTAGCAAATTATTGTTACACATGCAACACCAAAAAATAAAGGTAGTCTTTTTTGGTTCAAGGACAAGGTTTTTGGTTCGAGACTCAAGGACAAACCCATTATCTTCCCACGCGCTGCAGGGCGACCACATGGACGTCATCATGCACAACAATTACCCGGCCTGGTACAGTGACACCGGCTCGACCGAGGTCATCGTGCCGCAGATCTTGGACGAGTACAGACACATGTGGGAGCGATACCGCAAGCCCATCATGATAAGCGAGTACGGAGCAGGCTCTGTCGTCGGCCTCCACTCCGACCCGTCGTTCGTCTTCACCGAGGACTTCCAGACGGAGGCCCTGGGCTGCTTCCACCGGGCATTCGACCAGCTGCGCGAGAGCGGCTTCTTTTTCGGCGAGCACGTGTGGAATTTTGCCGACTTCATGACCACGCAGAAGGGCAACCGAGTTTACGGGAACCGCAAGGGCATCTTGACGAGGGAACGCCAGCCTAAAGCTGCGGCAAAAGTGATCCGCTGCCGCTATTACAAGCTGGCCAAGAGGGCGCTACCAGATTCGGATGCCTACTGTATTCCGGACGGACGACCGTAGATTAGGTAGATGTGTTTATGTGGGAGCGACCAATGCGCGGGCATAGGTTGTTTGTAAGTGTAAACTCTTGAGGCTGTACAAACGCCAAGGGAAGGGAAGCGCAATCGAGGAGGGGAGCAGATTAGGTGGGGTGATGAAATTAGAAAATTTCCAGGCGCAAGTTGGAATCAGCAAGCGCAAGGTAGGGATAATTGGAGATCGCTGGGAGACACCTTCGTCCTGTAGTGGACATAAAAAAAATATAACGATGACGATGGTGATCGACAATATGAACGCTTCAGAGTGTGTGTACGTATGTGGCTGTGAACTTCTCTCTTTTTTTTGTTTATGTCCGCTATTTTTTTTTCTTTCATCAGTACTGCACAGCCAAATGGGCACAGCGTGGTTATACTCCCTGCCTTTCGCACAATCTATCTATCTATCTATCTATCTATCTATCTATCTATCTATCTATCTATCTATCTATCTATCTATCTATCTATCTATCTATCTATCTATCTATCTATCTATCTATCTATCTATCTATCTATCTATCTATCTATCTATCTATCTATCCTCTCGTTTTTCATATGCTGAAGCTCTAAGAATAGTATAGCTGCTGTAATTACTAGCCGCATTGACGAAGTAAAAAGTGTCAAGAGTTCGACACATAGTTCGACACAGGGGTGGAGGGGCGGGGGAGCACACTATGCACATGCCCCCTCTCCCAAATTTCTGTGTACCAGGGTACCTGGCATAAAAGGACGTACAACAACACCTGCCGGACCTCCCTCATCTCGCCCCCTCCCCAGGTCAAGAGGGAGCGGGGGAGGGGGTGGTTTACCAGTCTGTCGCTTATAGCATGCCTGAGCTCCCTACAAGTGCTGTTGAAGTAGCGTCTTTTCCTGGCCACAATCACATTCCCCAAACAAAACCACCGCGTTACTTTCTCATCTACGTTCACCCATCTACGACTTCTGGTCCGCTTTCACTCTGTCTGTCTACGTAAGCGTGGCGACGGACAGACACCTGGATACCACTGGTGGCGGCTCCTGTTACGAGAGTTCGTATGACGTTCCGTGCGTATTATGAGCCGTGTGTTATGTCGCGTGTATTTCCCTATGCGAAAAAGCGCGGGAACGGACAGGAGGACCGATTTCCACAAGGTATGTCGCAAAAGCGTTCTATCTTGACGATTTTTTAGTAGCACGAGCATCAATTCTTGTTTCATCTTGTTTCTTGCGCAGCACTTTCGGTTCACTTCCTGAGAAGACCGGAGATGAAATTCAAAATAAATCAGAAAAAAATAGAAAAACAATAGTGCAGTACAAAATTTGTTGGTTTCATTATAGCTATACCAGAGCATAAGTTTAGTTACAAACCGAGTTACTGAAGTGTCTGAAATGAATGGAATTAATTACAAGTCACTGAGACGACCGGGGACGAAATTCAATATAGATCAGAAAATAATTGTACAATGCAAAATTTATTAGCTTCGTTGTAGATATGATATCCGAACACAGATCACAAGTTTATTTACAAGTTGTGTTACTGAACTGTCTGGAAAAATTAGAATTAAGAATCACTGGTTACCGCGCACAGCACAGAATCGTAGACTTCAGAGACCCGCCACGTTGAGCACCCCTTTGGCAAGATTCCTAGAAACCCGGAAGTAGAAAGCGGAAGTAATGACATCACTAATGACGTCACACACAAGAAGGTGGCGTGATATTTAACCGGATGATTAATGAAAAACAGTTGCCTCCGAGTTCGGTTCGTGCATTGCGTTCGCCTGAAGTTAACCTAAAGAACACAAACGCCGAGGTGCGAGTGCCACTAGGAGACACGTAAGTCAAGCATTAGGGTCGCCTATAAATTTTTTACTTGATAACTATGGGGCCGAAGTCACTTTTTTTTTTTCATTCGTAGGTGCAGCTTGCCATTGGTCTGCCGCGTCCGACGCAGTGATTGAATGTGCTCTTATAAGCACAGTTTTATAAGAACATTTTCGGGAATGCAGGCCCACTTTTGTGGCGTGAAGGTACGCTTTAATAAAGTAACCTTTTCTCGTCTAGTACAGATTAGGCTGAAAGTCATACCACCGCGCAAACGTCCAAAATTCAAAATAGCCCATATACGCCGAGAAATCATGTTAAACGTGTGCTTGATGAAGAATGTCACCAGTTAATTTTTGCAAATACCTTGCAGGCTAATAACAAAATCCAGCGCATATTCCTAGACATTTGTACAAGCGCAACTAAATTGTCCTTCGACAACTGTACTAATGAACAATAGCTCGAAAGTATATGGCTGCGCCGTAGTCTCGACAAATTTTCGCAGCATTTTACTGTCAGCACATAAGGTCACGCAACAGGTGCGAATTGTCCAGCCTAACTGCAGAAGCGTCTGTGTGGAGCACAGTCAGGTGCTACGAACAGTTGTCCGACGCCTGTTCCGACGAGACCGTCAGTCGGCAGGAGGTCCGAAAGGCCACACCATGGCAGCCTTCGTTCGCGTTGAGGTCCGAATGCAGATAGTGACATCGCCGGTGTCCTGAACCTTCACCTCATCGTCCTGAAACTCACTGGCACGCAGACCGGTCCCAACGCCGCTCAAGGTACAGCTCAGACCCCACTCTATAGGTAGCTCGGTGTGCGTGCGAGGGACCAGCTGGCGGACCACACTGGTCTCAGCTGTGGTCCCGGGGCTCTCATCCTTGGTGTCTACGTGCGTCTCCTTCCGTGTGGCGGCCGCCTTCCGTTCTTTCTTCTTTATCTTTGCCAGCCTCCTCTTTTGGTGACTCTTCCTTTTGCAGCGCTTGCGACGCTTCTTTCGTCTCTTGCTTGGCGCACGTAAAGCTGCCTGGTCTAGCAAGACCTCGTCTTCAACGTCGGGAACAAAACCACTAGCTCGAGGAATAACGCTGACGCCGCTTCTCGAAGCGGCCACCAACGCCTCGGAAGCGGGGGTGTCGTCTGAACACTCGGCTTTGCTGTGCGTGTCTACGCTCCGAACTTCTAGTGCTCCGGCCTCGTCTGGACATTCAACGAGCTCGAGCTGCTTTTCTTCGTCCGGGCAATAAGGGGGTGAAGAGGAGCCAATAGAAAACTCTTCCGTGGTTTCCTGCGGTGAGTGGCTGTCGTCTGGCTTTTCGCAAGGAAACCACATTTTACTGGTGCTCGGCGCGCATAAAGTCGGCAGAAAATTAACGTGGCGAGTTTCAAGGTGCTCGCACGATTTCGACTGCGGTTTCAGATCAACGGAAGATACTGCTGTCACAGCAGCCGCGACTTGCGATATTCTTTTTGGCGACATTCTGCCAAACCTCTGCTTAGGACCTCTTTTACAGAGATGTTCTGCTAATATCCGCCGAGTAGGTTCGTCTTCGCTCTTGTCTGATTCCTCAGTCATCCACTTCAGATCATCGTACAGCCCGTGATCCGCAGTCGCTGCAGGCAAAGCCTTCTTGAACGGTTGCGATACCGTATCATCCACTGCATGCTCGATACGTGCTCGAAATTCGGCAGGCCTTTGCGATGCTTGCCTGTCACGGGGATCCGCGATTTCCAGGTCGAACAATTCCAGCTCACCGGGAGATTGCAAAGCATAGCTGTTCTCTTGCGAAGGGTCCCACGCAGCCACCTTTTCATCTATCTCTATTTCGTCTGCTGACATTACCTCGAGGGATGACCTTCGCGTTCGGCCATCAAACAGCGTCGACCAAAGGCCGCGGTCTCCGACGCCCTCGTCTTCGTCCGAGTGTTCGTCTCCCTCGTCATCCGCAGGCGAGTGCGGCGAAATTTCATTTGTTAGCCGCACCAGCTCCATCTCTACTGCGAAGCTATCAGCCCGTGGTTCATATGTGGTGACGTCACACGCGGTGCAGGTCTTCACCGTTTGGTCAACGTCGCTAAACGGCCTTTGGGGGGAACCACCGGGCATCGCAATGCGGCCTTTATATGTTTGCGCTTCTTCATGAGACGGTTCGTACGTCTCCCATTTCAGAACGTCTAACTCGATGGCTTCAATTTCACTTTCCAAAACGTCTTCATTGCTTCTCGGGCGAAACAGTTTTTTCATGCTGTCTTTCTTGTTGAAGTTCAGTATGTTGCGGACACCGAAGGAGGGGAGGAAGTCAGTGCTGCCGGACGCCGACGTCTCGGGCGACTCCGCTGTGCTTTCCAGTAATGGTCTCGGCCACACGGCGCATGCTTCGTGTTCCGTACATGCCGAGTCACTAGGTTCGCTTAAAGGTTCGCTCCTTGCAGCTCCCGCGGCCACCGGTTCGTTCCGTGTTGAAGGCACCTGAGAGCTGCCGAGCGAATCACTGCTACCCTGACTGGATGGTCGGCTGCGGCTTCTCGGTGCTTCGTCGCTAGCGAACATTCTGACGACCGGCTCGTCGACCGCTGAAGTTGCTTCCTTCTCGACGCCGCTGCAACGCGAGCCTACGCTGTCTTCGTCAGGACCTCCTTGGCGCACATCGCTGGCTGCAGTGGTTTGAGTGCGAAGTGGCTTCTCGCGCTTGTTGCGACTCATCCAGGCACGCATGTCACCTCGAAAATCCGGCTGGTCAGCCCCCAACGCGCCTGGTTCAGGAGAACTTTCTACTAGGTCGTGGTTCGCCTTGGATGCGGCCGCGCCTTTCGTGGCAAAACTGTACCTTGGCAAGTGAAGGTGCAACTTTTGAACGGGCGCGTCGATATCGCAGCAGCCGTCCGTGCCCAGAGACGCGAAAAGATGATGTACAGAAGAGCGAAGGATTCCCAGCAGGCCCCACGACTCACAGAGCTGCACCAGCACGACGCTGTACCTTCGGCAGAGCAGCGCCGACGCCGTGCAGCCATCCATGACTGCATGTCTTCTTCTTCTGTCCCAACCGAAACGGCGCGAGGTTGAACCAAACTTCTTTCTCGTCCCAAGGGCCGCGGAAAGATAACTTGACAGAGAAAAGGCGTGGAACCGGCGAATTTTGCTTTAGCTGCGCCTTGCACGAAATTACCGCTGTCCCAGTCGACTGCACTTCGTCGCAGTGGCGCATGCAGCCACGGGGGCTCGTCTCTTTTTTAACGCGATAGCGTTAAGGAGCTCGTGTCGCAGAAAACCCGGTGTCGTCGCCATCGGTGTCGGGTGTCGGCGTCCGCGGCGTTGGCCGTGAGTGATAAATCCCAGAAGGCACTTCATAAATAAAAAACATCTTCCAAGATGGGCTGGTGGGAATCGAACCAGGGTCTCCGGAGTGTGAGACGGAGACGCTACCACTCAGCCACGAGTTTGTTCCTTCAAAACGGGACAAAATCGCCTCTAGTGAATGCAGTTTTGCCTTAGAAACGTGCAGTAGAAAGTTATACTGCGGTGTATATCGGTAATTATGACCATGTAACTTACAGAAGTCGCAGTTTCACGAGTAGCGAAGTACGTTTCCGCTAAATTTCTTCTGCGCTCTGCGCACACGCAGAGCCATCTTGCGGCAAAAACAGAAGACCCCCTCCTCGCAATATACGGCGCTGCCCCGACACGTGGCGCACCACTCGCCCCATGATCGCTTCCGCCTTCATGGCGCGTCGGGGCCCGGTTATCTGTGCCGATCGTGACGTTTGGCTGGCGTAGCGCGTTTGAGTAGGCGGTGTGAACGGGGTGCGACAACGCTATCGCGTTCCACTCTTGAAGGCGAAGCTTAAGCGTCCTCCAACTTTTGTCTTATGGCATTACTGTTATCACAAAACTTCCGCCTTGACATAAATACGGGTATGTTGTTAACAGTCAAGCATCCCACTCATTTGTTCTGGTCGGTTTTTCCGCTCGTAAGGGATTCTGGGAATTAAAACTGTACCGGCGACCACGCTTCAGATATATCCATAATTTACTGCGCTAAGTCCTTAAATAACAAAGGGTGGTTCTCGACGCATTATAGGGGAAAAACACAATGCCATCGTTAGAACGAGTGAGTATACATGCGCACTCATCTTGTTGCCTTAAGGGATGCTATATTAAACTGATAAATGCGCTGTATGGAGTGCGAAACTATTACAAACAGACAGAGTGCTGCATTTATGAAGATGACTTATCTTTTCACAATAAATGTAGTTCGTGCAATTTAATTGAAATAACCATTATCCTACATTTTCTGTAAGGCTTAATAATGACGCGAGAAGTTAGTCGTACAAAGGAGAACGTCAGTCTAAATTTTGAAGACGAAAGAAAGCATGGAAACATCGCTACCGATTGTAGAATTAAACAGTGACAAAATAACATTAATCAAATTATTCCCGTCGATTTGAAGACTAGTGCGCTCAACAAAAACATGCTAACACATTTATGCCAAGAAGACCAGTTCAAAGTCTTAAATTCGAAGTACAGCAGCAACACATTTATTTTTAGAACATTCGTCTTACTTTAGTACTTGGTATAAACGCTACAGAATCAACATGATGGCAGCGCAAAGAGAAAATGCCCCTAAAACTCGACACTGCAACTAAAATAGTGATTATACATCTCAATAGCAGCAGCTCGGGGAACGAAACACACATGTCATTATAACTAGCTTCCTCCCCAACTCTCCAGCAGCAATTCGACATATATATCGAATTCGAAATTTAAAGAGCGCATGAAGATCACGAAAACAATGCAGATGATCGTTGGTGCTTATTTCGCCACTGTTGTGCAAAGTACGAGCCAACTTGATGGTGCTGTGGCTGCTTGTAGAAAGGAAATTTCACTTGCAGAAAACTTCATTTCGCATCACTTGTCCTGGGGCCTAAAAACAGAACTGTGTGGTAAGCGACTACATATATATAGGAGTGAACTATTCATTTGTTGAATTGTCGTTGAATTGACATTTCATGTCAGAACACAGGACATGGAAAATTTGCCAGAAGTACATTTCGTTTGGTCTTAGGTTTAATATTTTGAAGGGCTGGCTTCAATGTTTCGTCATGGTTGGAGGTTGACTCAGCAACCAACAATGATCATCTTCCTGTGTCATTCTAAATCATTTGTAAAAAAAAAAAACATCTTCGGAATGCCAAGCGTGTACCTTTGTAAACCACCATAAATTTAAGGCTTTCTTGCGTTCACTCGTTTCGAAACTTGCCAATACCAAAGGCAAAGAAATCGCTTCAACGATTTATTCGGTTATAGAGAGTTCCCGGAAGCACGCTGAATTTGTCATCCCTCCGGCTAAAAGCACCGCTTGTAGCTGGTGGAATGATAAGTGTACGCGTTACTATAGAAAAAGAAAAGCCGCTTGGAAAATGCTTCTGCGTGATCAATGCCAGACAAATCGGAAAAATTATTAGTTTCGTGTTGGTGTATTTAAGCGTACTGTTAACCGAGCCTAAGATGTTTATGATGTTAGGCATTACGAATCTCTGTCAAAATAAAAAAATAATCACCGACGGTTACGATACTCCCCAATGCGAAATATGAGCGCAATATGAATAATGCAAACTTTCCGCGTATGTGTACGGGGAATGTGCTACAGTGGGGACTGGGTCATGCGCGCTGGGTGATATATTGCTCTCGTGCTTAGTGCCCGCTTTTGTTGTTCAGATTTCCATTAAGGAGTATCTGTGGCGGTATTTAGCTGCGAGTGAATCTGCACTGGTAAAGTGTACTCAAAATCTGCGGCGGAATGCATTGCTGTTTTAGACATGTTTGTGCACTATGCAACACGCTGTGCGTAAAACTCTTGCACAGCAGCGCATCTGACACCTCCAGTGCGCATTTCACGAAACTGGTTCTAAGCACAGAGTTTCTAGCAAAACTGGACGCTCTGAGTACTGGATGCATTCAATTTTGCATTTGTAGAATTACCCCTAAAGACAATATAATTAAAAAATTATTTAGTGAAAGTTGGTAAATTATTAGTATTAGTGCCATGCAGCATAAAGTGTCATCTCTTAGGATAAGCTTTCAATGCTGGCACTTGCTAGCCTGACTTAGGCCCGTGGATTTGTGAATTTTACAACAGATATATATCGTATCTGAAGGTGCATAGCATTTGTTGGATTGTTTTGTTGGATCGTTTTACTTTACCATCAAAGTCCACCTGATGGCGGGATCCTGAAGTAAAAGCTGCCTCAAGGGAGCTTGAGGAAGCCCCCACTTTGGCGATGGTATACCAGTGGTCACAATACAACTGTTAACAGTGTTTTAATCAAACAATCGAAGCAAATATACAATATAGTTATAAACAATTAGAGGCCACAAATAAAAATACACAATGCGAATGTACACAATACATAATTTTGCACACACACACGCACAAACACACTCACAAAAAAAAAACATATGAGAGGAGGCAAAAATTTGTCAGTATGAACACTTTTTTTTTAACAAAACAATTTTATCTAAGGGTGGACAGCAGTGGCGTAGCCAGAAATTTCTTTCGGGGGGAGGGGGGAGGGGTTCAGGTTGCAGCTCAGCATCCTTCCTTTTCGTCGAGGGATTTTTGTCGAGACTTTCTGTCGAGGGATCAGATACATGAACAATAACTGCATTGCCATTGCCAAAGTTGCTGCAAACGAATTCTTGAACGCTGCGCACTGTCAAGACAAGTAAAATGTGTATTTTTTCATAAAAGAATATATTCGTACGTCCCAAAAATTGTGCTAGGAATAACTGATATCAGTGCTTCCATGTTTTTTTGTCTATTTAATAAGTCAAGAAAATATCCCACAAACTTTAGAACTATAGCAGTTCGAAACCAGTAAAGCAGTGCATGCCACTGATATGAAAAACGTAAAGGCCATGAAATGAACAAGTTGAGGACAAATATTTTAATGAAACCTTATCATTCAAGAACCTAGCTTGTTTAAATTTTTGTACATATGCACCAGCCAGGGACAACTCTCAATGACGCAGTCCTTCGGTCCAATGTATTGCGCAGGAACAACTGTCATCGGTCGCGTATATACTGAGGAGAGGCCCTGCCCCCTGCGCGCGCTAGGATAAAGCTGTGGAAGAAATTACGTGTAGGTTCTCCTCTATTTGCTTTTTTTTTCTTTCTTGCTGTAGCGGCCATGCTTTCGAGCCACAATGACGGCTTTTTTATGGTTCTGTGCGCTCACACGTACGTGTTGCTCCGTAGGTTTCGTACCGTGGCGAAGGCGTCGTGTAGGCAGGTTTGCGTAGTCTTCGTGTTTTGTTGCACTGCGTTATCTGGACCGTGCTCTCCCGGATGTTGCTGTGGCCAGGTGGGACAGGAGGAACTTGCTCGTGAAATGAACGCGCATGCAACGCTGTACGCAATGTACCGCGCCACGGCAGTGGACGAAGGATACCCGCGCGAAATTTTTGCCCTCTTCGGCGGAATCATGCTAACATATCATGGTAGGCCGAAACCAATGCGTTTCAGAATCTGTATGAACGATTTGCAGGTCAGGGATTCCTACTTTTGACAGCGCATGGTGCATTTGCAGCACGTAGAACGTACGTTATTCAAGAATGCATAATCCTGGTTTTAGAACTTCGTGTTCAGTAACAACTTGCTTTTGTGCATATTAAAACACATGTTGCTCAACTGTTGCTTCTTTCTTGCAGTACTCGCGACAGCACGAAGTCTTTTAAGCAGAGAGCGTTCGAGGTTCATACACGCCTGCACAGGTGTACCACAATACACGTGCTGATAGGGCGTTACGCAGAATATGTGCATTTTGCTTCCCTCGGCAAAGTGCGCCGGCTAGTCGACGCTTCATCCGGGAAGATGGGAAAGAACCCTACCGCACTGTGCGCGCGAGAAGCGCAGGGAAGTGAAGGTTAGCGGATGCGCTGCAAAAGTGAGCAAGGCTCCACAGTACGTACGCCTGCGAAATCAAACAGCTGTTCCATGGTCGCATGTAGGCCAGGTCTACGCGCGTACTGTTCTGCACTGTGCGCCGGCTATCACAAAAAAAAAGAATTATTACGTTAAGCTTCACGTATACCGCGAGAAGAAGGCACCTCAGCCCGCAGTCAATGAATTTAAACACGGAGTCAGAAATTACATTCTGCCTGCTCGCCGGCGCGTTGTCGTAGTGAGCGGCTACCCGAAATTCGTTCTCGCTTCAATAACGCACGACGATTCCTTAAGCCACAGCGAGAATAAGTGTTTGTGCTCATAAACTCCAGATGGATCGCAAATTGGTCGGTGTGTCGTACGTGCATTCTTGCAGTACAGTGAGAATGCGTACATTTTTTTTTTTTTCATGTCGCCAGACGTCTAGCTGGCAAGTCCGCCTGAGTGCCCCAGGAAGTCCAAGCAGAGAAAAGCAAGTAGAAGGAAGCGATAAAGGTGACCTTTTTTAAAAACACGCAAGAACTGGGCAGCGGCCGGCACCTGCGTTTGATGAGAACAGTTCAATTGGCTGGGCTGATAAAGCATGTTAATTTTCATAAAAGCCAGTAAAAAGAGAGAGAGGGCTCTTTAATAGAAAAACAGAGAATTTTGCCGGCCTGTATATAACCGCTGGCATGCTACTCTGTATAGGAATGGGGAATGGGATTAAAAGATTCCAGAAAAGAGTGGGAGAAAACAAAGGATAAAAATAAATCTGAAATGTCCGAGTGGACCTGATACTAATTTTTACAGGTGACATGGCGGGTAAATTTAGGCTTTTGTATAGGAAGGATGCAATTTTTAAAGCTTTCCTATTTGACCAATTTCTGTCAGGTATTTGAACAATAAATCCAAAACCCGTCGCTGTTTTGAAGGGCCGGGCATTGGACCTAAGATGTTCGGTAACGTTAACGGTTCGGGGCAAATCATGTCCATTTGGTGCTCAAAAAATTGTCTCTCGTCGCGGTACGCGGGGCATTCTAGTAATATGTGCTCAATTGTCTCTAAGTTGCGACAGTTATCACAGTATGGGCTAGTGGTAAGTCCTATGCGGTACAGATAATTGTTCGTGTATGCCACGTTCAGTCGAAGACGATCGTACAATGTCTCTAAGTGGCGAGGAAGTGGTCGTGGAATTTTCGGTCGCATTTCTGGGTCAATTTAACGTAGGAAGTTGTCTTGGTGAAGCGGCAGATTCAAGATGCGGTCTTTTTCTTGATAGGCATATTTTTTTGCCATGGTTGAAGCGTCGGCTTTTGTAAAATACGTTCTTCTGAATTTGCGGTATTGGAGTCCATTTCTGACAGCTTCGTCCGCTCTTTCATTTCCCGAAATGCCGGCATGGCCAGGTATCCACTGAAACTTTATGCACTGCCCAGCAATCTTAGCCCTGTGGTGAAGATATGCAATGTCAAATGCTGCTGGTTGATTATTGCAACGCTTGTGCCTGTTCCACATACTTTGTAGGGCTGCTTTTGAGTCTGTGAAAATCACCCATGTCTTTGGCGGCTGCTGTCGAAGTACATACACAAGGGCCTCCTTAATGCCATATAGCTCCGCTGAAGTAGATGATGTCGCTCGCTCAAGACGAAACGAGAATCGTTGCCCTGTAGAGGGAACAAAAAGTCCGCATGATGAACGATGTGGGGTTGTACCTACGAAACACGCAAGCAGCTATTTGATGTCTAAAAGATGTCTTCAACGGCTAATTCAAAAGCCTAGTAGCTGTCTTGATCAAGGCATTTTGTAGCCATGGACGTCTAGAAGTACTTCAGTTAGCCCTGCTAACGTTACGCTAAAAGTTGGCTAATGGACAGCTTGACAAGAACAACTGAAGACTTTTATTAGACATTGCCCTAAATTTTTGCGGCAGCTCTTACAGTAACACGACGTTTGCCCACAGTTACAATTTATTTTAAACGAGGCATGGACATCAGAAAAAATAAGTTTATATTGTCGGATAGAGTGATGCAGAGGTAGTTTTTCCAGATGTGAACCATGGGAATAGTGTAGTACAGCCTCATTGGTCAATTTGTGCTTTTTAATTAGACCAATCAATTGAATGCCACCTGTCAGAATTATTTTGCAAATCAAACAAGATCTGTATTGTATGCTGATATAATTCCAATGTTCACTCATTGACCTAAACAAGAACATCTCTGCGTGAAACACGTCATTATTGACAAAACTTCGCCCTGCTGAGTCTCCACCAAATTGAAATAGTTTCTAGCAAAGAAAAATTTTGTCAGTGATGCTGCAGATCAGGCAAAAATTACATCCTGGTTTCAGCTACAGGGGGCACAATAGCCTTACACCAGTATACGAAACAGAACACTGTGCTGCAATGAGTTAAGAAATAAAGGATAGTACACATCTGGAAAAACACTCTGCGAACCACTCTAACTAGCAATATAAATGTATTTTTTCTGATGTCCATGCTCCATTTAAAAGTAAATTGTAACTTACTTTCTGGGTGCATCTTGTAAGGTAACCCCACATGCTTGCACAGCATCACACAGAAATAATGGCCAGTTCTTCGGCATACCATCCATTAGTGAATTCCTTGTACGTTGCATGTTACAAGAACTGAAAGATAAATCATAATATGTTGTTATTTTTTTTTTCATAAATTGTATGATGACCTTTTTATGCATAAAAGGTGATTGCAAGCGAAAATGCAGCAAGGCACAACTTCACACCATGTCACATACTCATACTTTATTACCTATTAAACTAGAAAAGATGCAGAAAGTGTAATTAACAAGAGTGACAAATAGCAGCAAAGCTGATCATGGATAAATCTTGAAGATGATTGCCGCCGCTGCCAGAGTAGGCCAGCTTTCGTAGGAGAGCACTGGCTGCCCACAAAAGCTTGCTGTCACAGGCCACCCGTGACGGTTCTTGTAGACATAGGAAAGCAATACCTGCACAGAATAGGAAAAAAAAGGGCAAGGGAGGAAATGGGAATGTTGAAATTGGAACTTCAATTAGCAATATGTGCTAAGTAAGAAGTTTGGCTCACATTAAAAATAAATTTAAGCACTCCTTTCTCTTAAATTAGGGGTATCTTAAGGTATGTATGCGATGATGTTTAAAATGACTAGTATATTTCCTATCATAAGAAGCCAACAAACACTGACACCAAGGACAACATAGGGGAAATTACTTGTGCTTAATAAATTTAATAAACGATAAATTAATGGAAATTAAAGTGGATGAAAAAACACCTTGCCGCAGGTAGGAACTGAACCCACAACCTTCGCATTTCGCGTGCCATGCTCTACCAATTGAGCTACAGCGGCGTCGTTTTCCCATCCACTTTCTTGGGTATTTATGTGTCCTAGTAGAACGCTGGGAGAATTAGCCAGCGCCCTAACTCAGAGACCTTGTTCCTGGCATATAGTCATTAAGTTGCATAGCAGAGTCAAAGTCAGCCTTTAAATTATTGTATGGTGTTTTGTGGCTAAAAAGCCACTTATCAACCTGTCAAACAAGTCTGAGAAGCTTCCTGCAAAATATAAGTTTAAAACAGTAATTCACTCTGCAGGTAAATGATGTACTAACTTAATTAAAAAGTTAATAGCGTCTTATATTGTTGAACTAAAAGCAAGTTTGGCATTTGGCGCTGCCTAGCTGTTGCCTTTCTTTCAAACTTAAACATGACACAGTACAGAGTAAGCAGGTAGCATGCAAAGGAGGACTGGTGATAAAGTAGTGTTCCAAAGCAACACTCCTAGCTGGATCAATCACTTTTGTTGATATATCTTCAAGTGACCCTAATTGAATTCGGGCAATACCTCACACAAATGACGCAACACCTTGGATGATGCGTCATACAAAGTTGAAAGTATCTTGGAAGTTTTAACATGCTGTTTACATGAGAAAGTGCAAAGTGATTCGTATAGGTGGCAAATTATCAATGTATCTATAGCCTCAGGTAATTCTGAGCATCTATGCTGACTTGCAACTGAGAAGCCACTGCACACAAAAAGGTGTATTCAAGTAATGGTCCATGCAGAATAATTGCCCACCTAGTGAAAAGGCAAATGTGGCAGGCTAGTGGGCCAGGGCAAATAAATTGATAAATTCTGATAACACCTCCAATGATATTATTGAAATAGGTGATAAAAAAACAGCACAGGTAAAATTGCAGTCATGACAAAATTTAAAAAGCACCTCTGCAAACTGCTGGAACCCTCAGCATCATGCTTGTTCTACATGCACATATGTTGCAGCGCAATCTATATCTTAGACGCAGGCGCCTCCACAGATCACTTTGTGATCTCCTCACCATAAGGTTAAAAAACAGTCTGGCACAAGCTACTTGATGTGCTTCATTTTGCAAGCACCAGCCAAGTGCTGATGGTGGTAGAGCAAAATTGGAGTCTGTCCTTGTATAGAAGCCTTGGCCCATGTTTTATCAATTCTAGCGGCAAAGCACACCTTTTACAGCACACATAAATCTTAAATTACACTGGTTGCTGATGCTGTACAATAAGTTCCTGTAAAGAAACTAAATCACACAGAAAACATTTAGAATACCAAACTAATCAAATACTGGCTTGAATACATTTGTGCATTAGGGAAGCAAGGTGTAATGTACACTGTTGTAGAAAATTTTACTCATGTATGGAATACTATGACACAGCAGAGTTAATTTGCGAGTTCTTACATCGCAATGACTGCCTACAGGTAAATTTTGTAAGGCTTAGGGAAACTAATTATTAGTAGAACTGTGTATGTACACTGGCACTGAGAAATTGGTTATAATAGTGGCAGCTTATAATGGACCAGTGCAAAAAAATGGCCGTTGGTGAGACACCAACTAGCTAGTTTACCACGAAGCGCTCCCTGGCCTTAACCCACATAAAAAGCACCGGGACGACCAGAGAGGGTACAGTACATTGGCTTACACTGATCATGAGGTCCCGTCATCCAGCTAGCGCCAAGGTACAAGAAGGATGTCCAGCCGTCTATAGAGTGAAAGGGACAAAATAAGATAGCATCAAGTCACTTGAAAGGCAGATTTGCAATTACAAATAAGGTGACCCAGTCACAGTCATTCATTAATAAATGCCAAGCTGTCGTGATTTTACTCCCAGATGAAGCACCTACTAGGTTAAAGGTTTTGCAGCTTATTTAGAACAAAACAAGTGAAATTTGTACATCAGCAGACGATTTAATTTTGAATTGTATAGATGAAGTAAACATTGCAGTTATATTTTTTGTTTTGCTATAAAGTGGGATAGCTACAAACTGCATAGTCACTGACACACGCGCGCACACGCAAGTACAAAAGGACACAAAATAAGGCGAGTTCAGTCTGGTTCAGCATTACAGCCAGCGCGTCGTCTTCGAATGCACTCCTTTCGGTTGGCTCGTGCTACGTTAACCACAGGCTAACAAGCAGGGCAAAGTTCTGACTGTTGTTGCGGAAGTCGTGGAGCGCGGTAGTGCTGAACGGCTGAACACAAGCAGAACCCTCGTATAAAAGTAATGACGAAAACTCGCAGGGCAGAAGAGCCCATATACCAAGAATTGCCGCGGGTAACACCTAAATATATTCACATTGTTGACGAAAAACGAAGCGCAATGCATTTCACTTACCGGAAAAAGTGTTATCCGAACGTGCGACGTACAAAGACGCACCGAGACACGAAGGCGGCGAACGCAGATCCCGCCACTGTGGTAGTAAGCCGTCGGCGAAAACACGCAATACAGCCGATGTCGCGAAGCACTGATGCAAAACACACGGCACACAGCATCATCACAGCTAAATGACTCCAGTTAATATCCAGTATAAATGTACAAAATGGCTCAGAATAGCGCACAACTGGATAACGAACCCACGACCGAGAAATAGCGGGCGGCAGTGGCCGTTTTTTCAAACTTCCTGCCTCCCAGTGTCTCCAGCACAGAATGAGATGTCCGACAAATTTGGATTGTGCCGCCGAAGTGGTCGCAGCGCGGTGGCTCTGTGACACCGCTGTGCAACACCGGCGTTTCGCTCCTGTTGCTGTAAATACCTGCGGCGCGAGCATAGAATGGTTTCCAGGCATCGTGTGCGCGTCCCGTATGGAAAACAATAACACGCCCTTGATTGTTGAAGTTGTGGTGTGAAATTATTTAATATTAAAGCCAATTAACTTATGTTGCTCCGAACGAGTTCGATTTGTCTGGGGCGTCTTTTATTTGCTAACACCGACGGCCGACGGTAACCGCACATTTAACACGTCGTTTGGCATTTTATGCACTTTTAGACAAAAAGATCTAGAAAAGTTCCTGAGTTAGACATTCTGAATGCGTTTACCAAAACAGACTCTAGTGACAACCGTAGTGGCTTTTGCCGCAGATAAAATGTATACTAGCATATTCCAAGTGCTGAGGTTATGTTTAGAAGAAATTCTATTTTCAGTCTTATCATAGACCAAGATGTCTATAGCCGTTTGTAGCCGTTTCAAGAAGTTTTTAAGAGGTTCTGTGTTTCGTGGGTAGAGCCATCTGTGAAAGTGTGCGTTGCGGCTGCGTATTCTTTGTGCATATATTCAAAAGCTATCTGATAAGTCGCTGCTATTGGCGGCGAGGAGTTACGGAGTCGCCCTCTATCGGAAGCGCCTCGCTGGCGTAGTATGAGGGATCACGTGGCGCGCTCCTCATAGGTTTTGCTCTCAGCGCTCACTGAAAACACCACGCGTGAGCTCTCCCGGACATTTCTGTGAGTACTTTCGAAACGAGAGAAGTTTCTTACTGTCTAAATAATAATCTTGGGCAAACTGAAAACACACAATCGTTTACAGCCGCTATCTCTTTACCGAATACGTACAGTGAACGCCACTGCGCGCGGTCGCCGCGATGGAGTCTCCCGAACCGGCTTCTTGCGTGAAAGGTAGGTAAACGCTGAGAGCAAACTATGTGAAATATGTTCTTATAGTGTTTGTATAACTAAATGGAGCGTAATAGAATGAAGCCTCAATGCAGCGATCGCGCAGATTCGCAGCGACCGACTGCGCGTCTGCATGCTTGTCCGCGCACTGTTTCGCTTTCTGCGCGCGCGCGTTTTCGCACCGTGCCATGAGCTTAAGGCCGCAGAATATGAGCATTTGACAGTATACAAGCAACCATTGTTGCGTGGGCGCTATCAGAGCTGTTCAAAAATAATTTCATTGTAGAGACTTCGACGCCTACGGGACTGTGATGTGCCGTCGCGACGATTCAATCTTTTTTTCTTCTAAATTCTTTGACCTTTCAATACTATTTCTCTAGTTGCGTCGCACTGTATGTTTATCGGTGTTCTCAGCGTGCAATTTCCCGCTGCTCCTTTTTTTGTAATCCAGTGCATTAATTCATAACACAAACATGACCATATGCCATGCTTTTTTTAAATGTGCTTCTTACCGCTGCCTTTCCACTCCACTGAACTTGCCAGTATCTATAGTATCGACAAGTTCATAGACTAAACCGTCATGACATTAGTCGGGCAGCGGACTCGGGCGAGCGTCTCAGTGCGCGTTTCCAGAACATCGCAGGCCCGGCGCCGTAGCAGAAATCTTCCTTGCGTCTGTGCTTGCTGCATACCCGAGTTGTAGCCGATGACCGTTTGCCGGTTTTATGTTTCGCGAGCCAAGCTTCACACAGCTTCTTGTCCTGCGGCTACGTGCGAATAAGGCTGACACCGGCCTCCGTTACGTGCGTCCGGCTCTGCGGCACCGAGCTGTAGCCTACCATGTTGCGCGCCTTCAAAGGCAGCCACTACCTATTGTAGTGCTTTCAAGCGTTGTAGAGGAGACACTCGAAGCGTGAAAATTTCGCCACTAAATGAAAACCGCAGCGTACGAGGGAATTTAAGCTCGTTTTCAGCTCGCTTCGGCGCGCCCGAAGCAGACGACGCGGCCGCTATGACCACGTGATCCCTCCTAGCACGTCACGCCGACGGTGGCGCCAGCTTTTCCAGTGGTGGAGCTCGAGGCCATATGCATTTTCTTTTTCGCACTGATTCCAGGTATGTATGGCACGATTTCCAGTGGGGACAGTGTCCATGGTGAAATGTTTCGCGGCATAATTTGTGACGCCTGAGCAGGAATCGAAATAGATATGCTTCCGACGGCCTGCCCAAAGCTAGATGTAGCGCAGGTTCTGGAAATATCCTTTAAAAAGTGAGTCTTCGTATGAATGACGTGGCGGAGGTGTATCCGAAGTGTCTCCTGCGAACAGAGCACTTCCAGAGGCAGGCATCCGGCTTCTGCTACAGTCCCTGAGAGGGACGACCCCTTCGGAAGGCCAAGACATACGCCAGTAAAAGCAGCCGATTCTACCTCACAGCCCAATTTGCTAAGTTCATATGAACGTCGTTCAACATGACTTCGGCAACGGTAATGCGATGAGACATCGCGACTACATTCTTTTGATTAGTATTGCTGCGGGGCGCGCGCGTCCGAGAATTAAACGTCGTAAAGTAGCGACACTCTCCCGGCTCTCCTCCTCCGCCTTCACTCCTCGTGGTTTCTCGTCTTTTATGCTCCCTCGTGACTGTGGCGCCGCCTACGCCGCTCGACCGTAGCAGACGACCTTTGGCAGAGCGAATGCACGCGTGGCAAGGCGGTGTGCGTTCAGCGTTCGCGTTGGCTTTCTAGCTCCGAGTAACTTCGTGTACAGCACAGAACTTCTACACGGGCGGTTATGCAAATTCACTGACGGCAGTTCTTTTCTTTTCTGTTTTTTTGTCCATTGCACCCCAGATTCCTTGTCACCATCTTAACCCCTTCAAAATTACCCGATGCTTCGCTACTACACTACTCCAGTCATTCTTTCAACTGTTGCATTTTTTTGTCTTTTTTTGTTACTCGCGCACTGCCCGGCTGACCGGCTCTTCTAAAGCCACAAAAGCATGCCGCCAACAAAGCCCCTGAAGGCTCCATAACCTCTCGCTCCCCCAATACCCTGCTATATACTTCTTTTTCTTTTCCTGTTTTCCTCCCTCTTGCTCTTCTCTTTTTCTCCCCGCCTTTCCACTCTCCCGCTCATGTCCCCTCGTATTAGAAACCACGCTTAGAGACATCAGGTGACAGTGCTCATTTTCTTTGCAGTCTCTCCCTTTACAGCCAGCTGCCACTGACAACTGCACGTGACGTCACTCTACTAACCCGTTAAAACTAACCTGCCGAGGATGAAGAGGCCGCCTTTGACAAAGATAGGTCCTCTTATTGAAACATTGGCCTGCCTTTCTGAGGCACCTTATCCCTTCCCTATTTATAACCTATATACCACATTTTTCCTTTTTTGTAGGCTAGAAGGTCGTTCAAGTTCTTCCACAAGATGTTGGCCTGACCACATGTTGATTCAAACTGATTAGTACAGAATTCTTTCCTGGCCTTCTTTAATTCTTTATCCAAATAGTTTCTATATGCTTTAAATGAATTCAGGTCATTAATATCTTTCGTTCTGATAAACTTATGATATAACTTATTCTTCATTTCCATTTTGGTTATAAGCTCATTTTTAATCCAAGGCTTGCGGCTATGCCATGTTCATTTCAGGGTTTTTATTGGAAAACATGTAGCATAGATGAGCTTCAATATGTTCAAGAAAGCATTTTATGCTTTTTCAGCATCGTTTTCCAAGAGAATAATGTTCCAGGTGACGTCAGCTATGGATTTCCTAAATATAAAGAATATATACTCAGAAATATCCTGAAAAGAAAATCTCTATTTTTCTTTCGGTTTCTATGTTTGAAGCGACAAATAGGGGAAGATTGTCACTCAAATCTGAAATAATTACTCCTGATTTTACAGTACGAATGTCCAGGTTCATAATGAATACGTCTAGTACCGATGATGAACTACTCATGATCCATGGTGGCATGACATTCAAAAGCCCATATACGTTTCATAATAAATCCATATCTTTTTTAGACCTATGACAGCCTAACATGTTGATGTTATCACACACAAGCTATCACACACAAGCTTCACATCTGTTTCCCCAATATAAAACAAAGAATCAAGAAACGTAAAGAATCTGAGTACAGAGCCCAGTGGTGGGCGATAACATCCAACAATTTAAACACTGTGTTTTGTGAACATACAGATAACACCTCATAATCAGGCCCAGAAACAGTAAATTGCAATAAAGGATCTAGTTCCCAGCCTTTCTTAAAAAGCATGCAGACACCACTATCTCAGGTCATACTACAGTTTAAAAAGAATGTTTGATAGTTTGCAATATAAAAAAGTTCCAAGTAACTTGTAGACCAGATTTCTGTGATCATTATAACTTCAAATGATGCATTCAGTTCCTGCAAAAGTGCTGTTAAATCCAATTCTTTGTTTCTAACGGACTGTACATTTAAATGAAGGCATTTCAAAGATTCCTAGAAGTCTGTGCCAAGTTCATTTGAAAACTTGTTAGGAAATACATTCCAAAATGTACTCGGAACATTCGCCATGTTGATCCTTATATAGTCCCCACATCAGCACCAGGCGGTCACGTGGCTGGTCTAGTGGCTCGCCCAGAAGTCAATTATGAAGCAGTTGCCAGCAGCAGGCAACCCTTGAAGAAACGTGCTATCACAGCTCGCCCGTGTGTGGCGGTAGGCTGCAACTATACAATAGATTGTTTAGATGGGTGCTTCTGTGGCCACTGTTGCTGACAAAGTGTTTTCCAGTTTACTTGGGTGTCACTTTATGAGGCCAACATCAGTAGCAGGCAGTCAGGTGGCCGGTCTTGATGATGATACGATTTCATATCAGCAGCAGCAGCAGCCTACTTTTATGTCCACTGCCAGGGCGAAGGCGTCTCCCAGCAATCTCCAATTACCCCTGTCTTGTGCTAGCTGATTCCAACATGCACCTGCAAATTTCCTCATTTCATCACTTCACCTAATTTTCTCTTGTCCTCAACAGCACTTCCCTTGCTTTGGCACCCATTCTTTAACTCTAGTGGGCCACTGTTTATCTAATCCATGCATTACATGCATGGCCTGCCCAGCTCAATTTATTTTTCTCTTAATGGCAACTAGAAAACCGGCTATCCCCGTTTCCTCTCTGATCTGCACTGCTCTCTTCCTATCTCTTAATGTTATGCCGAACATTTTTCTTTCCATCAACCTTTGAGCAGTCGACGTGTTCTTGAGCTTCTTTGCTACCCTCCAAGTTTCTGCCCCACATGTTAGCACTGGCAGAATGAAATGAGTGCACACCTTTGTTTTTTTTTCAATGACAGAGGCAAGCTCCCATTCAGGATTTGATGTCTGCCTTATACACTCCAACCCATTTTTATTCTGTGAATTTTCTTCACATGGTCAGGGCCCCTTGTGAGTAATAGACCTACATAAACATACTCCTGCACTAACTCTAGAGGCTGACTGGCAATCACAAATTCTTGTTTCCTAGCCAGGCTATTGAACATTATCTTTGTCTCCTGCATATTAATCTTCAACCCCATTCTTGCACTTTCTCAGTTAAGGTCCTCAATCATTTGTTGCAGTTCATCTCCAATGTTGCTACAGGACAATGTCATGTGCAAACTGAGAGGTTACCAAGATATTCGCCATTAATCCTCACTCCTAAGTCTTCCCAGTCTAATAGCTTGAATATTTCTTTTAAACATGCAGCGACTAGCATTGGAGATATTTTGTCTCCTTGCCCGACCACTTTATTGATAGGCAATTTTCTACTTGTGTGGAACCAAGGTAGCTGTGGAATCTTTGTAGCTATTGGTCAAGATATTCATGTATGCCTCCTGTAAGCCTTGTTTACACAATGCCTCCATGACTGCTAGTATCTCTACTGAATCAAATGCCTTTGCATAATCTATGAAAGCCCTGTAGAGAGGTTGATTGTACTTCACAGATTTCTCACTTATCTTACAGATGACATGTAAGTGAAAGCTGGTTAATTATTAATACTAGTGCCACACAGCATCCAATTTTCTCCGACATGCTTAACAGAAGTATGAGTAAGCATAAAAGTGTCATCTCTTAGGTTAAGTTTTCACTGCTGTCACTTGCTAGCCTGACTTGGGATGTCCTCGTGAATTTTGCAACAGGTATGTATTTCGTATCTTAAGGTACAACATACTTCATATGCTGCATTGAAAATACAGATACTGATATATGTCCTCTGGAACATATACAGATTTAAAGAGACTCGAGGAGTAACTGAAGATAGTATCTAAGATAAATGTACCTTCAATACTACCCAGCCATACCATGTTTTACTATCATGTTTACAATATAATAGGTTGCTGCCATGTTAAAGCAACTACTCATTTAGAAAGTTGCGACATCATCTTGATTCACCCTCGCCTGGCATAGTCGTCTCAGTGCATAATAAGATGTTTGAAACAAAGTTCGGCAGCATGTTACACTCCTGCAACACGTGAAGGCGAAGGCCTGATGCACACTTGAGAATGCACTAAGTTACACGATCGGAGGGTTCAAACTTCTCGCAAGACATAATGAGCCACAGTGTGGAGTAAACGCGTGGCAAGCCGTAGTCTTCAAGCTTCAGCTTCCTCTCTATGTTTTCGTCTGTTGTCGAAGAGGCTGAACTAGTTTTGCAGTTCAGCCTCTTCGGCTTGTTTTCTACACTTAGCTGCGGCTTTACGTGTTCATGTAGTGTGGTCAGACTCGTGCCAATGATGTTTCTCTGTGACTTTACATCCTCTCAGCAGGGGGCCTTACTCCCGCCACTTTGCACGTTGCACTTCGTTTCTCACTTGGCAAGCATTCTCGGCTGTAGCATACTTCCAAGGAAAGTATGCAATGTTTTACTGATGATTCGGATGCTTGTTATGAGCTTGTTCTTAATGAAAAGTATGCTGTTCTGTGTGTTGTATGGGCGATTTCAGTTTCACTGTTTACTTCACTTTGTTGAGCGCTTCTAGCCTCTGCCTTAAAGGGATATGAGCCATTGCATTTACCATTGCATTTACCATTGCATCTTTGCTTGCTTATGGGGTATGAGCCATTGCCGATGATTTTTTTTTTTTTACTACTCGACTAGGCGCCGCATTTTTTAGGTATGAGCCATTGCAACTAGTCACTTAAGGCTTTCGCCTTAAAAGAGCTTGGAGCAAGCAGTCAAACATGCGGAAAGCTGCTGGTATGTAGCTCAACAGCTACCAGTTTCACCAGCTTGGTTGCATGCAAACTGTGCTGGTTGCACAAGAGGAAGTGCATGGTCAGAACACTGTACATTAGAAAGAGACAACTTGAGACACACATAACAACGAAAAAGACAAAAAAGATTTAATTCTCAACTCCTTTCAAAATAGATGTCTATGTACACATTCTCTGTATGTATACACATGATGTGACAGCCACAATTACAGTAAAACAACATATCCCTAAGATTCAAGTTGCACACAGCATGTTTTGTACGCGAGTTGCATGTGCAGCAATGAGGCAGTGGAACGTCGACTTTGTATAGGAGCCTCACGGCAGGAACAAACGCAGTGGCAGACATGCCATGGTTCGCTTAAACGGAAAAAGTTTAAACAAGACAGAACAGCACACTGCCTGGCCCCCGATCAGCCTAGGCATAAAATCACGTAAGTGATCAAGCGAACGTCTAGAATAAGCGGACAGTGATCTACAGCCAAGTTGAGGCAAGTTGATAGAGTGGGCTTATGTCCACAAGCAAGAAACATTTCACCAGGGGGCACAGGCTATAGGTGCCCCATTGAAATGGTGGCAGACTAACAGAAAGCAAGCTACACTTTGCAGCTAGCATTGTTTGCACTGATATCTGGCTTGTGATATCACCGTTAGTATATGGATACCTGAGACTATGAGCTATTAACAGCCAACCATTTTGTAGATCAGTTATGCTGCACTAATATACGTCGAACCATGTTACAAAGAACATGCTAGTATGAATTTGGTACAAGCAAGCCTTGGCACAAAAGGGAGAACTATCTGAATTGGCTCATTTGAAATGTAATGCTTCAGTATGTAAGAGGAGGAGGCCACACATCATCATCTACTGTGAACACTTCAAGTTGACACAGCCCTCTGTTTACATCAAGCATGCCAGGTCTTTGACTGAAAGGACATTGAATGGGTTTTGTAATTGCAACAACTATTCCTGTAATATGTTGCTATGCCTTTCACAGCCAAATATTATTACGCTGACACACAAATGAAAACAGATAGCTGCGTTAAGTACATTACCACCAGGGTACACATTTAAAAAATACTACAAATGTTTTTCACATGCTTTTGCTGACCGTTCTTAAAATTGTAGTTAGAGTGAATACCTTATTGCCAATTCCAGCAAAGTAACACTGATGTCAGGCTACACAATTTGTTGACACCCTGACAGAACCCAAGGCAGACACAAATTTAAAATGTAGAGTGTCTCAAAGTACACAGAAAATCTTGTACACTGTGTGGGCCATACACCACTACTACAGTCAGTAATTAACTGCTCACGCCTGTTAAACATACCTGTTAGAAATCCTGGTTGAATGTTGTTAAGCAGTCCCCTTTCAGTATACGACTTGCTCTCAACACAGGAACTATTACCAATAAGCACACATGGCAGTTATTGTCCAAAGTTGTTTTCGATTTTTACAACATGGTAAGCTGATGGCCTCAAAGGAATGCTTCTGAATAAATTTTTCAGAATGTCTTTTCACAAGCAAAAGTAATGGTACAAGCACAAGGTGGACCTGTGAGCACGCATTAACACAGGTAACTACATATCCAAGCATAACACTTTTGTGACATCAGCATCTTCAAACTGCTGCAACAGTCATGCACTCCAGTACCACAACAGAAAAATAAAGAGAAAAAAGACAGCTCTTTCTAAAAATATTTTGCAGTAGCCAACATTATGGACAGCCCTCACCATGCATTTATCACAAGGAAACTTGAGTGCACGTGGTAAATGCACACAGTCATCTCTGTTAATGAAGAAGTTTGCATTCTTTCTGCATCACTGTGACATAAGCAGTCTTCCAAAATAAAATGCCTTGGTTAATGTGCCACAACACTGTAACTGACGAAACTACTTATTTCAATAGTGTACTGCAACACTCAGTCCATAAACAAGCAACAGGGCGACACTACATTTTTGCAACATCACGTGGAACAAGCGGTAGCCCGGCTTTCACACTTCTACTCAAGAGTATGTTAGGGTGTGCTACAATTTCATCGCACTTGCACCTTTATCAAGTGCGACAGCACACAAGATGGCAAGAACTTCTTAAGGAGTGAATGAAAAAATATCAATGCCATAAGACCCTTTCCATGTTTACTACACACAATCATTGTTTTTTTTCTAAAGCTTTCATCTCATCTTAATTCCTAATTTTGCAATGCTATATTGAAGTAAGTCTAGCGTCCAAATTAGGCGAGTTGGAAGCAAAGTTTTTTACACTACTTTTCCACCAGCCCACATGGCAGTGAGCACCCTACGAAAGCGTTTTACATAAGCACTACCAGCAAGGATTGCTGCAAAGTGTTGTTCCTGCCTAATGCATCTTCGCAGGTCCGGAAATAAGGTGTAGGTCATGAATGATAGTAAAATGCCAGAGTGCCTAATACTAGCAATAGAATTTACACACTTGATCCTTTGAACGTTGTAGAGCGTAGTTTCGCGTTACTCTGTGAATTTTCTTTTTTTTTCTTTTTTTCCTCTTCTTCTTCTTTCTCCTTTTATTCCCTTTACCCCTATCCCCAGCACAGGGTAGCCAGCCGGTACTTACACTGGCTAACCTCCCTGTCTTTTCCCTCCTTTGTCTCCTCCTCCTACACACTTGATACAACTTAATAGGACAACATGACCAAACGATGTTACCACAAGCTAATATAACAACACCAAATCCATGCCCTACATACAAAGCATGTTCCAGGCTGTCAGCATGACTTTCTTTAGAGCCAGTGACTTCCTGTCAAAGTGTTTCTTTTCATGTTCATGTGCACACAGCTGTGGATGGCATTCCTACTATTTGGATAACACAACTGACAAACTGAACAGTTAAATGCAATTGTTGTGTGCCACACATCGTTGATGCAACAGCATACAACTGCATGCCTCTAATCGAAGTTCAGGAACCATCCTAATACAGCAATGAAGATTTACCCAAATGCCTTATTCAACTTGCATTCAGAACTGCTGCTTTTGCATAGTTGCAGTATAATTAAATATGCATAGCCGACACAGGTCTATATTTGGGTACAACTTAAGAAGGCAGGAGAGGCCCCGCTCAGATGACTGAAGTGCCTCAGCAACTGAAGAAATAGTCCTGCTGGCGTGACTCAGCCCAGTTCGAAGCACGGGCTGCAATGTTCTCTGTCAGCAGGGTCACCAGCTGTCCGGCTCACGACGTCAATCTAGAGTGTGCGACCATTTATGGAGGCTCGTGTGCATCCGCCTTTGATGGCCAAATGCCACTGTCTTCTGAAGTTGTACCCAGCTGTAGTTATATCCCCAATACAGAATGCCTCTAGAAATTAAACTTATGCTGTCAGATACTGCTTCCTGAAGCACTAGAGTGCATGCTACAGTAAACAAAACAGATCTTCTTGGAGGTCTGATGGAAGTTTTCATAACTGTACACATAGTGGCCTGTATAAAATGCACACACTAATTATGGAGCAGGTATTGTCCCTGCCAACAGAACCATTATGCAACAATGCAAGGATACCTTATGGAATGCAAAAATGGAATTAGCACTAGTGTGCCAAAATAGAAAAAAAGGGGGAAAAGGGAAGAATGAAGATGTGCAACTGATACATGGACATTGCAAAAGAGTAAATAGATGCAAAGTATAGCAAGGGTTGAGCATCTTTAGTTTAAACTGTACAAAGAATACAAATTTTCTTTCTGGAGCTCAATTTTAACCCAAAAGAATCCGTAAAAGCAAATTTACCCCAAGAGCCAAGATAGTAAATGGCATGCAGGTGTGAGCCAACATAAAACCCGAAGCAGGGACCTTGACGAGGTCAATGTCATGCGTCAGCCCTGTCACCCCTGTCACCCAAACAATTTTTACTTTTTTATTATTATTATTTGCCTCCATTTCGGCTCTTGTTGCAATGGAAATGGGAAGCAGGGCACGGCACAAGGGGGGGGGGTACAAGTGGTGGATAAACTGGGAAAATTCCCTGATGGTAACGCAGGGTGGTATCAATCTAGTTATCATTTTCCGTGGTATTTGTTGCAGCTCTGTGCTCACATAATGATACAAATAGTCTCGTTCTGTTTAAGGTCAATTATCTATGACACTACTACCGCTTTTGATTTCTGCATAGTCATACTGCAGTATGGCATTGTGTCCTTGCTAGACTGCTTATCAAAAACTTAGTTAACTGCAACCAATACACACAACAACAGTTCTGAAGACTTAAATCTGCAGTCCTTCAGCACATTTCAGTGTCAATACATATTACAATGAACAATACATGTATCAATACAATGAACCACACATTCACCTGGTAAGCTGGTAACTGGTGGATGCAAAAAATTATTAAATTAAAGGCAAAAAATTATTACAAAAAATTCAGCTGAAATAAGCACCCAAAGAATTATGCCGAATTTTCAGAAATTAGTATAGTGTATAGTAAGCATAGTGTACGAGTGCTAGAGCATAGTATTGTGGAAATGGTGAAAAATTATCAAAATCTGTTTTAGATTTTTTTTACTAATGAATTAGATCATCTGTCTGGCAAAACACAGTACAATATGAAAATGGATCCTGTTAAATATGATTTTCATGTTTTGATTTCATTATAGTTGAGAAAATTATATAATTGCATACTGTGAAACCTTGTTGGTGTTGACAGGATAAATTAGTCTAATAGTGCATTGCTTTTTGTTTTATTTTCAAGGCACTAAACAGGAGTTTTTGATAAGCAGTTACTTTTGATGAAGGCAGACTATTTCATAAAGTTGTAATCCCCAGTTCAATAGTTACAACCAAAGGATCCTTCCACATCTCTTCTGTGAGTCACATTAAAAAGAAAGGCACCGAGGAGGACCATCAATAGTTTTGTAATGCACCACTGCAGCGAGAAATAACAGAAGTTTTTAAGACACCAAATACTGCCCATTTGTTCACGTTCATTACTTGTGTGCAAGCATGCCTGCAAAAAAAAAAAAAATCATGAATACGAACGCATCATGACCCCAATTTAAAGTAGCCGTATTGCAGAAATATAATACAAAAATTTCTAAAGGCATAAAATGGAATCAGCAAGAATGCAAAGACAGGACAGCCTATTTTTACAAACAGTAAATAGATTTAACGCTTCAGTAAGAGGTTCAACACATCTTGGTACAACAACAAACATGTTTAGAATGTTTTCACTACTATTCTGTGAATACATTATGCAATAAGAGCAGCTGGCACACTTGTTAATGAATAACAGATCTATAAATAAGAGAAAGAAGTCAGTAACAGTAATGACTTTCTGTTAAGCAAAAGTGTTCCACCTTTGTACAAAATTAAATGCCCCATATTTTTTTTTCCTACCAGCACGTTACGACACCTCCTAGAGGATGCTGCCACCACTGGGCACAGCATTAGCATACAGCTGGCAAAAAAAAATAAGTGAGAATTTTCACCAGTGTTACAACATTCCCACACAATGAACAGGCTGAAGCAAATGAATGTAAAGCCTTCTTGGAGGGAGCGACCTTAACAACCCTGAACAGTGCACCGAAATGCAATTCATTAGGCTAACACAACCTAGGTGCACTTGGTGCCTCTTCAATGTGTCATCATTCCCAAGTCCACAATCGATCTGATGCCGTCCTCAACTGTTCAAACCAGCAGTTACCATCGTGCAAGGCAACAAGTAACGTAAATCTGAAGTCCTAAAGTAATGACTCGGTGCTAAGCACAAGTATAGCATGCTATTTCGATTCAAACAACTTAGGACTGCTTTCAGGAGATGGCATGCTCCTTTTGCTGCAATGAGGCACTTTGTTTTGCAGCATAAAAGCTATGAATTAGCTTTGCTTTTGCTCTGCAAGTCATGATCTCAAATAACCAAGCAGAAGGATGCCTGTATATTCAGTATATACTGCCCATCATTCCATGTTTGCAACCTTCTTGGGCTTCTGTATATAGTCCTTCATAAATATAGTGAGCCTTTCTCATGAGCTTTGTCACTTAACTCTCGCGTACAGGGCAGACACAGAGGCTTTCATTCATGTAATGAGCTCTGATGTGCCTTGTGTCTCACGTCAATCCATCCAAACCAGAAGCATCCAGTATTTACAGCACCACAGTGCAAGATGGGGTGAAAAGTGCACCAGTGGTTGCCTCATTCAAGCAAACATTCCGGCATTTATGAATTGCTCTAATGTACATGGCCATAGTCTGAAATATGTTGGAACAAATCCAGCAGTGATTACTTTGACTCAGCCGATTTTCTGCATGGCCGGCTATGTATGGATAAGAGTAGAACAGAAATCATTGACACTGAATGGCAACAAAGCCGGTGCTTGTGCCCTTTGGTTTTATTCCTCATCCATGAGTCATTCGTTCTGCACAGAACTAGTTGTGAATTACCAATAAGCCCCTCTTTACATCTCATAAGTGTTCATTTGGACCTAGGTTATTGGTTTTCCAAACTCAATCAACAAGTTTCCCCAGTACTCTGCAGGCAATCCCTACATGCAAGCAGCACACATTTTCAATTCTCCCAAGCATCCACAGTGTAAAGCAAGCGAACAATTCTTGGCAGAACATAGAGCAAGACAACAGCAGACTGCAGGCATACGCATGCATGCACGCACAAAGAGCTATTCCACGGAAGACAGAAATTTCATGTTAGTACATGCAGCAGCACAATGATGGTAACAACCTTCTCTGCCTCGTTTAACAAGCACAGGCTGAAAAATTTCACAAGGCAAAGCACGGCTAGGGAAGTACACAGTAACAAACACTTTAGCTTTGTAGGCATCGATCCAGTCACTTGAATATACGTATAGTGCATAGGAACAGCTGGACGCTGTAGACCAACAGCATTCAATTATTGTCACCAACAAAAGCGCTGCCCCAATTCATGTAGCCGTGGTTGTATAACATCAAGAATGAGAATTTACTTTGCCGAGAATGAGAATTAAGAGCTCCCATACTATTATTTTCTACTGATGCAGGCACCAGTGTGTCTTGATGATTATGAATAATAACTCCAACAGCAAAGACAAAAAGAAAGTACAAACTTGACACAAAATCTCAACTGCTTCCCATGTTAAAGCAGCAACAGACTTCATTGTTGCAGCTGTCCATGCCCTTAGGACATGAACAGCACATCACAGTAATATAGATGAACTCCTTTCACTCAACAAGCAAAGCACTTGGAACACACCACCTTCTATATGTCACCTGCTTAGAAAGCAAAAGGACACACATTTTCGAGGTCCTCCAAGACTATATAGGTTCATAAAAACAAATGCCTGTTACATACGAGGAAAAAAGGAGAAAGAAAAAAAGTTGTCGTTCAGAACAACAGCACATGACTTCACTTACTGAAACAAGTTGCTTGCATGGCAACCATGTTTTTGGAAGTGCTCATCAGCACCTCTTTACCCCCCAAAATACAAAAACACTCCTCCCAAGCAATAAGTCTAAGCTCGTAACAAATGTCACCGCCAACTATACTTACATGAATGCTGTTTCAAATTAAGTGTCACTGTCACAGAAACATTCAGCCTCCCGAAGAAAAACCAGTCTGGGAAGGTGTGGACGTTGTCAATGAATGGACAGAGATGCACACAAGTCCACAGACCGCATGTGTACACGCGCATGAACAATACGGGTGCATGAGTGCTTAGACCTTGTTGTGCAGAACGTCCACTTGTGGGCGGGCATAGTGCAGAAACCACCAGACTTGGTTGTGGCCACCAGTGCACGGCTTGGCGAGCACAGCGTCCAGTTCTGTGGCAGCCGCCTCGATGCACAACCCCATTTGCCGGTGCTTCAGCGGGCCACCACGTGTGTGGTCCCAACGCTGCCGCTCCTCGGACTCGGCACCTTCACCGCAAGGGGCCATCATGACCTTGCGGGCAGCCTTGTCATCTTTGTCCGGCTCGCTGGACAGCTCTGCACAGCTGTCTTCTTTGCGGATCTCATGTTTCCATGTGTATGACACCAGCTGCATGTGAAATGACCAAAGAAATAATGCCTATGCTTTACTCATTCTCAAGTCTGTTCATTCACAGATTCATTTGTCTAAGCAAGAACTATAAAGAGAATACAATAACACACAAAAAAAGCAATTATGATAGGCATGAAAGAAATATAATGCTGTCAGACCTGGTGAAACTAGAATATGCAGCACCCATCTGGAGTCCGCATTAAGCATACTTAAGAAACGAACTAGAATCTGTGCAAAATCGTGCCACTAGGTCCATCCATTCTTCATATTCATACGACATAAGCATATCATCCCTAAAACGTAAAACTGATCTTGCTAATCTTGCTGTGCGTCGCCGCATTGCCAGTCTTTGTTTGTTCCACAAATTATTTCACAGTCCGCTCAATCAAGCACCGTTTATCATCCCACCGGCACGCATATCCCCCCGTACGTCCCATCCTTACTCAATCGCACGCGCACATGCTCGCACCATTACTTTTGCAGCCTCATTTTTTCTTCGCACAGCAGTGGACTGGAATGGCCTTCCCCGGAACATTGCAGCCATCACGTGTTCATCAACTTTTGCGGACAACTTAACTACATTTGTTTCTCATGGAGATCACTCTCTGTAACCTTGATTTGTAAACCCACCCCTTATGTAATACCCCCTAACCGGGGTCTTTAAGGTAATAAAGTGATGAAGTGATGAAAAAATTGTCAGTCAAGTGGCTCAATTAGTTAATATAGGTACATACTTGAAAAGAGAAAGACTTACAAGCCCTTGTATTGAAAATTTGGGTTAGAGAAGCAAGGTGGGGATGCTGTGTTTACCTTTTTAATAACACCGTAATATATAACAATCCTACTGCTAGTTCTTTATTCAGATGTAGAGAAAGCTATTGTTAAAATCGAAGCAGTACCTTATATGTAGGCACAGTCCTTACAGAAGGACCCTGGTATAAGTTAAGGGGGGCCATAGTTACGTGAAAATACCTCTCTGACACATTGGCTAGATGTAAATAAAATTGAAAAGGCACTTTTGCACCATTATTAAAAGCCTCTTGATCAAATCAAGGGTTAATATTGGAGAAGTTATGCATGGTAAAAGCATCAGATCACTAAGTGTGCTTGTGAACACTATCGTTTAGAAAAAAAATGGTGGCTTGCAATGTTTTTACCTTAGAGAGTTTAATACGAGTCCAGTGTGTGTAACTACGAAGTTAAATATTTCTATATCACATAATGTTTACAAAGGAAACAATATTTTATATGATACCACCTGTCTCAGTCTTCCACTGCACTTCAAAAATATCCTTATTTTATTATTAAAAAAAACTCAAATATTAAAATCTGAGTGCACAATTGGATTCTGGAACAAATATTGACATATTAAACAGCCTAAAATTAAGTAAACCTTCTGTAGTATGGAAAACAACAATAAATTTTCATACTACATAGGGGATGCTCTTCATTGCAGCGATTGTTACCATGATAACGAAGGTGGGCATGTACTATGGAAGAAGGAAAAAGATAGAACAGGGCATTAGGTCATGCAGCCAGCCTTGACAAGTGAACGCTCCGTGACGCCAGTCCCTTTGCTCAGTGCATTGCTCAGTGTCGGCCCAACACGTGACCTCTTGTGTCGAGATCACAGAGCAAGAATTGAGACTTGCCGAGATGTTTGGTGCCCAGTAGTTGGTTCTTCATTCTATGGGTAGTTCTTCATTGATGTGCACTCGACCGGCAGCCGCTCGGCTTCTCTGCTTAATATCTTTGCTTACATTATACCTGTATCTCTGATCACATGTTGGGACGACACTCTTGGCTTCAATCGCATTACCCAATGCTCCCTCCTATCTTTTTCCTTCCTCCATAGCATGTACCCTCTTCTGATCACGCATCACCATGCTAATCGAGACCAACATTGATGTCAAGGTGATGCTGAGGCCATAACCGAAGGGACCTAATGGCCACATTAAGTCAGTCAATGGAAGCGCAAGAATACTCCCAACCCAGCTCTTGCCGGTTTGAACTCTGTACATGCTTTGAAACTCTACACAAATTCACTTGTTCATAGCAGAACACATCTTATTAGGTGCACTAACACTGTGCACAAAATCTGCACACCAGCACCAGACATGCCTGTCAGACCAGAAGAATGAATCACTGCGTACCACTCTCTTCTTTCGTGAAAATCACAAGTGAGCCAGACATTAGTTTTCACATCCACAGCTGCAGCTGAGCTGAGCTGAACCTGAATAGTCGTGACAGGAGGGACGGCGAGCTCACACTAAAGGCACTTACCAAGACCATGTGGCCAGCAGAAGTTTTATAATGGCCAAATTACGGATAACCTTTGACTGGACTTTGAAGTGCTCAAACTCACTATAAATCTAACCCTCATTCTTAGGCTCCAATGAACAAGATGAAAAAACTGCTGCTACCCCTTGCCCATCCTAGTCACATTATTCCAAAACCACCATTTGGCAACAAGAAGTAGATGATAATAAGGCTTCTACTCATAGCAGAACTCGCCATGACCATGTAAGAGCACACACCTGGTTACCGCCACTGTTTATATCCTTGTGGCAAGGATAGATGCCGAGCGGTTCCGTGTTGTCATAGTTGTGACTCATGGAATCCAGACACATGCCGGTGTTTGGATTTCTTGCCTGGCAAAAAGCACAAAATACAAATGTTACACACCCTTCCAAAGAATATATCTTACATTCACCGAGCAATTAACAAGTGGAAGCATAGGTGAGTGCTCAACTACAGCTAGAAGGTCTCCAGTCACTATGTTTCAGGTACACTCTTTTTCAGCTTCATGCCAACTGTCCATCATGAGTCACATGGACAGCAGAAGACATATGTGTGCTATGTCAGCATTAACTGAGGCAACTCACACAGAAACATGGCGGCGACAACCCCATAAAAAATGTAGATTACAATTCTGCTGCCAGATTACAGACGAGCATAATAAGTGTAAAATGGTGGTCAACTTTAGCACAAACAAATTTTAAAGGAATAAGGAAAACTGAAACGAAATGCTGGAAGCTTAATCAGTAATTATTTTCTTCTTTGTTCAAAAGCACTGTTTCAAAAGTTACAAAATAAATCTTGCCCCGCAGGATTGTTGACATCTATTAAAATATGAGGATCCTATGCACTGCAAGAATCGATATAAGCGAAGCTTTTTATGCTATTTGCTTTGATTGATGATAATTAGCGGTGATGCTGATGGTGAATGTGTAATTTCTTCAGCGTTTAGTCCGATACAAGAGTGGTGAGTTGATGTTAAATATTACCTCGTGTGCACATGCCACACGTTTATATACACATGTATATGTATGTATATACACACTCTGAACCCCCCCTTGCCGCAAGTTAGTAGAAATGTGAGCGCTGTAGTTTCCGCAATGCTTTTGAGGGTGGCCACGGATAATTACAGCTGTCAAGAGGCTTATGTGACAACACCCAGGGAGCTCCAGAGGGCATTGTGCACATGCCATATGATGGAAAGGTCTAAACAAGTTTCTGGCATCAACAATCCTTTCTGCCAAGCTCCTACCAAATATATACATGCTCTGAACCACCCCCCGATGCTGTGGAGTGCAAGACAACTGCAGCAGCAGCAGAAGCAGCAGCAGTGCAAAAGCCAAAGGAAGAGACAAAGAAAACTTCACCTTAAAGAGCTGCGGGCCAATTAATAAACGCTTAGTAATACACAGCTTGAGAGGCTCTTTTATTAGGGCAGTTCGTTTCGCACCTTATAAGAAAGCAAAAAGTGTTTTGAGACCTTCCCTGGTGGCTCAGTGCTAGCTATGGATTTCTAGTGCAGATCGCAAGGTTGCTGATTCAATTACTGGCAG